>NW_025110999.1:0-600000 GCF_015476425.1 Leptopilina heterotoma
TTGATTTTCGAGGATGGCGTAGGGGTCTACCAAATGCTGACTCTTTACGTTAAAATTGAAGAACATTTTCTAGTTCTTTAAAATTGTCAATTGGCCTGAGTCCCCTACTAGAAGCTCTGGCAATTTTCAGATGATTAGAATTTATTAAAATTTAGAAGAAATCAATTTTAATGTCTTTTTATATACCAAATTTTGATTGTCTGATAGGTTCGGGTGGAGTTGCTACTACTTAAAAATTGAAATAAAATTTTTCTACTTCTCAGGAATGTCAAGGGCTAAGTCCCTACTAGAACTCTGGAAATTTTCAGATGATTAGAATTATAAATTTAAAGAAATAAATTTTAATGTTTTTTACCAAATTTTGATTGTCTGATAGGCGTTCGGGTGGGGGTGCTACTACTTAAAAAATTGAAAGAAAATTTTCTATTCTTCAAAATTGTCAATGGCTGAGTCCCTACTAGAACTTGGAAATTTTCAGATGATTAGAATTATTAAATTTAGAAAAAAAAAATTTTTAAGGTCTTTTTTACCAAATTTTGATTGTCTGATAGCGTTCGGGTGGGGGTGCTACTAATTAAAAATTGAAATAAAATTTTCTATTCTTCAGGAATGTCAAGGGCTAAGTCCCTACTAGAACTCTGGAAATTTTCAGATGATTAGAATTATTAAATTTAGAAGAAATAAATTTTTAATGTCTTTTTTACCAAATTTTGATTGTCTGATGGCGTACGGGTGGACCTGCTACTACTTAAAAATTGAAATAAAATTTTCTATTCTTCAGGAATGTCAAGGGCTGAGTCCCTACTAGAAGTCTGGAAATTTTCAGATGATTAGAATTATTAAATTTAGAAGAAATAAATTTTTATTTTCGTTTTTACCAAATTTTGATTGTCTGATGGCGTACGGGTGGACCTGCTACTACTTAAAAATTAAAAGAAAATTTTCTATTCTTCAAAATTGTCAATGGCTAAGTCCCTACTAGAACTCTGGAAATTTTCAGATGATTAGAATTAATAACTTTAGAAGAAATAAACTTTTAATATCTTTTTTACTAAATTTTGATTGTCTGATAGCGTTCGGGTGGGGGTGCTACTACTTAAAAATTGAAATAAAATTTTCTATTCTCTAGGAATGTCAATGGCTAAGTCCCTACTAGAACTCTGGAAATTTTCAGATGATTAGAATTATTAAATTTAAAAGAAATAAACTTTTAATATCTTTTTTACCAAATTTTGATTGTCTGATAGCGTTCAGGTGGGGGTGCTACTACTTAAAAATTGAAATAAAATTTTCTATTCTTCAGGAATGTCAATGGCTAAGTCCCTACTAGAACTCTGGAAATTTTCAGATGATTAGAATTATTAACTTTAGAAGAAATAAATTTTTAATGTCTTTTTTACCAAATTTTGATTGTCTGATAACGTTCGGGTGGGGGTGCTACTACTTAAAAATTGAAATAAAATTTTCTATTCTTCAGGAATGTCAAGGGCTAAGTCCCTACTAGAACTCTGGAAATTTTAAGATGATTAGAATTACTAAATTTAGAAGAAATAAATTTTTATTTTTGTTTTTACGAAATTTTGATTGTCTGATGGCGTAGGGGTGGACCTGCTACTACTTAAAAATTGAAAGAAAATTTTCTATTCTTTAAAATTGTCAATGGCTGAGTCCCTACTAGAAGTCTGGAAATTTTCAGATGATTAGAATTATTAAATTTAGAAGAAATAAATTTTTAATGTCTTTTTTACCAAATTTTGATTGTCTGATAGCGTTCGGGTGGGGGTGCTACTACTTAAAAATTGAAATAAAATTTTCTATTCTTCAGGAATGTCAAGGGCTAAGTCCCTACTAGAAGTCTGGAAATTTTCAGATGATTAGAATTATTAAATTTAGAAGAAATAAATTTTTATTTTCGTTTTTACCAAATTTTGATTGTCTGATGGCGTACGGGTGGGGGTGCTACTACTTAAAAATTGAAATAAAATTTTCTATTCTTCAGGAATGTCAAGGGCTAAGTCCCTACTAGAAGTCTGCAAATTTTCAAATGATAAGAATTATTAAATTTAAAAGAAATAAGTTTTTATTTTTGTTTTTACCAAATTTTGATTGTCTGATAGCGTACGGGTGGACCTGCTACTACTTAAAAATTGAAAGAAAATTTTCTATTCTTCAGGAATGTCAAGGGCTTAGTCCCTACTAGAACTCTGGAAATTTTCAGATGATTAGAATTATTAAATTTAAAAGAAATAATCTTTTAATATCTTTTTTACCAAATTTTGATTGTCTGATAGCGTTCGGGTGGGGGTGCTACTACTTAAAAATTGAAATAAAATTTTCTATGCTCCAGGAATGTCAAGGGCTAAGTCCCTACTAGAAGTCTGGAAATTTTCAGATGATTAGAATTATTAAATTTAGAAGAAATAAATTTTTATTTTCGTTTTTAGCAAATTTTGATTGTTGATGGCGTACGGGTGGGGGTGCTACTACTTAAAAATTGAAATAAAATTTTCTATTCTTCAGGAATGTCAAGGGCTAAGTCCCTACTAGAAGTCTGGAAATTTTCAGATGATTAGAATTATTAAATTTAAAAGAAATAAACTTTTAATATCTTTTTTACCAAATTTTGATTGTCTGACAGCGTTCGGGTGGGGGTGCTACTACTTAAAAATTGAAATAAAATTTTCTATTCTTCAGGAATGTCAAGGGCTAAGTCCCTACTAGAAGTCTGGAAATTTTCAGATGATTAGAATTATTAAATTTAGAAGAAATAAATTTTTATTTTCGTTTTTACCAAATTTTGATTGTCTGATGGCGTACGGGTGGACCTGCTACTACTTAAAAATTGAAAGAAAATTTTCTATTCTTCAAAATTGTCAATGGCTGAGTCCCTACTAGAACTCTGGAAATTTTCAGATGATTAGAATTATTAAATTTAGAAGAAATAAATTTTTAATGTCTTTTTTACCAAATTTTGATTGTCTGATAGCGTTCGGGTGGGGGTGCTACTACTTAAAAATTGAAATAAAATTTTCTATTCTCTAGGAATGTCAATGGCTAAGTCCCTACTAGAAGTCTGGAAATTTTCAGATGATTAGAATTATTAAATTTAGAAGAAATAAATTTTTATTTTCGTTTTTACCAAATTTTGATTGTCTGATGGCGTACGGGTGGACCTGCTACTACTTAAAAATTGAAAGAAAATTTTCTATTCTTCAGGAATGTCAAGGGCTAAGTCCCTACTAGAACTCTGGAAATTCTCAGATGATTAGAATTATTAAATTTAGAAGAAATAAATTTTTAATGTCTTTTTTACTAAATTTTGATTGTCTGATAGCGTTCGGGTGGGGGTGCTACTACTTAAAAATTGAAATAAAATTTTCTATTCTCTAGGAATGTCAATGGCTAAGTCCCTACTAGAACTCTGGAAATTTTCAGATGATTAGAATTATTAAATTTAGAAGAAATAAATTTTTATTTTTGTTTTTACGAAATTTTGATTGTCTGATGGCGTACGGGTGGACCTGCTACTACTTAAAAATTGAAAGAAAATTTTCTATGCTTCAGGAATGTCAAGGGCTAAGTCCCTACTAGAAGTCTGGAAATTTTCAGATGATTAGAATTATTAAATTTAGAAGAAATAAATTTTTATTTTTGTTTTTACGAAATTTTGATTGTCTGATGGTGTACGGGTGGACCTGCTACTACTTAAAAATTGAAAGAAAATTTTCTATTCTTTAAAATTGTCAATGGCTGAGTCCCTACTAGAACTCTGGAAATTTTCAGATGATTAGAATTATTAAATTTAAAAGAAATAAACTTTTAATATCTTTTTTACCAAATTTTGATTGTCTGATAGCGTTCGGGTGAAGGTGCTACTACTTAAAAATTGAAATAAAATTTTCTTTGCTTCAGGAATGTCAAGGGCTAAGTCCCTACTAGAACTCTGGAAATTTTCAGATGATTAGAATTATTAAATTTAAAAGAAATAAACTTTTAATATCTTTTTTACCAAATTTTGATTGTCTGATAGCGTTCGGGTGGGGGTGCTACTACTTAAAAATTGAAATAAAATTTTCTATTCTCTAGGAATGTCAATGGCTAAGTCCCTACTAGAACTCTGGAAATTTGCAGATGATTAGAATTATTAAATTTAGAAGAAATAAGTTTTTATTTTTGTTTTTACCAAATTTTGATTGTCTGATGGCGTACGGGTGGACCTGCTACTACTTAAAAATTGGAAGAAAATTTTCTATTCTTCAGGAATGTCAAGGGCTAAGTCCCTACTAGAACTCTGGAAATTTTCAGATGATTAGAATTATTAAATTTAGAAGAAATAAACTTTTAATATCTTTTCTACCAAATTTTGATTGTCTGATGGCGTTCGGGTGGGGGTGCTACTACTTAAAAATTGAAATAAAATTTTCTATGCTTCAGGAATGTCAAGGGCTAAGTCCCTACTAGAAGTCTGGAAATTTTCAGATGATTAGAATTATTAAATTTAGAAGAAATAAATTTTTATTTTCGTTTTTACCAAATTTTGATTGTCTGATGGCGTACGGGTGGACCTGCTACTACTTAAAAATTGAAAGAAAATTTTCTATTCTTCAAAATTGTCAAGGGCTAAGTCCCTACTAAAAGTCTGGAAATTTTCAGATGATTAGAATTATTAAATTTAGAAGAAATAAATTTTTAATGTCTTTTTTACCAAATTTTGATTGTCTGATGGCGTACGGGTGGGGGTGCTACTACTTAAAAATTGAAATAAAATTTTCTATTCTTCAGGAATGTCAAGGGCTAAGTCCCTACTAGAACTCTGGAAATTTTCAGATGATTAGAATTATTAAATTTAGAAGAAATAAATTTTTAATGTCTTTTTTACCAAATTTTGATTGTCTGATAGCGTTCTGGTGGGGGTGCTACTACTTAAAAATTGAAAGAAAATTTTCTATTCTCTAGGAATGTCAATGGCTAAGTCCCTACTAGAACTCTGGAAATTTTCAGATGATTAGAATTATTAAATTTAGAAGAAATAAGTTTTTATTTTTGTTTTTACCAAATTTTGATTGTCTGATGGCGTACGGGTGGACCTGCTACTACTTAAAAATTGAAAGAAAATTTTCTCTCTTTCAAAATTGTCAATGGCTAAGTCCCTACTAGAACTCTGGAAATTTTCAGATGATTAGAATTAATAAATTTAGAAGAAATAAATTTTTAATGTCTTTTTTACCAAATTTTGATTGTCTGATAGCGTTCGGGTGGGGGTGCTACTACTTAAAAATTGAAATAAAATTTTCTATTCTTCAGGAATGTCAAGGGCTAAGTCCCTACTAGAAGTCTGGAAATTTTCAGATGATTAGAATTATTAAATTTAGAAGAAATAAATTTTTAAGGTCTTTTTTACCAAATTTTGATTGTCTGATAGCGTTCGGGTGGGGGTGCTACTACTTAAAAATTGAAATAAAATTTTCTATTCTCTAGGAATGTCAATGGCTAAGTCCCTACTAGAACTCTAGAAATTTTCAGATGATTAGAATTATTAAATTTAGAAGAAATAAACTTTTAATGTCTTTTTTAACAAATTTTGATTGTCTGATAGCGTTCGGGTGGGGGTGCTACTACTTAAAAATTGAAATAAAATTTTCTATTCTTCAAAATTGTCAATGGCTGAATCCCTACTAGAAGTCTGGAAATTTTCAGATGATTAAAATTATTAAATTTAGAAGAAATAAATTTTTATTTTCGTTTTTACCAAATTTTGATTGTCTGATGGCGTACGGGTGGGGGTGCTACTACTTAAAAATTGAAATAAAATTTTCTATTCTTCAGGAATGTCAATGGCTGAGTCCCTACTAGAACTCTGGAAATTTTCAGATGATTAGAATTATTAAATTTAGAAGAAATAAATTTTTAAGGTCTTTTTTACCAAATTTTGATTGTCTGATAGCGTTCGGGTGGGGGTGCTACTATTTAAAAATTGAAATAAAATTCTCTATTCTTCAGGATTGTGTAGGGCTCTGTCCCTACTGGAAGTCAGGTGATTTTTATATGATTAAAATTATTAAATTTGGAAAAATTACATTATATTTCTACTGAAAAAATTTCTCATTTCATGATCATTTAGCTTGCTCATTATAATATATACGAATTGTGTAATTTTTTATTATAAAAGATTTATTTTAAAGTGTTAAGATAAAGTTTCAAAAAATACAAAATTTCAATTTTTTTTTAAAAATAAAAATATCGATTAAGTTTATAAATAGTGATAAAATATATACTTTATATTAGGACATGAATCGATTCGTTTTCACGTCAGGAATTCATTTTTGACAATAATAATTAATGATAATTTTAATGAAGAAAAAAGTTTTTTCAAAAAATACAAAAATAAATTTTTTTTTTAAATTAAAAAAAAATCGACATCACTATAAGACTTTCTTTGAGAGGAAGCAATAATAATAGAAATTTTAGAATACAATCATATTAATTTAAAAATTCTACAATGATTGTAGAAAATATTAACTAGGCGCTGTCCGGGGCAAGAATAGAAAAACAAAAAAAATTTTATTCGTGAAATAAAAGTTAAACTTAATGTTTCGATGAACTGTGTAATGGGAGACGGGGGGGATAGGAGAGGACTGCAAGAGAAAGATGGGGAGGGGTTGTGTACAGTGGTGAATGTGGAGGTCGTGAGTTCAGTCGTATAATTTTGTGGAATACTTTACCAGTTTAAAAAGCGTGTAAAGCCCTGGCAAAATGATTAGACGTCTTCGAAACTCTTGGCTTCTTTTACCTTTTTATTGTGCCCGTGAGCGCCCATCCCTCTATACACATTCAACGGTGATTTGAATTTGAACGACCCTCCATTACTGAACTTGCCTATCATCGAGTCACCGTTTCCTACTTGTTCGTTTAGAACTATTTACTACGTGCCTTATGTCACTTTAGTTTGATTATTTCTCAACCTTTTCCATTCGTTGCACCCTCGAACAAATTTATATATGTACATATGTACAAGTGAATATGTTTCAATAACTCAATTTTTAATTTTAAGTATTTCTTTTCTTTTTTCTTTTTAATTTTGGAGAACAAAAGAGACGAATTGAAAACAGTTTTTTGATCTATTAATATTAATAATATAGAAAAAAAAATTAAAACAAATGCGACCAAAATTTAAAAAAAAAAGAAAAATCTATAATTTAGATTTTACAAAAATTTCTATCTAATATAACATTTTTTTTTTCTTATCTAACTCTTCTTTCTTTATTTGCAAAAAGGAAAATTAAGAAAGTACTTTCCTAATATAAAAGTAAAAAAAAAAAATAGAGACAAACTCAACAAATGCTATTACCCACATTTTAAACATTTTGAAATGAGTGGAGTAATAACCCTCTGTGAATAGTTTTACGAGCTTCACAGTCTAGTAATTCTTGGAAAGCTTCATGAATTACAGTCATACCTACAAAAGTGATTTACAAAGTAAAATGAAAAAGGTAAAAAAAAATGAGAAAGAAAGAGAGAGAAGGGAGCAACAAAAAAAATAAAGAAATGAGTGAAAAGAAGAAGGGATAGTTACATTTTATCGGGATAAATATAACTTCACTCTTGAAGTTATCCGTCGAATCTCGATCGTTATCCACGTGGCAAGCCTGAATTCTTGGGATGCATGAAATTACACAGCGCTGCCGTATATCAGGGGTGTAAAGTGAACGACGACATGCAATTGAGCGAGTGAACAAAACCAGGAATTGGTTCTCTTTACATTCCACAATTCAGTGAACAAAAAAGCTAAACTAACGCCAATGTTATTATTATAAATTAATAATCGAAATAATGGGGGTCAGGGAGGGGGGGATTTTTTCCAGATTCTTCAAAATTGCATTTTACTATTGCAATTTTTAATAAAAACTAATTTTTTAATGTAAAATTAATATTTTCACTATTTCTATTTTTAAGGAAGAAACTATTTCTATGGAAAAACATTTTTTAATTTTAATTTTTAAAGCATTTTTAAAGAATTAAAATTTTTAACCAATATTCTAAAATTTCTAAAAATTTAATATTCAAAATTATTATCAAAAATTTTAACAGAAATCTATTTTTAAATCAATTTTTTTAGAAAATTCTACTAAAATTCAATTATTTAAATATAAAAAAACAATTTATTGAATAATTGCATGTTTCTTAAACTTGAACTCTCATTAAAGAATTTTAATAAAATTTTTAAGAATAATTACATTTTTTAAGGAATTTGATTAAAATTGTATTGAAAATGATTGAAATTCTGAAATGAGTTTTATTAATTTATGAAAATAATTGAATTCCTAAAAAGAATTTTATTATTCACGCAAATAATTGAAACCCAGTAATTTTATTATTTATGAAAATAATTGAATGATTACAAAAAAATTTATAAAAAATTGTTATAAATAATTGAATACCAGTGAAATTTTTATTTCTCATGAAAATAATTAAATGTTTGAGTAAAATCTTAACAAAATTTTTCTTAAATAATTGAATTCTTTTGAAAAAATTTATTAAAATAGTAGATATTAACAATCACTTAATTGAGGAAAATATTTTAAAATAATTGAAATTTTGCAAAGAATTTTATTAAAATTTTTGAAAATAATTGAATTTTGGAGAAGAATTTGATTATTTATACAAATAATTGAAATTTTGACGAAATTTAAAAAAAAAAATTGTAATATAATTGAATTTTTGCGAAGAATTTTATTACTTTTTAAAATAATTAAAATTCTCCAAATATTTGTAACTTCTTCAAAATTCAATTTTTTTTTCCTTTTAACTAAAATCCTTCCATAAATCCATTAGTTTAAAAATTTTTGAAAAAGATTTTTGAGAATTTTCAAATCTATTTGTTTGCAATTCAATTTTACGAAATTTCGATTTTTGGAAAATTCTTCAATTAAATGAAAATAAAAAAAATAAATCAATTTTAAAAAAATCAATTAAACTTTATCAAAAAAATTAATTCTACAAAATTAATTATTAAAAGTGTGAAAAATCCAGATTTACAAAGATTTTAATTTGAAATTTTTTTAAAATTCAATTATTTCTAAAAATTCAGGCTATAATGCTTTTAATATTCAATTATTTATTATCTAACACATTTGGTAAAACTCATTTTTAAATCAATTTTTATTAGAAAATTCTACTAGAATTAAATTATTTAAATAAAAAAAAAGAATTTATTGAACAATTACATGTTTCTTAAAATTGAATTCTCATAAAGAATTTTATCAATAAATTTTAAAATAATTGAATTTATAAAGAATTGTATAAATAAATTTTTAAATAATTGAATTTTTTTGACGAATTTTAATACAATTTTTAAGAATAATAACATTTTTTTCGAGGAATTCGATTAAAATTGTATTAAAAATAATTGAAATTCTGCAATGAGTTTTATTATTTATGAAAATAATTGAATTCCTAAAAAGAATTTTATTATTTACGCAAATAATTGGATCCCTGTAAAAATTTTATTATTTATAAAATTTTTTTAAATTATTGAATTCTTTTGGAAAATTTTACAAATAGATATTACAAATCATTGAATTGCGGAAAATTTTTTAAAATAATTAAAATTTTGCTAAGAATTTTATTAAAAATTTTTTAAATAATTGAATTCCTAAAAAGAATTTTATTATTTACGCAAATAATTGAATTCATGTGAAATTTTTATTATTTTATGAAAATAATTAAAGATTTGCGTAGAATTTTATAAAAAATTTTTTAAATAATTGAATTCTTTTCAAAAATTTTATAAAAATAATAGATATTAAAAATCATTGAATTGAGAAAAAATTTTCAAAATATTTGAAATGTTGCTTAGAATTTTATTAAAATTTGTGAAAAGAATTAAAGGGGAAGTATTTAATTACTTCTAAAAATAATTGAAATGTTAACCAGAATTTAAAAAATTTCTTGAAAATAATTGAATTTTTGCAATCATTTATAATTTCTCTAAAATTCTTTAAATTATATCCAACAATTTACGAACTTTTCGTCTTTTCTCAAATAAATTACGGTCTTTACGGACCTTTTTTTAAAAAAACTGACTTTCACGGACTGCAAGCAAATTTACGGACCTAGTTCGAGCCCTGCTATGTAGTACAAAATCTGTTAAAACATTTGAGTTTAATTAATAATCTAATAATTAAATAGTTAATTAATTAATCAGTTAATGAACTATTTAGTTAGTTAAGTAACTAGTTAGTTAACCAATTTTTTCGGTCTCTATTATTTTATTAAGAAAATACTTTCTTAATCCTCCTTCCTAAACAAAAGAAAAATCAATCCAAATTCGACATATTAAAAATCTGATTAAGTATATCTTTTTTTATTCCTACTCATTAATTTTTCTCCTCATTTTATTTTTTGTATTTCTACTTTTAGCCCTAACCGAAAAAAATACAAAGACGAGAAAAAGAATATTGTTTGAAAAAATACAGCACGCATATGAAGAATACCAGGCAAAGCGTATTCTGCCGTTTTATTTCAACAATTGAAACACACGTCTTACAAATTAGTGAAATTATAAACTCAAAACATATCAAGGAAATCGACTTGTTACATTTAATAACGTAGAACTGTGCCTTCTCATTTCTAAAGTCTCATTAACGACACGCAATATTTCTTTTTTTCTATGAAAAAAAGCAAAAACCAAGAAGAAGGGGGAGAAGAAGAAAAAAAACAAGAAATAGAATAAGAAGTAGAAGAAGGAGCGAAGGAGAAGAAGTAGGAGGAAAAGAAAAGGCAGAGTTAGAATAAAGAAGACAAAAAAATGATTCGTAAACGGTACATTACGTTTCTCAGGGTGCGTTATTGCGAGAGTGAAACTTCCCCCGAGCAGAAAACACATAGTCTGCATTTATTACGTCAGAATAGGAATAGAAATCAAAGCTTTGAGGGTTCGTCAAACATCAATTCGGTATGTAACGGTAAAACGATGCAAAATGCCGATAGCGATTGGATAAAGCCACTAAAGACTGAAATCTTCCTCGTGTATGCAACATCCTCCTAACTACCATTGCCAGCAGCATATATCTAAACAAGTTTATATCTATATGTATACATATATGTACGAAACTCTCACATATCGTCAGATAATAATTACACATATTCGTTACACTGTAATTAATCTTTTAATATGTAAAAAGAAACCTCGGTTCTTTTAATTTATTAATTTAAATATGCCTTCAACTACTGTAAAAATCAAGGAAATTTTACAATTTTTCTTTAATGAACCTGTTCGACAAATATGCACCCGCAGAAAAAAGATATAATTGAATAAAATTTTTCAAAAATCTTTCTTTAAAATTTCTGATTTAATTGATTTAAAATTGAAATTTTATACAATCTCATATTAAAATCTTTTAAAGTTCATTTATTTATGAAAATTGTAAACGCAACTCTTTTTAAATTCAATTAATTTTGAAATATTTAAGTAAAATTATTCTTTAATAATTTTACATTATATAATTAGTAATAATTTTATGGTGGTTCTTCAAGAATTAAGTTATTTAAAAAGAAATTGTTTTCAGAAATAGAAAAAATTGAAGGTTTTGTATTAGAATTCGTGGTAATTTCATAATTTACGTGGCACAAAAATTTAGAATTTTCTTATGAATTCTAAAAATTTAATTTTTTCCAGTCCTTTTAATAAAAATTCCTAACTTTCCTGATCTATGGCATTCCTGAAGTTTTTATGTTTGTAAAAGTTACTTTATTCGTTGACATTAAAATTGTCTTTTATTTTTACTCCGACTTTCACTTTCAATGTTAAAGAAAAATCAAAGTCAAAGTAAAAATAAAAGCAGGGCTCGAAGTCGGTCCGTAAATCCCGTAAAAGTCCGTAACTTTGCTTTAAGTCCGTAAAAGTCCGTTTTTTTAAAAAAAAAGTTCCGTAATTTCATTTAAAAAGGATGAAAAGTTCGTAAATTGTACGATATAATTTTGAGAATTTTAGAGAAATTACAAATGATTGCAGAAATTCAAATATTTTTAAAAGTAATAAAATTCTTCGCAAAAATTCAATTATGTTCAAAATTTTTTTTAAATTCTCGTCAAATTTCAATTATTATCTTTAGAAATATTAAAATTCTTCTCAGAAATTCAATTATTTTCAAAAAATCTAAAAAACATTGTCAACTATGACAATGTTTTTTGACAAAACTAATTTCAATTATCTTTATAAATAAATAGCAAAATTCTTCGCAAAAATTCAATTATTTTCAAAAATTTGTAATAATTCTCTTTAAAATTTCAATTATCTTTAGAAATATTAAAATTCTTCTCAGAAATTCAATTATTTTCAAAAATTTTAATAAAATCCATTGCAAAATTTCAATTATTTTCAAAAGTAATAATATTCTTCGCAAAAATTAAATATTGTTTAATATCTACTATTTTTTAAATATTTTCGAAAAATAATAAAAATTTCAGAAGAATTTCATTAATAACAAATTTTTTTATAAATTTCTTCGCAATCATTCAACTATTTTCATAAATAATAAAATTTTTACGGGGATTCAATTATTCAATAAATTATTTATTTTTGTATTTAAATAATTGAATTCTGGTAAAATTTTCTCATAAACATTGATTTAAAAATAGATTTCAGTTAAAATCTTAGATTATGATAATTGAATTCTTTCAAAGAATTTCATTAAAATTTTAAAAATAATTGAATTATATCGAGACATTTTTTTAAAATTGGCTTAAAAATAATTGAATTTCTATCAAAAAAATGTTTATCAAAACTTTTTAAAATGTTTGAATTTCTTCTAAAATTTTGATATTTTTGAAAATAATTGAATTCTTGCGAAGAATTTTATTAAGACTTTTGAAAATAATTGAATCTCTGCAAAGATTTTTATTATTTTACGAAAATATTTAAATTCTTGAGAAAAATTTTATTAAAATTTCTGAATGTAATTGAAGATCTGCTAAGAATTTTATTATTTTTAATTTATGCCAAGAATTTTATTAAAATTTTTAAAAATAATTGAATTCCTGTTAATTTTTGACAAGAATTTAATTATTTTTGAAAATTTTAATAAAATTCTTGGCAAGAATTTAATTATTTTCATAAATAATCAAATTCAATGCAGAATTTCAATTATTTGATTTATTTTTAATACAATTTTATTAAGACTTTTGAAAATAATTTAATCTCTGCAAAGATTTTTATTATTTTACGAAAATATTTAAATTCTTGAGAAAAATTTTATTAAAATTTCTGAATGTAATTGAAGATCTGCTAAGAATTTTATTATTTTTAATTTATGCCAAGAATTTTATTAAAATTTTTAAAAATAATTGAATTCCTGTTAATTTTTGACAAGAATTTAATTATTTTTGAAAATTTTAATAAAATTCTTGGCAAGAATTCAATTATTTTCATAAATAAGCAAATTCAATGCAGAATTTCAATTATTTTATTTATTTTTAATACAATTTTAATCGAATTTTTCGAAAAATGTAATTATTCTTAAAAATTTCATTAAAATTCGTTGATAGAATTCAATTATTTAAAAATTTGTTGATAACGATTTTTTAGGAGAATTGAATTTTAAGAAACGTTCAATTCTTCAATAAATTATTTATTTCCATTTTATTTGTATTTAAATAATTGAATTTTGTAATTAATTGTTTTGAAAAAGTTTAATTAATTTTTTTAAATATTACTTTTAATTTCTATTTTCTAATATTTATTTAATTAAAGAATTTACGAATAATTGAAATTTCGTAAAATTGAATATTGTAAAGAAATGAATTTGAAAATTGTCATGAACTTTTTCGAAAATTATTAAAAATAATCAATATAAAGAAGAATTTTAAATATAAAAATTCTTAAAATTAATAATTAATTGATAATGACTTTAATTATTATAAATTATTTTTATTAATAATTATTATTAACCATTATAAAACATGAAGAAATTGATGAATTCGAGTCGAAGACCCGAAGTTATCGATTTCTTCATGTTTTATAGTTATGAAAAATTTAATTTCTAGTTTTAAGTAAAATATTCTCTTATTTGATTCATCCTGATTTTACAGTCAGGTCCCCATACTGTTAGATTCCAAACTGTTATGTCCTCAGTAGTGTTATGTTTTTGCAGAACCTCCAAATTCAGAAGTGTTAGGTGACGTCACGTTACGTCACCAATTTTCAGGGCCGTATTCTTAAGCCCAAAGAAAAGGGGGCATATACTTCTAGGCCAAACTTGAGGTGTATATATTTACGTTCCTGAAAGTTGTGCAGTAGGCATACTTTGAGCACATAACAGAGCTGAGTCTGGAGGAGTGGGAAATTTCTGGAAATGTAACAGTATGGGGACCCGACTGTATTTTTATCAGTTGGTCCGTAAAGTCCGTATTTTTAAATGCTTTCACTGCTTCGAGCCCTGTGAAAGTCAATGTCAAAGTCAGAGAGAAAATAAAAGTCGATGTTCAAATTCTTGTGGTAACACTACTTATTCTAATCTTTGAAAACAGCTTTAATTTATCATAGTAAAAACCATGTTTAATTCAAAATTTAAAAAAATTGAAAATAGATCAATTTGACATTAATAAATATTACAAGAACAAGTAATGAATAATCTTGCGAACAAGTGTATATATACAAGAAAGATAAATATTTTCCACACGATAGAAATCGCTAGAGGGGTTTTATTCTTTTCGGTGTGTAGAAATCGGTATAATGTTTAGTCAGCATTTTCCAAAGATATTCCCTGCTAAATATATATGTATACAAAATCGATGGATTGGGAGGCATGCTAATTTGAGGTATATAAAGCGAAGCAGCCAACAGTTAGGAACGACGTGGCATTAATATAACAAGATCTGGCTTGCATGCTGATGGGGGGGCTCTCTCTCTCTCTCTCTCTCTTCGTCCGCATTATGACAGTCTCTCCTATAGTCATCTGATACCAATAATCCGAATGCAAGTTTGCCGCGCGACATGCAATGTATATAGTGTCTCGTTATGCAATTTGCATCATCTCCCACTGGCGAATAGAGGGAAGTGCCTTGCCTTTTCTTCTTCATCGTTCACCGCGTGTCTATTAGAGGAGGAAAAAGTTGCTTCAAGCGACGACTATGAAGAGGAAAAAAATAGAAATGAAGGATCCTTACTTGTTTTTATCCTCTATACATGTCTTTAACGCCAACTCGTAAATTTATCCAAATACTATGGTGTGTGCGCGCTTTGAGTATTTTCTTCCCTATTTTCTCTCTCTCGCTCTTTGTATTTTTCTCCTTTTTCTTCTCTATTACTTTTTATCTCTTTCTTTCTCTCTCTTTTTCTTCTTACTTTTTTTCTCTCTTTCTCTCTCTCTTTTTCTTCTTACTTTTTTTCTCTCTTTCTCTCTCTATTTCTCCCTTTTTCTTTTCTTATTCTCCCTCTTTTGTCCATTTTTCTCTCTCTTTTTTTTAATCTTTCTGTCTCACTCTTTTTCTCCCTTTTTCTTCTCTCTTTCTCTCTATTTTTCTCCATATCCCTTTTTGCTCCATCTTTCTCGCTCTTTTTCTCAATTTTCCAGATTTCGCACTCGATAATTAATTTTAAAAAACTAACAAAAATTAGCTGTCGACAAATTAAACTTGATGACAATAAAACTCGTTTTCACAAAACTGACAAAAATTCCATTCCATATTTTTTATTTTGCTGAGAAATTTTTATTATTCATGAAAAAAATTGAATTCTTACGAAGATTTTTACAAAAATTGTTTTAAATAATTCAATTCTGATTGGAAATTTTATGAAAATAGTACATAATGAAAATCATTGAATTGCGAAAAGTTTTTAAAAATAATAATTATTAAAATAAAAAATATTTTTTTCTTTTCTTTTGCTCTCTATATTCCTCTTTTTTCTCTCTATTGCGCCTACCGTGGATCGTTTCGTACGATCGATCACCAAGAAGTAGAAGAAGAGGAAGAAGAGAACGGTTCAAAAAGTGTTCTCTCGCTCGAAGCAAATCTCCAACGGACTTTAGGCCAGAGAGAGAAAGAGAGAGAGAGGGAGAGGACTCGCTATAATCAATGCAAAGATGTGCATCATGGACTGTCTGCAATCCTTAACTCCAGCCGAGTCAGCCATTTTGATGAGTTAAACTTTCTTTACTGCAATACATCAGAGGCGCGCTCGAGTCAGAGAAACTGATTTGCGTCGAGGTTAACTGTCCACAGGACCCTCCTTGTATGATTAGCAGGAAAATTGAAACCCAATTCTCCTTCTCCATTTCAATTCTCGTATTTTTATTTATTTATTTATAATTAATTTTATCTTCTCAATTTTTATTAATTTATTATTGCTATTTTAGAAAATTTTACGCGTCTAGTTAGCGAAACATGACATTTAAATTTTTATTATTATTGTCATTGTTATTATTAGGCAAATTACAACATTTTATATATTTAAATATAAACTTCAATTTTTTGAATAATTTCAGACTGAAAATTTTAAAAATTCATTCATCAAGTACATAATTATTGTTGTTTTTTATTATCAAAAATTTGATGATTTAACTTTACGGACCAAAAATTAAAAATTATGGACCAATTACAGACCAACTGACAAAAATAGTATCTGGACGAATCAAATAAGAGAATATTTACTTAAAACTAGAAATTCAATTTTTCATAACTATAAAACATGAAGAAATCAATAACTCCGAGTCTTCGACTCGAAGTCATCAATTTATTCATGTTTTATAATAGTTAATAATAATTATTAATAAAAATAATTTATAATAATTAAAATCATTATCAATTCAATTATTATTTTTAAGAATTTTTATATCTAAAATTCTTCTTTATATTGATTATTTTTAATAATTTTCGAAAAAGTTCTTTGACAATTTTCAAATTCATTTCTATGCAATATTCAATTTTACGAAATTCCAATTATTCGTAAATTCTTTAATTAAATAAATATTAGAAAATAGAAACTAAAAATAATATTTAAAAAAATTAATTAAACTTTTTCAAAAAAATTAATTACAAAATTCAATTATTTAAATACAAATAAAATGCAAATAAATAATTTATTGAAGAATTGAACGTTTCTTAAAATTCAATTCCCATAAAAAATCGTTATCAACAAATTTTCAAATAATTGAATTCTATCAACGAATTTTAATGAAATTTTTAAGAATAATTACATTTTTCGAAAAATTCAATTAAAATTGTATTAAAAATAATTGAAATTCTGCATTGAATTTGATTATTTATGAAAATAATTGAATTCTTGTCAAGAATTTTATTAAAATTTTCAAAAATAATTAAATTCTTGTCAAAACTTAACAGGAATTCAATTATTTTAAAAAATTTTAATAAAATTCTTGGCATAAATTAAAAATAACAAAATTCTTAGCAGATTTTCAATTACATTCAGAAATTTTAATAAAATTTTTCTCAAAAATTTAAATATTTTTCTAAAATAATAAAAATCTTTGCAAAGATTCAATTATTTTCAAAAGTCTTAATAAAATTCTTCGCAAGAATTCAATTATTTTCAAAAATATCAGAGTTTTAGCAGAAATTCAAACATTTTAAAAAGTTTTGATAAAAATTTTTTTGATAGAAATTCAATTATTTTTAAGACAATTTAATAATAAATTGTCGATAAAATTCAATTATTTTTAAAATTTTAATGAAATTCTTCGAAAGAATTCAATTATTATAATCTAAGATTTTAACTGAAATCTATTTTTAAATCAATGTTTATGAGAAAATTTTACCAGAATTCAATTATTTAAATACAAAAATAAATAATTTATTGAATAATTGAATGCCCGTAAAAATTTTATTAAATAATGAAAATAGTTGAATGATTGCGAAGAAATTTTTTAAAAAATTTGTTATTAATGAAATTCTTGTAAAATTTTTATTATTTTTTGAAAATAATTTAAAGGTTTTTGTAGAATTTTATTAATTTTTTTTTTTTAAATAATTGAGGGGCTGGATGCTATAATGTGTTACGCGCCATTCACTTAACATGGCGCGTAATACATTATAGCATCCAGCCCCTTTATTAAATTCTTTTGGTAAATTTTATGAAAATAGTAGATATTGAACAATATTTAATTTTTGCAAAGAATATTATTACTTTTGAAAATAATTGAAATTTTGCAATGGATTTTATTAAAATTTTTGAAAATAATTGAATTTATGAGAAGAATTTTAATATTTCTAAAGATAATTGAAATTTTGACGAGAAGTATTACAAATTTTTGAACATAATTGAATTTCTGCGAAGAATTTTATTACTTTTGAAAATAATTGAATTCGTGTGATAAATATTGTTAATTATGAAAATAATTGAATTTTGTCGAAGAATTTTGCTATTTATTTATAGAGATAATTGAAATGTTGACAATGTTTTTTAGATTTTTGGAAAATAATTGAATTTCTGAGAAGAATTTTAATATTTCTAAAGATAATAATTGAAATTTTGACGAGAATTTAAAAAAATTTTGAACATAATTAAATTTTTGTGAAGAATTTTATTACTTTAAAAAATATTTGAATTTCTGCAATCATTTGTAATTTCTCTAAAATTCTCAAAATTATATCGTACAATTTACGAACTTTTCATCCTTTTTGAATGAAATTACGGACTTTACGGACCTTTTTTCAAAAAAACGGACTTTTACGGGATTTACGAACCTACTTCGAGCCCTACTGTTGTTATTAGAATTTTTTTCCCCAAGAAAATGCTTCACAATTTTTTTTGTCGATTAAAAAAAGGACTTACGTGTAAATATGCGATAATAAACGGTAATATTAACCCCTCTCTCAATAGGATGTTCAAAAATATTAGGAGAGAAAAAATTTTATACATCTTCATTTGAACAATGAGATTGTGGAGTATAATTCGATAGAGCTGGTATATATCAGTATTGAATTGGTGTATTCAGGGAACAAAATCCTTTTTTTTTCTAAATACGAAGGGCAAAGGGTTTTGAGCGTACGTAACGTCAAAACAAAACAAAAAAAAAGTAGGTGACACTATGCTTGTTTAGTTTGCTGGGGGGTAAATAGCCGATCAGAGAGAGGCTCGTGGATCGACAGTTGGCGGTAATCGGGTCGCTGTCAGGGGTTCTGGTGTGTGTCGATAAAGCACCCGCGTATAATTAGCGTAATAAGTAGTTTTTTTCTCTCTTCTTTCTTTTTTTCTTTTTTTTTTTTAAAGGCGTAGCCTCTCCGAGAGTAGTTGAAAACAAAGCGATGGCTGAAGGCAGCTAATTTCGTTTCGGCCGGTGGACAAAAGGGGCTGCCAACAGAGTCTGAAAGAACTTTTGCGCGCACATCCTCCCTCGACCATTCACTCTTTTTCGTGTATATAGAGAGAGATGTGTGTATATAAAACAAGTCCGCTCTTGGGTTTTTTCAAATCAAAAGGCGGGGGCACCCTTTGGGCCCGTGGATAAATTTTTTTTCTACCTCTAACCTCTGTTTCAGCCGCCCCTTTTATATTTTGAGAACCGACAAAGAGAGGTCTTGGAGCAGCAGCAGCAGCACCCTGATATGGGCCCCCGTGCACCCAGCGAGAAAACGATTTAATTACGATCTTTAGTGGTAATTAGTGAAGAGGGGGCGGTTCTTGCGGATCGTTCGCTTAAGCCTTTCCTGTGTTGTCGACAGAAGGAGTTTCTTTTATTTTTATCTCTCGCTCACTATACTGCGAGGAATAAGGAAGCGGATGTTTTTTTTTTGCCTTCTTGTCTTTTATTAAACATTATTAATGAAAGATGTAATTAGGGGCAATCAGTTTGTTCCATCTTGGTTAAAAGACGAGGTAATGAATACTGTCACGAATAGCATTTAGTCAGTTTACTTTGTTTCCATTTCTTTCGTTGGTCTTTATTTATTTTTTAGTTTTCTCATCAGGAATTGGTAGAACGCTCCTTATAATTAACGGACAGTTAATCTTCAATCAATAAAACGGAGACAATTTCTCGTGCGGTAAATATTTGTAAATTGCTATCAGAGATTAATTATTGTGGACGAGCGGATATTTAGAATTAAGGAAAAGATTCTATAATAATTAATTATAATTATAATTATAATTTAATTATAATTGTAATAATTACGTCCGTTTTTAAATAAATTTACTAAATTCTTTGCTAATTGATGGTAATTACTCTTAATAATAATTAATTAAATAATTAATTACTCTTAATATAGGCTCTTAATATCTATAAAAAATAATTGTGTAAATTTCTACCTAATATTTACTACCTTTCTTGTTGAAATTCAATTATTATTATAATTATCAATTTCAATTCTAAAAAGTCAATTAAACTTTTTCAAACAAAATTAATTTTACCAAATTGTTATAGTGAAAAGTATGAAAAGTTCAAATTTTTAAAGATATTAAATATTTCAAACCTTTTCGAAATTCAATTATTTCCAAAAAATTCTGCGGCTATAATGCTCTTAATATTTAATTATAATCTTGAAGTTTAAGTGAAATTCATTTTTTAATCAATTTTTTTTCATTCGAAAAGTCTATACGAATTCAATTATTTGAATAAAAAAATAATTAAATCATTGAATAATTTAATACTTCTTAAAATTGAATTCTTATAAAGAATTTTATCGACAAATTTTCAGTGCAATTTCTATTAAATTTTATTTACACAATCCAATTTTACAAAAATATTAATTTAATTTTTCTCAGTTTAATTTCTATTAAATTAGTCGAAAGTGTTTAATTATTTTATAAAATTTCCATAAAATGATTCAAAAAAATTCAATTATTTTTAGTACAATTTTAATTAAATTCGTCGAAAGAATTTGCAAGAATTCAATTATTTTTATACATAGCATAAAATTCTTTACAGAAATTCAATTATTTTTAAAAAAAAATTCTTTTAAATTTCTCTAAAGAATTCAATAATTATTAAAACTTTTTTAAAAATTTTTTTACTTGAATTCAATTATTCTCATTGCAATTTAAATTAACTTTTTCGAAAGTATTTTATTATTTTTACATAATTTCCATAGGATACTCCAAAAACATTTCAATACAATTTTAATAAAATTTCTCGATAGAATTAAATAATTTCTAATAAATTTAAATAAAATTTAAATAAAATATTTAAATAACTGGATAATTACATTTATCCAGAAATTCAATTAAAATTGTAATAAAAATAATTGAAATTCTGCGATGAGTTTTATTATTTTTAAAAATAATCAAATCCCTAAGAAGAATTTGATTATTTTTTAACAATATTTAATTCTTGCGAAGAATATTATTAAATTCTGAAGTGAGTTTTATTATTTATGAAAATAATTGAATTCCTAAAAAGAATTTTATTATTTACACAAATAATTAAAACCCAGTAAAAATTTTATTATTTATGAAAATAATTGAATGATTACAAAGAAATTTTTAAAAAAATTTTGTAAATAATTGAATTCTAGTGAAATTTTTATTACTCATGAAAATAATTAAACGTTTGAGTAAAATCTTAACAAAATTTTTCTTAAATAATTGAATTCTTTTGGAAAATTTTATTAAAATAGTATCTAGATATTAAAAATAACTCAATTTGAGGAAAATATTTAAAAATCATTGGAATTTTGCAAAGAATTTTATTTAAATTTTTTAAGATAATTGAATTTTGCAGAAGAATTTTATTATTTAAAGGTACAAATAATTGAATTTTTGACGAAATTTTAAAAAAAATTTTGAATACATTTTAAAGTTATATTTGAATAAAAATTATAATTTTTTGTCAATAATAAATGATTTAATTTAGGTATTTTTGATAGAGTAGATTTTGTTTCGTTATTAAACATTTATTAAATGTCTCTTATTGACAGAAAATTGTAACTTTTATTCAAATGCAAATTTTAATCGTTTTAAATATTCAAAATTAAATTCTTCTCCTTTCCATCAAGACGAATTTAAAATTTAATTTGTGTTTTTCTTTTAAATTACGAAATTATGACATTGGACTAACTTTTGATTTAACTGTCCGTCAAATTCTTCCTTAAGTAAAATTCTTCATTAAATAATTTACAAGTAATAATGTAATGTTAGTTCTTAAAAAAAAGAATTAAGAGAAAATTACGAAAATTAAGTATTCTTTAAAAAGAAATTATTGTTAGAAATAGAAAAAATTGAAGTTTTGTGTTAGAATTCGTGGTGATTTCATAGTTTAAGGCAAACATAAAAAAAGAAAAATTCAGAAGTTTGTTATAAATTTAAAAAATTTTTTAAAATACTTTTAATTAAAATCCCCCTACTTTTCCCTGAATTTTCTGACTTCCCCGACCTATGGCAATTGTAGAGTCATTTTATAGAATAATTCTAGTGAAATTCTACAGAAATTTTTCATGTTTTTCTTGTTAAAAAAAAAGTTTATTCAAAGAAAATCAAACTCTTTTGAAATTATAAATCCATTACGTAATTCTGACAATAGTTTGCGCAGTAAACTATATAAGACTGTGTGAAAAAAGAATAACAAACAGAAAAAGGCTTAAAAAGTGAAAAAAAAGAAAAGAAAAAAAAGAACCCTGAGCTCCTCGACCTCTTTATGTACAACTAGAAAAACATAATCTCATTATCTTCTGTGGGCAAGTAATAATCAGAGGTACATATAATTTGATTCAGGTAGTACGTGCAGCACGGCTCATTTTCTTCAATGTTCAACTTTTGTTTGTGTGAGACTCGCTTATCGAGCAGAATGTAACTATAACACACCATGAGAGAGCCTCTCTTTTAAAGCGAAAAACGCTCTTTCTCTCTCTCTCTCTCTCTTTTGTAATTACGACTTTCGCAGTAATCGCCATAATAACCGAGGTCCGAGAGGGTGAGTTCAAAAACGTTCTTATACACCCCCAAATGGGTCCGAGCAAGCATTAATTACTGTGTTTATAGATAATTACCGCAAAAGCGTTATACACACTCACACCATCATTCTATTCGGAGCATTGTTTTCCCTACCACACTCTCTATATAGAGGAGAGAAAGAGAAAGAACTCACATGCACTTTTAATAATTATACTCCTTTTTTTTATTACAGGGTTTGCCTCAAGATGATAAGTCTCTGAGATTTTGTACAATCTTAAAAATTCTAGTAAAATAATTACCACCAGTATAATACTATACGGTATTATTATATTAACAGTGTGTCCTTTCATGTAAATTATAATTAAATATAATATGCACGATTCAAAGATAAATAAAGAAAGAAAATATATATTTACAAAAGAAGAAAAAAATTAAACTTCGAATTGGAAAACACAGAGGAAAAAATTTATTTCAAACAACCTTTGCCTAAAAAGGCAAAGGTTGTTTGAAATAAATTTTTTCCTCTTTGTTTTCCAATTCGAAGTTTAATTTTTATTTCCTAACTGATTTTTATCAGAATATATTCATTTGGTTTACTGTTGAACCGACTTTTGATTAAATATTTACTTTCGGGTAAATGAACGAATTTTAGTTTTACACTAAGTGAAAAAATTAAGTTACTTACATTATTCGATGCACACAACCGACACGACACTACTGAGGGCAATCACTATTACGAAGTTACGTATACCTGAAATCATAAAAGCAAAATTTATTATCGAGAACTTTAGACAAATGAATATTTATTATGAAGATAATTTAAATATGCAAAATTTTGACTTTTTTTTCAAATATTGTAACAAAATACCACAGTTTTTGTATAAAATGCAAGTTATTACAATTTTTATAATGTAAAAAATAACTACAGACAAATCTTTCAAGAATTATTTTTTAATTATTTTTCTACCTGAATTTTCGAAATATACAAATAAAAAGATTTTTAATAATTGAAATTTTGTAAAATTCAATAGAAAATAATTCATTTTTTCAAGCATTTTATTTTAATACCTACAATTTTTGATAATAAATTTTTGTGGAACTCTAATTACAAAAATTTGGAAAATAATTGAATTCTCAAAAATTTTAATGGAAAGTCTCCAACAAGTAAATTAAAAATAAAAATTAATGACAAATAGCTTCTAAAAATTATATTAAAATATTTCGTAAAAGTAATTCTTTTGAATTTTTTCATTCTAATTTTATTAAAATTCAATTATTTTCATTATTTTCAATTACATATTTCCGAAAATTCAAGTAGATAGAAAAAATAATAACATTAAAATACTTTTAGAATTATTTTTACCATTTTAGAGACAACAATCAAGTTCAAAATTTGTAATTAAAATTCATAAAAAGAATTTAATTACATTTTCAAAAATAACAAAAATTTTTACCGAAATTCAATTCTTTTTGAACTTTTTAATAACATTTTTCGCAATAATTAAATTATTTTCATAAATAATAAAATTATTTTAAGAAATTCCATTATTTTTGACAATTTTAATCAATTACTTTAAGCAACTATTCAATTATTTTCATAAATAATAAAAGTCATGGCAGGATTTCAATTATTTTTAATACAATTTTACCGAAATTGCTCGAAAAATGTGATTATTTTAAAAAATTTAATTTCAAATCCTTAGAAAAATCAATTATTTAAAAAAATGTTTTTTTGAAGTTCTTTGGAAGAATTAAGTTATTTACAAAAATATTAGAATTTTTTACAGTAATTTAATTATTTTCAAATCTTTTAATAAAATTGTTCGAAAGAAATCAATTGTTTTAAATAAAATTTTAATTAAATTTTTTTTGAAATAATTCAATTATTCTTTTAGATTTTAATTAAATTTTTCCCAAAAATTTAATTATTTACATAAATAATTCTTCGAAGGAATTGAGTTATGTCGATAAATAACAAAATTAATCCCGAAAATTCAATTATTTTGAGGCATTTTAATAAAATTCTTTGCAAAATTCAATTATCTTCATAAATAAAAATATTCATCATAAGAATTCAATTATTTTTAAAAGTAATAAATTTCCTCTTGGAAATGTAATTATTTTAAAAAACTTTTCGCAATTCAATGATTTTCAATATCTACTATTTTCATAAAATTTTCAAATATAATTCAATTATTTAAAAATTTTTATAAAAAATTAAATTTTTGTATTCAAATAATTGAATTCTCAAAGAATTCGGAAAATTATTAAAAATACGACGATTATTATAGTTAATAATTGATTTAGAGATAAAAAAAAGTGGTTTTAAATTGGTCTTTTTTTAAAACTTTATTTAACGTGGAAAAACAAATAAGAAGAGTTTAAATATTTATTTAACAACATAATTTTTTTTAATAAGGAAATTATGTTTAAGAGTTTTCCAATTTGAAAAATTATTTAAAACTATTTTTAAAAAATTAATTTTAAGAATTTCTTTATTATTATTTTCAAAAAATATTCAAAAAATTGAATTTATTAGCATTTCTTTTTTAATTCGAATAAGTAATAATGTTTACTAATTTGAATTAGAGACTCACTTTTCGCTTTTGCTTTGAATTAGTAAATTTTACTAATAAATAGCAATTTCTTCTAATTTATTAGTAAAATTTACTAATTTAATAGCAAAAAGTCACTAATTCAAATTAGTAAACATTTTTACTAATTCAAATGAAGAGAGTTGCACTATTGAACTAAAATCTTTTTTTCTCAGTGTAATTTTAATTTAATTTTTAAATTTCGCGACAGATTTTTAGTTTCAAAAACATTAGGGCCTCTAGAATTTTTTATCAAAACTAATTAAAGTTTATCACTTTCTTTCAGTGAAATACTATTTTCCTGAGTGAAACAAGAATTCAGATGCAAAATTTCACAAGATAAACTCCAAAAAAAAAAGTTTCTTGACCCTTTTTTTTAGAAAATTACGAAATATTTAAAAATTTCTAACTAATGAAAATACGGGCGTGGAATATACCTACATATAAAGAAGATTTGAGTTCGAAGGCACATACATATATATATAAATATATATCTCCCACTCGCACAAAAGACATGAATTAATTCTTTCATGGTCAAACTTGAAGCGATCGATCGATCTCCTTGTATACGTATGTACGTTTGATCGTCAAAGAGTGTTCGAATCTTGTTTGCATTAATTCAGGCTTTTAATTTAATATCCATTAATCACATATGTCAAAGCTGCATGACGTAAGAATGTATTCTACATTTAGCACGCGTTCAAAAGCAATGAAATCTTTTTCGATAATTAAGAAGATCGATGTAAGATGCAGCGAGAGAAAAATGATTTCTGACAGTGACTGTTTCGTTTAGTCATTCCACAATACATATATACAATCGTCAAAAGTGAAACCTGATTCTCATACTCTTTAACTAATCAAGAAAAAAAAAGAATTTTTTTTTAAATTCTTTTTTTTCGGAGAGAAATTTTGTTGATTAGAATATTTTAAAATATATGTTGATATTGTCATTGTCATATTTATTTGAAGGGGGGAAATTATCGACAGTCATGTTTTGATTGAAAATTAGGAGTTCTTTTTTTATTATTACAGGCTTCGCACTCGTCTACTAAAACCTACTATTTACTATACTTTTTCACGTTATGCTACTATTTGGGTATTTTTTTTAGATTTCAGCCACTAAAAGCTACTATTTCATTTTTTTGAGAATTTCCCCTACTTTAAATTCGATAATACTAGAAATAAAAAAACTATTCTCAAAAATTAAAATCAAATTTTTTAAAACCATTCAATTATTTTCGAAAAATATTCGAAATTCAATTATTTTCAATATCTAGTATTATCATAAAATTTCGCGATAGAATTCAATTATTTAAAAGAAAAATTAGTAAAATTTATCCAAAATTCAATTATTTTCATAAATAATAAAATTTCCACCAGAATTCAATTAATTTAGAATAGCATTTTGAAAAAAATTTCGAAAAAATTAATTATTCAACAAAATTTTTATACAATTTTTCACAATAATTTAATTACTTTCACTAATAATAATATTTTTCATGGAAATTCAATTATTTGAAAAAATATTTGATAAAATTCTAAGCAAGAATTCAATTATTTTCATAAATAATAAAATTATTCTCAGAAATTCCATTATTTTTGAAAACTTTAATACATTTCTTAGCAACTATTCAATTATTTTCATGAATAATTAAATTCATCGCAGGATTTCAATAATTTTTAATACATTTTTACAGGAATTGCTCGGAAAATGTAATTATTGTTAAAAATTTAATTTTAAATCCTCAAAAAAATCAATTATTTAAAAAATGTTTTTTTTTTAAATTCTGTTGAAGAATTCAATTATTTACAAAAATATTAGAATTTTTCACAGGTATTCCATTATTTTCAAATACAATTTTAATAACATTTTTTGAAATAATTCAATTATTCTTTTAGATTTGAATTAAATTTTTCCCAAGAATTCAATTATTTACAAAAATAATTCTTCGAAAGAATTCAATTATGTCGATAAATAACAAAATTATTTCTGAAAATTCAATTACTTTGAAGGATTTTAATAAAATTCTTTGCAAAATTCAATTATCTTCATAAATAACAATATTCAAAACAAGAATTCAATTATTTTTAAAAGTAATAATTTTCTTCTTGGATATTCAATTATTTTAAACAATTCTAATGAAATCGTTCACAAGAATTCAATTATTTTCATAAATAATACAATTTTTCTCGGAAATTCAATACTTTTTAAACATTTTAATAAAATATTTTGCAATAATTCAATTAATTTCATAAATAATAAAATTCTTCTCAGGAATTCATGTACTTTTAAAAATATCAAGAAAATTCTTATCAACTTTTAAATTATTTTCAAAAATAATAAAATTCATCTCATGATTTCATTTTTTTTAATAGGTACAATTTTACAGGAATTGCTCGAAAAATGTAATTATTTACAAATTTGGTCAAAACTCAAAAAATTAACATCGAACTGAATAAATGTAATTATATTCTTAAAAACTGAATTTCAATTCCTCGAAAAAGTCAATTATTTAAAAAAAAAATTTTTTTTTAAATTCTTTATAAGAATTTTACAGACATATTGGAATTTTTCACAGTAATTCAATAATTTTCAAATATTTTAATAAAATTTGTTCAAAAGAAATCAATTGTTTTAAATACAATTATAATTAAATTTTTTTTAAATAATTCAATTAATTTTTTAGATTTGAATTAAATTTTTCCCAAGAATTCAATTATTTACATAAATAATTCTTCGAAAGAATTCAATATTATGTCTATAAATAACAAAATTATTTTCTAAAATTCAATTATTTTGACATTTTGAGGCATTTTAATAAAATTCTTTGCAAAATTCAATTATCTTTATAAATAACAATATTCATCACAAGAATTCAATTATTTTTTAAAGTAAGAAATTTTTTCTTGGAAATTTAATTATTTTTAGTTTTAATAGAATTCATTGTAAAATTAAATTATTTTTAAAAACTTTTCGCAATTCAATTATTTTCAATTTCTACTATTTTAATAAAATTTCCAAATAGAATTCAATTGTTTAAAACAATTTTTGTAAAAATCTTCTTGAGAATTCAATTCTTTTTATGAATAATACAAATTTCTCAGGAATTCAATTATTTAAATTGGAATTTGCAAAAAAATTAATCGAAAGAAATCAATTATTTAAAAATTTTCATAAAATTCTTCGCAAGAATTAAATTATTTTTATAAATATTTAAATTCTTTCATGAATTATAAAATTCATTGCAGGAATTAAATTTATTAGCAGGATAAGAAAGAAGTTAATATTTTAATGAAGATCGAGTGCGAAAATTAATTATTTGTTATTATTAATGTTAATTAAATAATTATTCTTGATGAACTATTTAATGTTAACCAAGTATTTACATAA
This sequence comes from Leptopilina heterotoma, assembly GCF_015476425.1. Taxonomy (NCBI): domain Eukaryota; kingdom Metazoa; phylum Arthropoda; class Insecta; order Hymenoptera; family Figitidae; genus Leptopilina; species Leptopilina heterotoma. Next base: position 28,829 of record NW_025110999.1, read on the forward strand.
CTAAATGGGTAATTGCCTATTAAATGTTAATTAATTTTTTACGTTGATACTTTAAAAGCCAAAAAAGTCCTTTTTTCGCGAAAATTTCACCTTCGACAAACATGCAAATGAGTGAAAAATTTCTTGGCACCTTTTCTCAACTCAGACAACCGGATCAACGTCCCGAAAGATACGAAGAAGAGCGCGCGTTGCCTGAGGGCCCTCGAGATGGCTGGTAATTTATACGTTTATCTCATTCCGTCAATATTTAAAGAAGGCCCAGCGCCATTGAGAAGACCCTCGAGGCCTCACGAATTTACGAAGAAGAAGAAAAAAAAAGAACTCAAACTCTTCGATTCATTTTCCATACAGTCATATAGTGAATAATTGTCCCCAAGAAGAATAGTTTTGCAAATTTTTAAATTTTCACCCTACAATGAGAAAACAAAGGACCCTTCCTCGTCGAAACAATACAATTTTTTCCCTTCATTTTAAAAAATCATTAATCTCACCTCGAATGTTGACAAAGAATCATTGTTATAAATTCTCTTTCTCTTATTTCTTTCATTAAATCGATAAAAATTCTAATAAAACTGTCTTTCTCTCTCCCTATCACGATTCGATCGTAAAAATTAATTTGCAAGCTTTACAAATGTCCTGCCTAAAGTCGGATTAACATAAACCCCAGTTTTTGATCGGAGATTAACTTCTGACCAAAAGTTAGAGTAAAACCGATATAGAGAGGTGCAGGTATACATATAGAATATATGGATGTGTGTATCTGTTTCACAAAGGCCAAAACAGGGGTGACATGGGGGGATAGTTTGGTGTCCAGTACTGTTTCAAAGTAAACGAAACTGCAGATGTAAGTCTTTGTAATGTTAATGTATAGTTTGCTAACAGTGTACATATATTGCGAGGGAGAGAGGGGAGTTAAATTCCAGAGAGAGAGAGAGAGAGGACAATATCCAGATGCACAATATGGATGTATAGCCGGTGTGGTCCACTATTATGTACACGTTGAGAGTGTATACAGTGATTCAAAATTACATGTATGTGTCTATTTGACATAAATTTCTAAATGTCACACTCAGGGAAAAGTTTACTTGAAATAACCAAATTTTAGTTTGAATCCACTAAATGCATTGCAGTTTTTAAGAAAAAAATTAAGTTTGAATCAAATACTCTATTTTGTTGTATGAACCTTATTTTACATTCTTCCTTAAAAATTCATAAGAGGAAAAAAAGAATTCAAGAAGAATTGATAATTGATAATTATTATAGAAATAAAATCAGGATTGACACAAAAATCTAAATTTATTTTTCCCTATAACTTTTCCATGAATTCCACACAAAATTTTGATTTTTCCCCTGATACATAAAAGTATAAGATCACGAATTAAGAATTCTTAAGAATTAAGAATACGATTCACTCTAAAAATTATTAGATACTCAAAAAAAATTTCTATTGCATTTGTTTACAAATTTTTTTAATTGTAAAATTATTTCAAAACAATAACTTGTTTTTTTAAATAAATATTTAATCATAGTTATTTTCCCATAGAAATCTAGAACTAGAAGAACCTTTTTGAAGAACTAGAACCTTTTTGAAATTCAACAACTTATAAGAATTTTTTTTAAAAAACATGAAGGAATCTTTCATTTTTTTTAAATTTTATTTATTTATTTTTTTGTCATTTCTTCATGTTTTATAATAATTGAAGATTACAGAGTGAGAAAATCATTAATATATATTCTAAGAATATTGTTTTCATAACTTCTTCAAAATTATTTTCATATCATTTCAATTCAATTCAATTATTTTCTAGAATTTTCTAACCAAAATTCTTCTTTAAATCAATTATTTTTCATAATTTTTTAAAAAGTTATTTGAGAATTTTCAAATCCATTTGCTTACAATTCAATTTTACGAAACTTCGATTATTTGGGAATTCTTCAATTAAATATATATTAGAAAATATAAAATTCAAATCATTTAAAAAAAATTCAATTAAACTTTTTAAAAAAAAATTAATTCTACAAAAATGGTAGTTAAAAGTATGAAAAATTAGGATTTTCAAAGAAATTAATTTGAAACTTTTGACAAATTTTAATGAAATTTTTAAGAATAATTACATCTCTCGAGGAATTCGATTAAAATTGTATTTAAAATAATTGAATTCCTAAAAAGAATTTTATTATTTATGAACATAATTAAAATTTCTGAAAAGAAATTTTATTATTAATTAAAATAACTGAAATTCCTAAAAACAATTTTATTCTTTATGAAAATAAATGAAATTTCTAAAAATAATTTTATTATTTATGAAAATAATTGAATTCTTGTAGAAAATCTTATTTTTTATAAAAATAATTAAATGCTTGCATAGAATTTTATTAAATTTTTTTAAAATAATTTAATTCTTTTGGAAAACTTTATTAAAATATGTATAGTAGATATTGAAAATCATTGAATTCATGAAAATTTTTGAAAATAATTGAAATTTTGCCAAGAACTTTATTCAAATTTTTGAAAATAATTGAATTTCTGAAAATAATTTTACTGTTTATAAAGATAATTGAAATTTTGACAAAAATTTAAAAAAAGACTTGAATTTCTGTAAAGAATTTTCTTACCTTTGAAAATAATTTAATTTCTGCAATCATTTGTAACTTCTTCAAAATTCAATTTTTTTAGTGTTTATAAATAATTGCAATTTTTTCAAGAATTCTATTAAAATTTTTGCAAATAATTGAATTTCAGAGAAGAATTCTGCTATTTATAAAAATAATTGAAATGTTGATTAAAATTTGAAAAAAAATTTTTTTAATAATTGAATTTTAAAAATTACATTTTTTGAGGAATTCGATTATAATTGTATTAAAAATAATGAAATTACAATTCTGCGATGAGTTTTATTTTTTATGAAAATATTTGAATTATTTCGAAAAAATTTATAAGAAAGTGATAAATAAATGATTTCCTGTAAAATTTTTCATTATTTATAAAAATAATTAAATGTTTGAGTAGAATTTTATTAAAATTTTTGAAAATAATTGAATTTTTCCAAAGAATTTTATTACTTTTGCAAATAATTGAATTTCCGTAATCATTTGTAATATTAATAAATAAAAAATTTCCAAAGAGTTTAAATTATTAAAAGTTTTCTAAAATTTTTATTTTAATCAAAATAAAAAATAAAAAATTTCAGCAAAGTTTAAATTTTTAAAAGTTTTCTAATTAAATTTATTGAAAATTGAAATTTTACAAAATTTCAAATTAGAACCTTTTGAAGTTCATCCATTAATGGAAATTGTAAACCCAACTCTTTTTAAATTCAATTAATCTTGAAATATTTAAGTAAAATTATTCATTAAATAATTTATAAGTAATACTTTTGTGGTAATTCTCAAAGAATGAAGTCATATAAATAAATTATTGTCAGAAATAGAAAAAATTGAAGGTTTTGTATTAAAATTCGTGGTTAATTTCATAGTTTACGAGGCAAACAAAACAAAAACATCAAAATTCAGAGTTTTCTCATGAATTTTAAAAATTTAATTTTTTCCAGTACTTTTAATAAAAATCCCTTATTTCTCTGACCTTCCTAATCAAATTTTAGACTTTCTCACGAAATATCACATTAATTTATTCAATATATTATTAAGAGAAAAAGAGTCGAAAAATTAACATTAAAATCCTGAGTCACATGCAGTTATTAAGTGATTAATTAAAGATTAAATTTGATTAAACAGTTTGATTAACAAATAATTGAAAATAAACTTTTTCCCCGAGTGTATAACAAGATTGAAGATTAAATTTCCGCAATAAAAATAATAAAAAAAAAAAAACCGAAAAAGTGCAGTAATTACAATTTTTTGTTCGAAACGATAAAAAAAAAGATCGAAGCAGATAAAAAAAGGGTAATTTTATATACTTCTGTATATGGAGATAAAGTGAAGTAGATAAGACAGCACGTAAAATACTCGAAAGGGTTAATTGCAATGTTAGAGGTATGTTTTCTCTGAAGAGAGAAAGAGATAGAGAATTCGCGACAGCGCATTATGCATACGAGTTTCTGACTGTGCGCGCTTATGAAGGGATCTGATTGAGTTCTGAGTATATGGCGTCTGGTTCTCGAGCTGCTAATTAAACACCCGCGAAGAAACAGAACACACCGAGTGTTTCTATCTTGCTTTTCCCCTCCCCTCCCCACTCCCTCTCTCTCTCCAATTCTCTCTTTCACATTCACTGATTGATATTTAAGTCCACAAGTTTCAAACCACCCATTCCCCACCCACAGTTACTTCCATCTTGTTTCACAGAGTCGTTAGCGAGTTGCTGCTGCTTCTGATGTTACTGATGCTGGTCCTTATGTTGCTGATGATTTTTGCACACCTGGCATTGTCTGGACACTACGTGGCACGAGTAAATGGCATATATATATATGCTTCGATTAAATCCAACTTGCGACCAAACTAGTTCTGACAATTTTCTTTCTTCATTCCCTTTACAAAATTTTGACTTCGAAATTTGTATTAAGAAACATAATTTCCAAAATTACAAACAAAAAAATTATCTCTAAATCTGAAGTTGTGAAAAATAATTAGTTATTAATAAAATCGTGGCTGGCTGGTTGCTTCAGAAATTAGAAAACAATAAAAAAATTGTCAATAGATAATTACTACACTGAGAAAAAAAAACTATTGGTTCAATTGCACCAATACTACACGGAGAGAAAATTATATTAAATGTTGTAAAAGTATTTCAAAATTTGCTCTCTAAATTTGGATTAGTTAAAAATATCAAATTTGATATCAAAAAAGTCAGTCACTGATTCAAATAGTAATATTTTACTAATGAAATAGTTAATAATGACTAATTATTAATTAAATTAAATTTTAGGTTACGTAAAAAATTAAAAATTTCAATTCCATTTTTTTGAAGTAATAATTTCTGTATTAATTTTTTTTCTCACAAGCTGTGTTAATTTCATTTTTGTAAATAAGGAAGTAGGCCTCGGATCGACTTTAAGACACAAAAAAATCGCTTTCGTCGATTAAAAATACAAAAAAAAAACGAAAAAGTCCTTTATTTATTGAGTATTGTCATAAAAATGTAATTTTGTATTTTTCTAATCTTTCACTGATTTCTAAATATAATTATTCAAAACTTTAATAATTTTGTTAAACAAATATTTAAAAACTTCTTATTTGTTTTACCAAGGGGAATAAAATTTAAAAAAAAATTTTAAATCTTCTGAAATTTAATTCAATTATTTTCTACAATTTTTAACTAAACTTCATCTCTAAATCAATTATTTTTAATAATTTTACGAAAGTTCATCGAGAATTCAATTATTTACATACAAAAATTCAAATTTTTATACTAATTGTAGCGGTCCATGTTTTTTTTAAATTATTAAAGGTATAATATTTTCAAAAAATTATCATAATTTCTTAAAAATAATATTCTAAAAATATTTTTAAATAATTTTTAAATAATTTTTAAAAGATAATAGTTTTTCAATTATTTACAATATTGATAAATTCCCCAACAATTGCAGGTAAAATATTTTTAAAAAAATTAATATTTTAATGAATTTTGATAATAAATTAGGAAATTGATTTCTCTTAAATTTTAATAAGTCTAAAAAAGGAAATTTTTTAAAAAATTTTATTCACTTTGTTTTGTAGATAATTGAATCTTACAAAATTATGACAAAACAATTCTAACAATTAGTTGTTTTTTAACAATGTAATGCAATTTTTTGAAAATAATTGAATTTTTTAAAAGAATTTTAGTATGATTTAAAAAAAGGTAATTAATTGTTTGAAGAACTTTGATTACAAATTTTGAACAATTTTTATTATAAATAAGAAAATGATTGCTCTCAAATTTTAATAAGTCTAAGAAGTGAATTAAAAAAAATTTTTTAATACTTTGTTCGAAGATAATTGAATCTTAAAAAATTATGACAAAACAATTCTAAGAAAATGTTTTATTAAAATTTTCGAGAATTCAATATATTGTTTTCTAAAATTTGTAATTAGATTTCTTGAGAGGTTGATTTTCGAAAAATTGTAATAAAATACTTGAAAAAAATCAATTGTTTTTAATTAAATTTTATAAAATTTAAATGATTTAAAATCTTTTTAATTGTGTATTTTGAAAATTTAATTAGTAAAATTATTCAAAAATAATTTAGTTTGAAAGATTTATCTACAGTTAATTTTCACATTATAAAAATCGAAATAAGTTGCATTTTATACTAAAAAAAGTGGTATTTTGTTGCAATATTTGGAAGAAAAGGCAAAAAAATCGCAATTTTAGAAAATAAGTGAAAATAAGTCGAATTGTTCGAAAATAATCGAAAAAAGTCTTAATATCCAAGGTCTAGATAATTTTATTCCCTATTTGCTAAAATTTTGCTAAATTGCATTATTTGCAAAAAGTAATTTTTATTCTTTGTAAAAAGTAACTAAATTTTTCCCTCGCTTTAAAACATAGAGTTAAATTGACTGTATCAATTTATTACCTTCTTGTTAAATGTGTACCGGTAAAATAAATTCTAATAGGCCTTTACAGAAAAAAAAAATCGTATAGATGTAAATGAGTAAGTTTTTCTAGGAACATTCTTCTCAGTTGAGGATTGACAATCAAGTATTCTGTTTGAACCTATTGGATTGCTCATTACAATGCTTTCTTTATGACGAAGCAAATTTGATGTTTATTCATTCTAATCTCTCATTCAACTACCGTAACAAAACCGAAATATTTAAATATTTAACCATTTTTTTCTCCTCTAATATCCTGACAGAATGATTTTTTCGTTTGAATTCAAAAAAATAGTTGCGTCAGTTTCATTTCAATATTTTTTATTTGATAATAATTCGTACTTATAATATGCGGAATATCGGCAATAATGTGTTGTATTAAATATAATGTATTATATTAAATACCTATTATGTTAAATATGCTATTAAACATAACGTATTTTATTAAATACCTATTATGTTAAATATTCTATTAAACATAATGTATTTTATTAAATATAATATATTGTATTAAACAAAATATAATATTTATTTATTTATTTGAACATAAACATTTATTTGAATTATATGTTTGACCCCTTTGCCCTATTTAAAATAGTGTCCTAGTTAGGAACTGGCCAGATCCCTACTAAATACCTATTTCAGCCTAATTACATACAATCAAGTCCTAATAGGGCCCTACTTTTTGCCCCATTTAAAATAGTGTCCTGGTCAGGAACTGGTCATGTCCCTAATAAAGCCCTATTCCAACCCGATTACAATTAAATTCTAATCAGATTACAATTAATTTCTAATTTCTACTGGGGCCAGGTCGAACCTAGTGCTTCATTCATTGGGGCCAGTGTGGAAATTTGCCCCCTTTGCCCCGTTTAAAATAGTGTTGTAATAAAATCTAATAAAACTAGTCAGGTCCCTACTAAAACCCTATTTCAGTCTCATTTCAGTAAAATCCTAATCAGAACCTGATAGAATCATATCTCATATGACAATCGTTCATAAGTATAACAAGAACGATTAGCAAAGAGTGAAGGCAAAAAAAAATTACGCCTTCAGCTGACAATCGTGTGCGCGAAAAAAGTTAATAACAAGTGCGCGGTTATCGACAAGGTATTAAACACGGTGACCATTCGAAATCGTTTTATCAGACATCGAGTCGTTTCGGTTTGCAATTACCATTTCAAATGCTCACCTGAGTTCGCCTTTTCACTATGCACACACACTATACTTCTTATTCCTTGTGTTACACCGGGTGGTCCTTGTCGCGGTTGGGTTGGGGGTTATTATTTAGTTTGGTCCTTTCTATCTCTCATCTCTTCGAGCATACACTCTCTTTTCTCTTTTCCATCTTCTTCTTCTTCCACTTCTCTCCTTCTTCCATCCCATATATATATGCATCCACACCCACGTCTATTCTCATTCTAATCAGCTCTGCCGCCTTTTCTCCTCGACCTAAGCATTGCACTCTGAATTTTTCAACCATACAAGTGGTCTTACAAATCATTTATTATTTTTACAAGTTCCTTTATTTCTCCAACTCTTTCTCTCTCTTTCTCTTTGCCACTTCAACACGAAACGGAATTTTTTTTCGAAAAAAATGTATTTTTATTATAAAATAGGGAAGAATTAAGCAGACCCGGGGTGGAGCCCTGTTTCAGCCCTGGTAGGGTCAGATTTCTTCGTCTCCTCAAAACGGAATTTTCTTTTTTGAAAAAATACGTATTTTTATTATTGGATAGGGAAAAATTAAACAGACCCGGGGTGAAGCCCTGTTTCAGCCTTGATAGGGCCAGGTTTCTTTCACTGCAAATAGAAAGGGGATTTTTTTTATTTCCTAAAAATAGTTTAACTTATTTTGACAAGAAATTTTAACTAAAATTGTCTTTAAATCGATGATTTTTAATATTTTTTTAAACAATTCTTTGACAATTTTCAAATCTATTTGTTTACAATATTCAATTTTACGAAATTTCAATTATTCGTAAATTCTTCGATTAAATATAAAATAGAACTTAAAAACTTAAAATAATATAAAAGAAATTTAAGTAAACTTTTTTAAAAAAATTAATTTTAAAATTCAACTATTTCTAAAATTTCTAAAAATTTAATATTCAATTATTTCAAAAATTTCTAAAAATTTAATATTCAATTATTATCTAAAATTTTAATAGAAATCCATTTTTAAATCAATTTTTTAAAAAAATTCAACTACAATTCAATTATTTAAATACAAAAAAAAACAAATTAATTGAATGATTGCATGTTTCTTAAAATTGAATTCTCATAAAGAATTGTATTAACAAATTTTTAAATAATTGAATTCTTTTGACGAATTTTAATAACAATTTTAAGAATAATTACATTTTTCAAGGAATTCGATTAAAATTGTCTTGAAAATAATTTAAATTCTACAATGAGTTTTACTATTTAATTATTTACGAAAATAATTGAATTCCTAAAAAGAATTATATTATTTACGCAAATAATTGAATCCCTGTAAAAATTTTATTATTTTTATTTATGAAAATAATTGAATGATTACAAAAGAATTTTTAAAAAATTTGTAAATAATTGAATTAGTGTGAGATTTTTATTATTTGTGAAAATAATTAAATGTTTGCGCAGAATTGTATTACAATTTTTTTTTTTTTAATAATTGAATTCTTTTAGAAAATTTTATTAAAATAGTAGATATTAAAAATCATTGAATTGAGGCAAATTATTAAAAATTATTGAAATTTTGCCATGAATATTATCAAAATTTTTGAAAATAATTGAATTTCAGCGAACAATTAAATTTTTTCTAAAGATATTTGAAATTATAACGAGATTTTTTTTTTAATTTCTGAACATAATTGAAATTTTGCGAAGAATTTTATTATTTATGAAAATAATTGAATTGCTAAAAATAATTTTATTATTTACGAAAATAATTGAATCTCTGTAAAAATTTTATTATTTACGAAAATAATTCAATCTCTTTAAAAAATTTATTATTATTTATAAAAATAATTGAATTATATTGCAAACGAAATTTATAAAATATTTGTAAATAATTCAATTCCTGTGAAGTTTTTATTATTTTTTGAAAATAATTAAAGGTTTGCGTAGAATTTTATTAAATTTTTTAAAAATAATTGAATTCTTTTGGAAAATTAATTTAAAATAGTAGATATTAAAAATCATTGAATTCAGGTAATTGAAAATAATTGAAATTTTGCCATGAATGTTATTAAATTTTTTTTAAATAATTGAATTTCGAAGAAAAATTAAATTTTTTCTAAAGATAATTGAAATTTTGACGAGAATTTTATTACTTTTGAAAAAATTGAATTTCTGCAATCATTTGTAATTTCTCAAAAATTCTCCAAATTATATCGTACAATTTACGAACTTTTCGACTATTTAAAAAAAATGATTTTTAAGGACATTTACGAGATTTACGGACCTAGTTAAAGCCCTGTAAATATAATAATTATTTATAATAAAAATAAATTTTCCATCCGTAGCAGGGGATTTTTTCCTTTCGCCAGGACAAATCCCCATTTCAGCCCGGTTAGGCCCAAAAAGGGCTAGGAATATTTCCACATACATTTTTCTCACTTGTGATTTATTATAATTTGTCACTTTTTTTTCTTTTTCTCTCGTTCACGACACTTGAGTGACAAGTGTATTTGTTTATAGGGAGAATTCTAATTAGCATGCAGGTAGTCTTGATCAGATGACTATAAAGAAATGAAGGCGAAGGGAAACGTGTACGCAAAATCGTCAAATGCGTATCAAATGAAAATATATCCATAAAAGAACGTGTCTCGGATTAATGCCTGTGTTTTTTTTTATATCGACAACGAAGAAATTGAATGAATCTATTTTTTGCCAACTTCCCTGAGCTAAACATAATTCTAAGAAGTTAATTAACATTTTTCATTGGTAGCATGTAAAGCAACTTGAATGAACACCTAATTTTAATTAAGGGGCCTCTGCGAATACATTTTTTGAATAGCAAGTGATTATTATTATTATTTATTATTTTTCCATAGGAATTAAGATTTTCAAAAATTTTCTATTATAAGAATATTTTTACTGTAACTTCTTAAAAATTATTTTCATATTCAATTATTATCTAAAATTTGAACTAAAATCAATTTTCAAATCATTTTTTATTAGAAAATTCTACTAGAATTTAATTATTTAAATACAAAAGTTAATTATTTATTGAATAATTGAATGTTTCTTAAAATTTAATCCTTCTAAAGAATTTTATTAACAAATTTTTAAGCAATTGAATTCTTTTGATCAATTTTAATAAAATTTTTTTTGAATAGTTACATTTTTCAAGCAACTTGATTAAAATTGTATTAAAAATAATTAAAAGTCTGCGATGAGTTTTATTATCTCTAAAAATAATTGAATTATTGAGAAGAAACTTATAAAAAATTTGTAAATATTTGAATTTCTGGGAAATTTTTATTATTTATGAAAATAATTAAATTCCTGTGTAATTTTTAATATTTATAAAAATAATTAAATGTTTGCATACAATTTTATTGTATAAAAAAGAATACTTAAAAATTCCAAAAATAATTTAATTAATTTACTAGAGTTGCGTCTACAATTTTTAAAAATAATTTAATTTCAAAGAGTTTTAAATTAAAGATTTACAAAATTTGAATTACAATTTTATAATTTTAATAACTTTCTCAAAAATTATATAATAAAATTGATTTAAAGCAGAATTTAGGTTAAAAATTCTAGAAAATAATTTAATCGAAATCTTGAAAATAATTTTGAAGAATTTACAGTAGAAATTTTTTTTTAAATTATCAACTTCCATAGTGTTTAAACTTTAAAGTTTAATTGAAAATTTTAATTTCTATAGAAAAATAATAATAATGATCAAATATATATTTAAAAACAATTTTTCATGTTTTGAGGAATTTTGCTATTGAAGATATTCAGAAAATAAATGTATTGCAAATCATGTCAATTTTGTTCAGAACAAAAAAAAAAGTAATCGAAATAGACAAATGTCAAAGATTTAATTATAATGACTCAAGGTTATTCTCTCATTTTAAATTAAAACTCAGAAAGCTTATAGGCAATTTTAAATTCCGTGACTGGAATATTCATAAATCGTGGGACATTTCCGTAAATTGAAGATCAACATCTTGTGAATATCAGTCTTAGAGAGGAAGGAAAGGGGGTGGGGGGAGAGAGGGGGGATTAATTAAAAGCAAGAGTGATTGATCGTCACTTTATCCGTATTCCAAGCACTGTCACCCTAATCAATCCCGTGAGAAATAATACTTAACTCTAAAAAAAATTCCTTTTTCTTAATTTTCGCAGAAAAATACTCAAATAAATAAAAATCTTCACAATTCTGGAAACTATAATTCAAGTAAATGACAGTTTAGTAAAAAAAAAAATTTTTTTCAAAAACGAGTTTGTTTTTCGCGAAATATTTTCAAGACTACTGAAATGCAAATTGGACAAAATTGACCCGCATTCATCTGGCAATGTAATAAAGGGGTTGCGAGCATGAATTTCAATGATGGAACACGCGACAATCTCCCACCGCACATTTAGTTGAGAGAGTGAGAGAGCGAATGTTACAATTTCAGATTTCCCAATAATAATCCAGCAGATATCGAAGGAGTTGGTTTTGAAGTTACTCGCAGTTTCGTGGAATAACCTCGTCGCGTTATAATGATCGCTAAGCTGGCAATTACCCAGCGCTCGAATTCAGTCAATTGTCATTCAGCTCGTGCAGGACAATGCCCGTTGTTCACCCGCGCATCTGACTTGAATATCATATGATCCTCATATAACAAAAATTGCTACAGAGAGAGAAGGAGACCAGAAATGTTTTTTTATTCACACTTATATACAAGATACATTAGGAATTATTGGTGGGAAGGAGAATTTTCTTGTCCTATTCAAGAATTTTGATCGGACCCTGATTTGGGGTAAATTTATTGTAGATTGCCCAAAACTGTCAATAATATTTTATTAAACTGTTATTTATCCGAAATGCAAATTTTCAGAAGTGTTATTTGGCCTAATTTTATTGTTCAACTGAACTGTCATTTGTAATCGACAAAAAATAATTAATAAACGTTTTTTCCCTTTATTTTCAAAGAACTTTGAATTTTATTCAAACAATAAAATTGTAATTAAAAAATAGAAATGATTAATATAGTTTATTACAAACTCAGAGTCAAAATCAAAGTAAGAATGAAAATGGAAGTCAAACTGTCAAAATCGAATTGAAAATCAAATTCAGATTTTGGGTCAAAGCTCAATCGAAAATTAAAGTAAAATTACAAAGTAACTCCCCAGGTTCGGTTATTTCGACACTAAATTATTAATATTAAGAATTTTTTCTCCTTGGGAAACAAGTTTACAGTAAAAGTATAAGGAAAGCAAATTGAACGTTTATTATTCGACTCCGCAAATATTTTCCTTGGCCAATTAAAGCAGTGTTTATCAATGTTTGAAGTTGGATTGATTAATCATCCTATTAAAAGAGGCTACACCTCGGTATCTTCTCGCTCTCACACAGACACACACACACTCACTCACACTGCGAAGGTAATAAACATCCACTATTTCATTATTTAAGGAGTGAGCCTGTATAGTGGTGTGTGCGTGAAAATAAATGGGTAAATAGATCAGTACGACAGATTCATACTGATATATGGCCGCAGTTGTATTTTGCGTGGTCTGCAAGAGAGAAGAAAAAAGAAAGAGTAAGCGCACACCGTTTGTGTGCCCAGTTAATTACTCGCGTAGTAAATTATCGCGATAATGAGGTGCCGGTTTCATGCCTTGGGCCTTTTAGATCGAAAGGTGCGCCACCCCCAAACGAGAAAGAGAGAACTAATAAATCCACCAGCGCCTTAAGAAGGGATATATTGTTAGTTGTGAGGTAAATCATCTCCGTGGCTTGAAAATGCCTCTGCTTTTCTCTCTTTTTCTTTGCCAAGAGTTTGCACCAAGAGAGAGAAAAAGAGAGAGAGAGAGAGTTGCTTTGGTACCTTGTTCTTTAACTCGTGCTAGTGGTCCAGTTAGCGTCAATTGTTAGACATATGCCTTCGTCATTAGCGTCATCGGTTCAAGATGACGATTAGCGTCATTGGAAACGATAAAGAGATGAGAGGAAAGGACAACTAGGGTGGCACACAGGCACAGTCCACGATTTTCTTATTTTCTTTCTCAAAATCTAATATCTTTGGGAATTTTTTGTAATTCTTCTCTATTTTAGATTTATTAGGCTTTATAAGGGCTCGAAGCAGTGAAAGCATTTAAAAATACAGACTTTACGGACCAACTGACAAAAATAGAATCAGGACGAATCAAATAAGAGAATATTTTACTTAAAACTAGAAATTCAATTTTTCATAACTATAAAACATGAAGAAATCGATAACTCCAAATCTTCGACTCGAAGTCATCATTTTCTTCATGTTTTATAATGGTTAATAATAATTATTAATAAAAATAATTTATAATAATTAAAATCATTATCAATTCAATTATTAATTTTAAGAATTTTTATATTTAAAATTATTCTTTATATCGATTATCTATATTAATTTTTAATAATTTTCGAAAAAGTTCTTTGACAATTTTCAAATTCATTTCTTTTCAATATTCAATTATACGAAATTTCAATTATTCGTAAATTCTTTAATTAAATAAATATTAGAAAATAGAAACTAAAAATAATATTTAAAAAAATTAATTAAACTTTTTCAAAAAAATTAATTACAAAATTCAATTATTTAAATACAAATAAAATGCAATTAAATAATTTATTGAAGAATTGAACGTTTCTTAAAATTCAATTCCCAAAAAAAAACGTTATCAACAAATTTTCAAATAATTGAATTCTATCAACGAATTTTAATGAAATTTTTAAGAATAATTACATTTTTCGAAAAATTCGATTAAAATTGTATTAAAAATAAATAAAATAATTGAAATTCTGCATTGAATTTGATTATTTATGAAAATAATTGAATTCTTGCCAAGAATTTTATTAAAATTTTCAAAAATAATTAAATTCTTGTAAAAAATTAACAGGAATTCAATTATTCTTAAAAATTTTAATAAAATTCTTGGCATAAATTAAAAATAATAAAATTCTTAGCAGATCTTGAATTACATTCAGAAATTTTAATAAAATTTTTCTCAAGAATTTAAATATTTTCGTAAAATAATAAAAATCTTTGCAGAGATTCAATTATTTTTAAAAGTCTTAATAAAATTCTTCGCAACAATTCAATTATTTTCAAAAATAACAGAATTTTAGCAGAAATTGAAACATTTTAAAAAGTTTTGATAAACATTTTTTTGATAGAAATTCAATTATTTTTAAGACAATTTTAAAAAAATGTCTCGATAAAATTCAATTATTTTAAAAATTTTCATGAAATTCTACGAAAGAATTCAATTATTATAATCTAAAATTTTCACTGAAATCTATTTTTAAATCAATGTTTATGAGAAAATTCTACCAGAATTCAATTATTTAAATACAAAAATAAATAATTTATTAAATAATTGAATGCCCGTAAAAATTTTATTATTTATGAAAATAGTTAAATGATTGCGGATAAATTTATAAAAAAAATTTGTTATTAATGAAATTCTTGTGAAATTTTTATTATTTTTTGAAAATAATTAAAAGTCTTTGTAGAATTTTATTAAATTTTTTTTTAAATAATTGAGAGGCTGGATGCTATAATGTGTTACGCGCCATTCACTTAACATGGCGCGTAACACATTATAGCATCCAGCCACTCAATTAAATTCTTTTGGTAAATTTTATGAAAATAGTAGATATTGAACAATATTTAATTTTTGCGAAGAATATTATTAGTTTTGAAAATAATTGAAATTTTGCAATGGATTTTATTAAAATTTTTGAAAATAATTTAATTTCTGAAAAGAATTTTAATATTTCTAAAGATAATTGAGATTTTGACGAGAATTATTCAATTATTACAAATTTTTGAACATAATTGAATTTCTGCGAAGAATTTTATTACTTTTGAAAATAATTGAATTCGTGTGATAAATATTGTTAATTATGAAAATAATTGAATTTTGTCGAAGAATTTTGCTATTTATTTAGAAAGATAATTGAAATGTTGACAATGTTTTTTAGATTTTTTGAAAATAATTGAATTTCTGAGAAGAATTTTAATATTTCTAAAGATAATAATTGAAATTTTGACGAGAATTTAAAAAAAATTTTGAACATAATTGAATTTTTGCGAAGAATTTTATTACTTTTGAAAATAATTGAATTTCTGCAATCATTTGTAATTTCTCTAAAATTCTCAAAATTATATCGTACAATTTACGAACTTTTCATCCTTTTTGAATGAAATTACGGACTTTACGGACCTCTTTTCAAAAAAACGGACTTTTACAGACTTCAAGCAAAGTTACGGACCTACTTCGAGCCCTGCTTTATTTTGATCTAAGAATAATAAATTTTAGTTTATTTCTTGAAATTTCTTCAAGAGATTTTGACAAAGAAAATCGTACATATTGTGCTGTGGTGTTTAAAAATTTTCTCGCAAGATAAAGAGAGAGAGAGAGAGAAAGAGGGTTTTTTCTTTTACGGAAAGAATCTCGAGATGTACGCATCAGCATCCCTAGAAAGAAGTCACTTCTCTCATATACTCTTGAGGTGTATCCGTTATTAATGATTCTCTGAGAAGTCGAGGAGTGACGGAGTATCTACCGTTCTGCTGCTGATGTTACTCTGAACCGAGAGTGCATCCATGGTCATTAGCGATACGATGGTCCTGGCTTCTGTATAATGAGCGCGTTTTCTCTCTTCAGATATATATATATACACTCCTCTCCCTAGATCATCATGTGTGTTTACTGCATTTCCACCTAACAGTATCATTATTAAGGCAATATTCTATCGAGATTTCTGTGTCCTATTCACTGACATTCACAAACTTTACACTGAGAAAACATTATACTTCATTCAAATAAAAAAATAATGTTTGATGATTTTCTTTAATTGAAATAAGTTTGTAAGCTTAATCCCAATATTTATAGAAAATATCTACTGCTTTGATTCAAAAGTATTATTTGTTTGAATAATTAAATTTAATTCAAACATAAGTATTTTCTCTTTTGGTTCATAAAAAATATTTACTTTCTTCTTACACTGTTAAAAATCTGACTCCAACTTTACACCAAAATGATTGAAATAATGTTATTTCAATCTCGCAAAGTGTGAATTCTTGCATTTCATTGGTTTCAAGTTTTTATTGAGTTCAATCAAATGAAAGTATTAACGTTTAACTATTTTTGAGATTGAAAGTATATTTTTTAATTTAATTTTTTCTTTTTTGAACATTTTCAAGCATGTATTTTTTAAGTGTTGGAATTTTGTTTTTGTTATACATTTTTGTAAATAGAGTAAAATTTCGAGTAAGTGAATAGAATTTGACAGGAATTGCATTGTTTTTGGGACTTTGGGTGGAAAATGTTTTTCTATATATCAATTCTCGCTTCTGTGTTTGCCTAAGCGAAAAGATTGTCTCAAGAGTTTGAAGAGAGAAAACGTAAAGAGGTATCAAGGGCCTTTCAACCGTATAGATAGGATTTCACTTTTTCCACAACCGCAGCCAATAAACGCAGTGTGCACACCACCCTTTAGTTGAAATAGGTAAATGTGGAAGGAATTTTCATGTCCTCGGTGTTACCTTGATAGGATTGCCCCTGGTGCACTTGTGAACGGCCCCCTGTCTTTTTTATGATGCGACGACGATACATATAGGAAGCTCTCTCGACAATCATAATTCCCATGGAACGAGAGGTAAGCTTCTGCAAGCTCTTCAGGAGTAGTTCTATTTATTTTATTTTTTTTTTTGGTCGCTACCTCTTTTGCTATTTTTCTTCTGTATAGATACAAGTTTTCTTGAAAATGAGGCATTTCGACTGAACGTTTCTCTTTGGTTTGTATAGTGTGAATACCAGAGAGACAGGTAGTGCTGAATACCAGAGAGAAACGTTCAGGGGGAATTCCCATGGATTCCAAAGAGGAATATCTTTTATAACGTGATCTTTGGTGCGTAGGTAAAGTAGAATAATTTCATTGCGTTGAGATTCACTTCCCGTCATTCCTGACTAGGTATGATTTTTTTTAATGGATTTCGAAAAATGTAATTTAATGGGTTTATGTTAGCCCAGAAGCAGAAAAAATAGGTGTTCAGGCTTCGCACTCATCTACTAAAGCCTACTATTTACTACTTTTTTTACTTTATGCTACTATTTGGGTACATTTTTTAGATTTCAGCCACTAAAAGCTACTATTTCTGTTTTTTTTCGAATTTCCAGTACTTTAAATTCGCTAATGCTAGAAATCAAAAAAATATTCTCAAAAATTATAATGAAATTCTTTAAAACAATTCAATTATTTTCAAAAAATATTCGAAACTCAATTACTTTCTATATTTAGTATTTTCATAAAATTTCGCAAAAGAATTCAATTATTTAAAAAAAAAATTTATAAAATTCATCTAACCTTCAATTATTTTCATAAATAATTCAATTTCCACACAAATTCAAATAATTTAGAATAGCATTTTCGAAAATATAAATTATTTAATAAAATTTTTATACATTTCTTCGCAATAATTTAATTACTTTCACAAATAATAAAAATTTTCATGTAAATTCAATTTTTTAAAAAATTTTTTGATAAAATTCTAAGCAAGAATTCAATTATTTTCATAAATAATAAAACTCATTGAAGAATTTCAATTATTTCTAATACTATTTTAAATTAATTAATAAAAAAATTTATTTAAAATAAAATTTTCATAATATTTATTATATTTTGAAAAAATTAATTATTTAAAACAATGTTTAAAAAATTCTTATTAAGAATTCAATTACTTTCAAAAATAATAAAATTTTTCACATAAACTCAATTCTTTTTAAACATTTTAATAATATATTTTGCAATAATTTAATTATTTTCATAAATAATAAAATTCTTCTCAGGAATTCAATTATTTTTGAAAATTTTAATAAAATTCTTTGCAACAATTCATATATTTTCACAAATGATAACATTCATCGCAGGATTTCAATTATTTTTAATACAATTTTACAGTAATTTCTCAAAAAATGTTATTATTCTTAAAAATTTCATTTCATTTCCTCGAAAAAATCAATTATTAAAAAAAATATTATTTTCAAATTCTGTGAAAGAATTGAATTATTTACAAAAAAAAATTAATTTTTCATTAATAAATTTCTCCCCAAGAAATCTATTATTTACATAAATAATTCTTTAAAAGAATTCAATTATGTCGATAAATAACAAAATTATTCCTAAAAATTCAATTATTTTGAAACATTTTAATAAAATTTTTTGCAAAATTCAATTATTTTCATAAATAACAATATTCATCACAAGAATTTAATTATTTTTAAACGTAATAAATTTCTTCTTGGAAATTTAATTACTTTTAAAAATTCTAATAAAATTGTTCGCAAAAATTCAATTTTATTATATTCATAAAAGATAAAATGCTTTATAATATTCCATTATTTTCAAAAAATTTAACAATATGCTACATAGACATTCAATTATATTCAAAAATTTTAATAGAATTTTTTGTAAAATTTAATTATTTTTAAACACTTTTTGCAATTCAATGATTTTCAATATATACTATTTTCATAAAATTTCCAAACAGAATTCAATAATTTAAAAATTTTTTTATAAAAATCTTCGTAAGAATTCATTTCTTTTCATGAATAAACAAATATTCTCAGGAATTCAATTATTTAAATTAGAATTTGCATAAAATCAGTCGAAAAAAAAATTATTTAAACATTTTTATAAAATTCTTCGCAAGAATTAAATTATTTGAATAAATATTTAAATTCTTTCATGAATAATAAAATTAAATTTATTATCAGGATAAGAAGGAAGTAAATTTTTTTTATGAAAATTGGGAAAAAGTCAGGAAAATAAAATTTAGAATGGAATTTTTGTCAGTTTTGTGAAGTGTCTAAAACGAGTTTTTTTAGTTGTCAAGTTTAATTTTTCGATAACTTCTTTTTTACTACTTTTTTTAGTTTGAAAGCAACTTTTTGCTACTTTTTAAAAATTAATTACCGAGTGCGAAGTCAGAGGATGTTCTCTCTAAAAAGTCCGCCATATTGCATCCGCCATTTTGGATTTTTGTAATCCGACTGTAGTTTCAGTCGAATCAGACCCTAAAAACCCCTGAGTGAAATAAGTAAATTTAATTGAGACAAAAAACGTATCAAAATGTTGCGAAGAAACGTTTTGATTCGTTTTTTGTCTGAATTTGATATCCTTAGAAAATTTGCAAATAAAAAACACACTTAAGAAAAAGAAAAAAATCTATTAAATAAATTCAAATAATTTCCACAAATATAAATAAAATCCCATGATACTGCTGACCGACAATTTGTACAATCTAAAAATAAAAACAAAAATTAAACAAAAATCATCAATATAATAGAAGATATATATTTTCTTCATTTTCAAGATCAAATTTTATTGTTTCCACGATCGTGAATAAGTGGAAACCAACTCTCGACACTTATTCTTCGAAAGACAAAATTTTATGCCCCTTCAGTAAATCACCATGTAACTAAGCTTTGTTTCGGGATCAATTGCAATGACCATTTACTTACAATGGGAGAAAAAAAAATATGAAGAGAAATGAAAGAGTGAGAGAGAAAGAGAAAAAAAACAGCCATTTTTCAAAGTTAAGAATTATTTTACCTCTCTGACCAATCAACAAATTATGTGCAAAGTGTCGATGCAACGCCTGGGGAATCGTTAAAGTACGAAGGCTAACGTCGTAATACTCGTCGTTTACTCGCACCTTCAAATGCGGTGTTTCGTGTGGCTTGGGCGTGTATAGAAAGGATGAAGAAAGAATATAAAAAAAAACAAAGGCAAAAAAAAGAAAAAAAATGAAAATATATATATCCAGTCAAACGAATACCGCCCTGAAATCTACATTTATCCTCTGAATTTTATAGGCGAAAAGGGTTGCCGCGCGATCCCTTTTGCCATTTTTTGATGGCTATTCCCGTAACAGCTAATGTTCAACCTAACGCGAACAGATCACTTGCGAACTGCTTTTTGCGCATCGATTACGATAGTTTTACGATAGTTAGTCGAGTGTTCTTACGCTCGTAAAGCAACCGATCGTCATCTCCTAACATTTTCCCTTCAACCAATCGAATAACATGATTACAGGCCAAATATCCCTCAGAGATTTTCACCTCAAGCGACCAATTCCTCTATTTTCTTTCTGCAAATTCAATCAATCTATTTTAATTCCAACACTAATTATTAGTCATTTTAAATTTAGGAAAATTGTTTTTTTTTCATTAGTCAAATGGCAAACTTTATATTTGATCTTTGAAAATTAAAACATAGAATAAAATAAAAAAAACCAAAAAATGCGAAACAAAAAAAGACGATATAAAAAAGAGAAAAAAATACAGAAAAAAAAAAAATTAAAAAAATTAAAAGGTAAAACTAATTTAAAATTGAAAAACTTAGCATCTGCTAAAGTCACGAGGTGGAAAGAAAACTCAAAATTTAGGTCAAACGGCATATTAAAAGGTCAATTATTACGACTATAAATTTAAACATCCTTGTAAATACAATTTTTTAATTAGAAAAATTTAGGACAATAATTAATAAACAGGCGAAGAAAAGTTCAAAATTTAGGTCAAATTTCATAAATGTAACTGTCAATAATATGTAAAAAATAATAATTTTTAAATTTGTAACAGTCAGAGGTAAAGAGGCGGAAAATATAATTTAGGTCAATAAGAGGTAAACAAACGAAAAAGACTTTAAAATTTAGGTCAAATTTCATAAATGTAACTGTCAATACTCTGTAAACAATAATAATTTTTACATTTGTAACAGTCACAGGTAAAAAGGCGGAAAATATAATTTAGGTCAATAAGAGGTAAACAAACGAACAAAACTTGAAAATTTAGGTCAATTATGAATAATTGTCAGAAAACATAATAAAAATATAAGTCAGATATCCTGACTGAAACTGATAATAAACTATGAACAAAGATAATTTTTTAAAGAGAAGTCAAGAAGTAAAGAGGCGAATAAACGTAATTTAGGTCAATATTGAATAAACAAGAGAACAAAACTTTGAAATTTAGGTCTGAAATTAGTCTTCCCGACTGAAACAATAAATATCCTGTTAACAAATGCAATTTTAAAATTTGTGACAGCAATATATAAATGGCCAAATAAAAAGAAAAAAATAAATAAAATAATTTAGGTCAATGATAACCAAGTGAATAAAAATATTAAATTTAGGTCAAGTATCCTGACTCAAAGAATGTTGCGTATAACAAATAAGAAATTAAAAAGAAGAATAAGAACTTCAAGTTCTAGACCAAGAGGGGAGATCAACTTCAAAAAATCAAATTCCAGAGTAAAAAAAAAATTGCAAGTAAAAAAGTTCACCTGCACTAAAAAATTAGGTCAAAAGTCAAAAATCAAAAATTTGATTATAAACTAAAATTTTAGATTAATATTCAGAAGTTAAGAAGAGTTCCAGTTTAAACGCGTATAAATCAGAAGAAAATTCAATTTCAAATTTTAGGTATAAATTATAGGTCAAGAAGTGAAAATTATTTCAAAATTTTAGTCAAACATATATGACTAACAAATGACTAGAAAATTGCCTCAGAATGAAGATTAACCTTAAAGTTAATTCACAAATTAATTTTAAAAAAATCATTAATAAGTAAATTTTTTAATAAAGTTAATTCACTTTAAGGCGGAAAAATAAATTCAAATTTTAGGTCAAAATTCATGAAGAAGGTAGGCTTACTCTTAAAATTAGGTCAAAAATCACGAATTAATACCAGGAACATAAAAATATGAAAAATAAAAACTAAATGTAGAAAAATCAGATTAAGTTTCAAAAAATGTAACTGACTTTAGACTTTAGGACAAATTTGTAGGTACAGAGATGGACCTAATACAAAAATTAGGTCAAAAGGGTGACTTATTGGGTGACATAAAGAAGGTAACAGAAAAATTTTATTATGTTTTTTAGCTCAAAACGAGAACATAATCTTAAAATGTTCAGGGTTCGTAGAACAATTCATAGACTAGAAACGAACGTATTCTTGAATTTTCTTATCAAGCTCTTAGGTCAAAAGATGTTCAGAAGAAAAAAATAGGTCAAAAGTCACACTTCAAAGACTAAATTCAAATTGAAAAAATTCATTTGTTATAGGTCAAAAGAACACAACCTTAGAATATAAAAAAGTTATTTCAAAATTTAGGTCTATAGCAAGAAAAGATAACAAAACTTTCAAAATTTAGGTCAAAATATTAAAAAATTCACAAAAAACGGTATTTGAACTTTATTTCTTTTTTTATGAAAATTGTAACACAGGTAATACAATTTTCTCCTTTCAAGCAGAAATTAAAAAGAAATTTCAAAGTAAAAAATTTGCCAAACCTATAGACAAAAATTCCAAAAATCAAAATTTTGACTTTCAAAATTAGAATTTTTTTTTTGTAAACTCTAACATTATGGTACTCCTTTCCTACTAAATCAAGGTTGAGGATTTCAAATATAACATCAAAATAAGCGAAGAAGGTCAAAAAATTGTATTTTATATTCATTTAAAAAAAAAATTTTTTAAAATTAAGTGACATTGATCAGACAATTGTAGGCCCATTATTAATATTTAATATCCCCTAAACCTTGACCATTTCTACACTGAGAAACAATTTGAAAATCCATTTTCCCCAGCGCGCATCACTTACTGAAGGCAAAATTATCGAAAATATTCAATGCACTCATCTTGTGCATAAATAAAAGGCAAATAAAAATATCAATTTCCCAGGAGGAAGAATTCGACTAAAAATTCTTTTTTTTTCAAGCAACTGTTGCTCTGCCTTTTCTCAAGACAATATAAATCCTACACGTCGAAAGTCCAATTTCGAGCAATAAAATGGGAATGTTCTTGGTGAGACACTTGGGCAAACGAAGTTCATTCCATAATATTCTCACAGGAGTTTAACTTGAGTTAAAAAGAGAGAAAGAGAAAGAGAGAGAGAGAGACTTATCATCCATTCCTGCTTGGTCAAGCATGCTTGAATAAATAAATAACTCGTGTGAATAATACCCTGTAGAACATTGTCTGTTACGAAGGAGCGTCATCTGCAAAGATATATCGTTGAACATCGATATTCACAAGAACCAGTGAGAGCTCCATATCGAGTGCTGTTAAAAAATCTGCCCAGCTTCTTCTCTCTTTCTCTCTTTCACCTGTTTTCTCTCTTACTCTCTTTCTATTTCACTACTTTTCTCTCTTTCTCTCCCTTTCTGGTTCACTATTTTCCTCTCTTACTCTCTGTTTCACTATTTTTCTCTCTTCCTCTCTCTTTAACTATTTTTCTCTCTTACTCTCTGTTTAACTATATTTGTCTCTCTTACTGTCCCCCCCCCCCGGTTTCACTCTCCATCTCTTTCCCTCCGAAAAAAATAAAACTAGCAAGAAAACAAGTTAAAAAAAAAGCAAAATGCGCATATAGAAAAATTTACAGAAGCTCGGCATTTGCCACGGTCAGAATTGAGAACCCGGTAATTTTGACGAGGGATAGACATGCCATTGCCACTGGGAGAAACACACAACTACCACCACCTCCTTTTGTTTGTTTGGAGTTTAAAGAAGTGAAACGCTATTGAGAATGGAAGCTCATGATTATGTTGACCAAGACGAAAGTGCTGGTTTTCAGGACTTAGTGAGAGAAGGAGAACGAGAGGAACGCCTGCCAAGTGATTTAAAGGAGCCAGGGGTAAAAAATAAGAAACAGAAAAATCAACGCAAAAGTAATAACAAGAACGAGGCACATTATAAAATTGGCATTCTTTGTGTAAGCTAAGAGGGAAAGAGAAGGCCTCTCTTGGTAATTTAACTCAACTGACGATTAACACTCAAATAATAATGAACCTTTTCTACAATTTATACATCAGCGCACGCTTCTGCACTGATGCTCTCTCACGCTCTCTCTCTCTCTCTTGGACTTTTCTTTGTTGTTGTTGTTGTACCCTTTTCTGAATTTTGCTACACAATGGTTAGTGCGCGGTTATTTCGCGTCAATTTTTCCCTCAAGCAGATAGAGAGTCCAGAGCGCGTATCTTTCTCCCTCTCTCTCTTTCTCTTGAGGAAGAATAATTCTCAGTAAGTGGATAATACCTTGATGGAGCTTCTAGCCTACGCATCCAGGAATCTTTCTCATCCCAAAGAATTTCTTAACCTTCTTTTCCTTCTCTTTCTTTATGTCTTTTCTCTTTTTCACTCTCTTCCTTCCTTACTATTTTCCTCTCTTTCTTTCTTACTGTGTTTTTTCCCCTCTTACTCTATATTTCTTATACTATTTTTTCACTGCAAAAACATACTTAATTCAAATATAAAAATAATTTTTAGTGATTCAGTTTAATTTAAACAAAACTATCTCTCTTTCTTTCTATGTAGAATTTATAGTTTCATTCACTAAAAAAATTTTGGAAATCATCCTTTTTTTAAAAAAAAAACTGACCTTATTTAATCCAAAAATCGGTTTTGACAAAAATGGGAATTCTATTTTAAAAACAGTTCTAATTTTCAAAGGAGTGTTTTACGAGAAAATTGTTTCATAATTGTTGCTGAAATATACTATATTTTTACTGATCAAAAAATAGTGTATCGTCCCGTTTTTTTACACCGTGTAAAAAATATTTATGAGCGAATTTTCATGCCATCTAGGAGGCAATTTAACATGGTTGCCACAAAATGATAAATATAAAATTCCAGGCTTTTTCCAGGTCTATACTTATGAAATTCCAGTCAAAAATTTTAAAAAATTTCTACTTATTAACAATTGTTAGTAAAAAAATTTTTTACTGGTCCCAAACTATTGCCAGAATAATTCCAATTAATATCTAGGTCATCAAAATTAATTTAATTCACAATTCATAAAAAGTAATCAGAGCCGATAATCATCAGAACATGAAAAATAATATTTTGAGCAAACTTCATCTTCTGCTTATTAACAATTGCAGGCTTCACAGTGCCCCTAAAAAGTATTTTAGGGGAAATAGGGGACTGAAAATTAAAAAATAGGGGACTTTTAGGGGACCATAAAAATTGCTTAAATAAAGATAAAAATATAATTTATTTATAGATAGATACTTAAAAAAAAATGTTTTATAAAATTTATTTACAAATTCTTCTTCAAAAGTAAAATTATTCGAAACAATCAATAGTTTTATTTAAAATAAAAATTTAATCTTTTTTTTTCATTCGAATTAAGATTTTCAAAAATTTCAAATTCAAACATTTTTAATTTAATATATATTGAACAACTCATAAGAATATTATAATAAAACATAATTATGTTTTACAATAATTAAAGATGACCGACTGTCAAAATCATTAGTTTATTATTATAAGAATATTGTTACTGTATATAATTTCTTCAAAATTATTTCTATCATTTCAATTCAATTAAAATTTTCTAGAATTTTTAACTAAAATTCTACTTTAAATCAATAACATCAATTATTATTCAATTAAACTTTTTCAAAAAAAAAAAAAATTAATTCTACAGAATTGTTAGTTAAAAGTACGAAAAACAATAATTTAATTCTACGAGAAATCAATTATTTAAATACAAAAATAAATAATATTGAATGTTTCTTAAAATTTAATTTTTACGAAGAATCGTATTAACAACTTTTGAAAATATTTAATTTCTTTTAAGGAATTTAATTAAAATTTTCTTTTTTAAAGAATTTTATTTAACAATTTTTGAAAATAATTGAAAACTTTTTGAGGAATTTTATTAAATTTTTTAAAAATAATTGAATTCCTGAGGAGAATTTAAATAATAATTTTTAAAAACAATTGAATTCATGAGAAGAATTTTATTAAAATTTTCGAAAATAATTGACTTCTTGAGAAGAATTTTTACAAAAAATTCTGACAATAATTCTTGAGAAGAATTTCCCTATTTATTTATAAAGATAATTTAATTCTTGACGAAAATTTTTTAAACAATTTTAAAAATTAATTTAATTTCTGCAAAGTATTTTATTACTTTTCAAAAGAATTGAATTATTGTGATGAATATTGATATTTATCAAAATAATTGAATTTTGGAAAAAAATTTTTTATTAAAATTCCTTAGAATAATTGATTTTATGGGAAGAATTTATGCGATTTTGTTGTTTATCAAGCTATTTGAATGCTTTTGCAAAATTACTTAAAAATTTTTTGAAAATAATTGATTTTCTGCGACGAATTAAACGTTATTTATGAAAATATTTGAATTATTGCAACGAATTTTATTGATTTATTGAATAATGAAATGTTTCTTAAAATTAAATTCTTTTCTCAAGTTTTAATAAAATTTTTAATATTAATTGCATTTTTTAAGGAATTTATTTAAAATTGTATTAAAAATATTTGAAATTCTACAATGAAAATAATTGAATTCGTAAATTAAATTTTATTATTTATGAAAATAATTAAATCTTTTCGTAGAATATTGTATCAACAACTTTTTTTACAATTAAATGTGTTGATAAATTTTATGAAAATAGTAAATATTTAAAAACATTCAATTGCGAAAAAATTTTGAAAATAATTGAAATTTTGCAAAGAATTTTATTTAAATTTTTAAAATTAATTGAATGTTTGGCGAAAAATTTTGCTATGTATAAAAATTATTGAATTCTTGACGAGATCTTCATTAAAATTTCTAAAAATAATTGAATTCGTGCAAAGTATTTTATTAAATTTTATTTAAATAATTGATATTTTGTCAAGAATTTAATTAAAATTTTTGAAAATAATAATTCTTGAGAAGAATTTTGATATTTATCAAAATAATTGAATTTTGGGAAAAGAATTTCATTAAAAATCCTTAAAATAATTGATTTTATGGAGAAAATTTTGTTGGTATAGATAATTGAATTCTTTTGCAGAATTACTTAAAAATTTTTAAAAATAATTTATTTCCTACGACGAAAAAAAGGGGGAAATTTTCAAAATAGGGTACGTTTAGGGGACAAAATTTAAAAAAAGGGGACTTTTAGGGAAATAGGGGACAGACTGTGAAGCCTGCAATTGTTAGTCAAAAAATTTTTTACTAGTCTTAAACTATTGTTAGAACAATTCCAATTAATATCTGGGTCATAAAAATTAATTTAATTCACAATTCATAAAAAATAACCACAGCCGATAATCAGCAGAAGAAATTTCACTGATTTAGATTTAGAGAGCATAGGAATCACGAAGATCGGACACGGATCCGATCACTTGCAACAGGAGAAGAATCATATTCCTCCGGACGTAAAATTTCAAACATTGTGGAATTTGCCTTTTTCTTTTCGAATTTTATCCCTTTCCGCGGCTCCACCTCCAATTATCTCCCTCATGCAGAGCATAACGTTTGCAAGGTTATTATTACATTATACTTTGGACCAGACTCCGCACACCCGAGGCCTATTTTTTCCTTTTTTTTTGCATTTTTCCCCCTCTTTCTCTCTCTCTCTCTCTTTCACTCTTTCTCCATCCTTTTCAAAGAATCGGTCGTTAACGCAAAATGGGGGTTGACTAGTGATGATCGGTAAGATCGGTTATGCCACCAACAAGGATAAATTTGACGTAATGTATAATAACGAGGAGCGAAAAGCGTCTTGATAATAAAAAAACGAATGGAAAAAAATGAAAAAAAAATAGTATTGAAGGTGTTATTCTTCGAGGTGCATCATTTGTGTACTCCGCGAGACTGAGAGAGAAAAAGAGAGAGAGAGAGGGGAGGAGCTCGAAAATGTATCATTCTTAGTTATTTTCAGCAAAAAATGGATATTGGAAATATTTACGTCTAGCTTTGCTGCATTCATTCAATGAAGTTCCTTTCATCTATACCGTGTACATTAATTTGACGTATCAAAATATATTCTCCCTCCCTTCTCTCGCTCGCAATTCTGATACACCACCATTTCGCGTATCCATTCAAAAAATAGTTTATTCATATCCCAGGAAATCATTATACCCAAAAAGAATTTCTCATATTCATCATACAAATTGGAAAGTTAAATTCAATCTATTTTTTTTTTTTTTTTTTTTTTTGAAAGGGAAATATCAAATTTTAATGAATGCTCTAGGTAGACAAAATAATTTTTATATTCTCATCACATGAGAAAGTATTGTAATTTTTTTTTTTTTGGAGTTTTGTAAATTAATTTTATCTTCTACACTGAAAAAAAAAATTTATTTGATTCAAATAACCGATTACTTGACTACTATCAATTAAATATTTACATGAATCAAATAATTTTTATTTGAGTCAATTAAATTATATTTGCTTCAAATACTGAAATTATTGGTTCAAATACAATTTTAATTGACTCTATTAAAAATTATTTTATTCAAATATTTAATTCACTTAAATTAGTAAATTTTACCTGACAAACAGTTAAAGTTACTTTATACTTATTTTTTCTACTGAAACAATGACGTTTTTTTCTCTTTCTCTTTTCTATTTTCAGTTTCGTATATACCCTAATGGCGTGGGAGTTAAAATTTAAATTCGAATAAATAACGCAAAGTATGTTTAGACCGCAACAAGACAACAAGAAAGATATAAAGGTCCAAAAGTCCCCCTCTTTGCTCTCTGTCTCTCGTCACCAACGCGAGATAAGTTAAGCGATTCACGTACCGCTTGGTAATTATGGATGCGTTTAAGTCGCGGCAGTTTCGGAAACTAAATAAAATAATATACGTGAGCCGGGGTTTTTATTGCTGTATTAAGTGCGCTTCTTCTTCGTGCCAAGCCTATCTTCTTCGTTTAATCTTTACTTGAAAAAAATAACTCAGACCAACAGTCATCGCCCTCCTCAACGACATGATTCTGACAAGGGTGATATTCCCCTGTCATCGTCAAATGCAGAACGAAAAAGCAAATAATTCACGAATCTCAATTAAATTTTCTGTAATTTTGGAAATTAAAAAAAATCCTTCATCGATGAGGAAGCAATTACAAAAAAAAATGCAAGTACCACCTTTCTGTGTATAATTATAAATAACAAATAAAAACAGAAATTTAATTTCATTGAAAATCACGATTCATCTCTTTTACAGGGTTGCCACAAAAGTTTAATTTTATTTTTCCCTGATTTTCAGACAAACTTTTCCCTTTGTTCCTGACCCTGAAGAACATCAATAACTTCTTTTTTAAAAAAATATTTAATCATTATTATTTTTGTATAAGAATTAATATTCTCAAATTCAATAACTTATGACAATATTATTATTACAAAACATGAAGAAATCGACCACTCCGAGTCTTCGACTCGGAGTGTTCGATTTCCTCATGTTTTATAATAAATTTAAGATGACAAAGTGATAAAATTATTATTTTATTTCATAAGAATATTGTAACAATAAATTCAAATTTTCAAAAATTTTAATTTAAACCTTTTTCAAAATTCAATTATTTCTCAAAAATTCACACAAACTCTTCTAATATTCAATAATTATCTAAGATTTTACCTAAAATTCATTTTTTAATAAATTTCTATTAGAAAATTTCTCGAGAATTCAATTATTTACATAAAAAAATAAATAATTTATTCAATAATTGAATATTACTGAAAATTGAATTTTTATGAAGAATTTTATCAAAATTTTTTAAAATAATTGAATTTTTCAGAATTTTTTAAAACTTTTTGAAAATAATTAAATTCTATCGAGAAATTTCATTCAAAAATTAAAAGAAATTAAATTTTGGCAAAGCATTAAAAAAAATTCTTTTTTAAATAATTGAATTCCTGTGGAAATGTTTATTTTTGAAAAAAATTGAATTCTTGCAACGAATTTTATAAAAAATTTATTTAAAGAATTGAATTCTTGCGAAGAATTTTATTTGTGTAAATAATTAAATTCCGGAGAAAAATATTATTATTCATGAAAATAATAAATTTCTTGTGAAGAATTTTATTCAAATTTTTTTAAATAATTGAATTTTTCAGAATTTTTTAATACTTTTTAAAAATAATTCAATTTTATCGAGAAATTTCATTAAAAAATTGAAAATAATAAAAATCTAAGAAAGAATTTAAAAAAATTCTTTTTTAAATAATTGAATTCCTGTGAAAATGTTTATTTTTGAAAATAATTGAATTCTTGCAACGAATTTTGTGAAAATTTCTTAAATAATTGAATTGCTTTGAAAAATTTTATTTTTTACGAAAATAATTGTATTCCTAGGAAGAATGTTATATTTTACAAAAATAATTGTATTCCACGACCAATTTTATTATGATTTTTTTAATTTATATAGCATTTTATCACATTTTTTTTAAATAATTGAATTCTCAAGTAAAATTTTATTATTTATATGAAAATAATTGATTTCAAGCGAAGAGTTTTATTAAAATTTTTTTTAAATAATTGAATTCCCATAAATAAATGTATTATTTGTGAAAATAATTGAATTCTTAAGAAGAATTGTATTGAAAATAATTGAATTGTATAGGAAAATTTTATTAAAATTGCAAGTTTATTAATCTTGTAAAGAATTTTGTCAAAACTTTTTTAAATAATATAATTTTTAAAACAATTTTATTTAATTTCTTCGAAATAATTAATTTTTTCAGAACTATTTTTTTTCAATTCCCTGAATATATTTGAATTCTTTGGAGAAACTTTATTAAGAAATGAAATATTATTGGAATTGGTGCGAAGAAATAGATACAAAATTGGTATATATTTGAATTCTTGTTAAATTTTTATTGAAATTTTGTTTAAATAATAGAATTCTTTCGTAAAATTTTATTAAAATAGTAGATAATAAAAAGTAATTAAAATGATAAAAATTTTTCAGAATAATTGAAATTTTGCCAAG
This sequence comes from Leptopilina heterotoma, assembly GCF_015476425.1. NCBI lineage: Eukaryota > Metazoa > Arthropoda > Insecta > Hymenoptera > Figitidae > Leptopilina > Leptopilina heterotoma. The sequence continues at coordinate 60,354 of NW_025110999.1, forward strand.
TTTATTTAATTTTTTACGCAAATAATTGAATTTCAGAGAAGAATTTTATTATTTATAAAAAGAATTGCAATTTTGCCGAGAGTTTAAAAAATTTGTTGAACCAAATTGAATTTATGCAAAGAAGTTCATCACTTTTGAAAATAATAATTGAATTTCATTAATCAGTTGTTCTTAAAATTTCTATTTTAATTCGTTAAAAATTGACATTTTCTGAAATTTTAAATTAAACCGTTGAAGTTCATCTATTTATGAAGATTATGAACGCAACTCTTTTGAAATCCAATTAATTTTTAAATTTTTAAGTAAAATTATTCATTAAATATGTTATAAGTACCTAATAATTTTATGATAGTTCTTCAAGAATTAAGTTATTTAAAAAGATGATTATGAAATAGAATTATGAAATAGAAAAAATTGGAGGGTTTGTATTAAGAATTCTTGTCAATTGCATAGTTTATGAGCCAAACAGAAAAAAAAACATCAAAATTCACAATTTTCTCATAAAGTCTAAAAATTTATTTTTTTTCCAGTACTTGTAATAAAAATTCCTGACTTTTCCCTGAATTCCCAGACTATTGTGGCAACCCTGTTTTATTTACGATTCTGTTTTTTCGAACCTTGTAAAAGAATCTTGTTGTTGTTATTTCGATTTTGTAAAAACAAGCGCACAATTAATTTAGCAGAATTGTTTTTATCGAATCGATTTTTCTCTGCTCGTTTCACAAATGATTAAATAAGGTGTGAGAACTTGAAGACTTTAGGCGTCTGCGAAACAATGAGGGGAGAGAGTGAGAGAGAGAGAGAGAAAAAAAAAGGAAAAATATATTAAAAATCCCCCTTGGAGCAAAAGGGATAAATCTGAGAATTTTTTTCTCGTTATAAGTTGTCGATTGTGGACGACCTCGCGTCGCCATTCAAGTGAGAGAGCCTTGCACTTGCTTTATTGGCATCAGAAAACGAAGACGAGGTGTCGGCGACCACAGCAGTGGTTATTATAAAACAAAAGTCGACTGTTGATGTCGATAATAAAGAAAAGAGGTACACTCGCCGTTGGCTTTTCTCTCTCTCTCTTTCTCTCTCTTTTTCTCTCTCTTACACTCTTTCTCTCTCTCTCTCTCTCTTTTTCTTTCTTTCTCTCTTGAAAACCAACGGCGAGTTGAAAGGAGAGAAAAGAAGAGAAAGAGAGAAAAAGGCAGAAAGAAAGAAAAGGAGGAAAAGAGAAAAAGACAGAAAGAGAGAAAAGGAGAGAGAGAGAGAAAGAGAAAAAGACAGAAAAGGAGGAAAAGAATAAGAGAGAGAGCGACAAAAGAAAAGCCATATCTGGAGTTATACCGGGGCGAGAGAAGGATGTGGTTCCACGCACAGCGATCGACTTAATTCGCGCGCTCCTGGACTCTTTTTCTTTTCCTTCTTTCGACGGATTGCGTCCCGATCTCTGCCACCTTCTTTCTATACTTTTCTTATTTATCTCCTTATTGCCGCTTCCTCTCACCCCTTCCTCACCCCCTCTTCTCCTTTTTCCTCTTCTTCATCCTCCTCCTCCTCTTTTATCATTTTCTATCCCCCCCCCTTTTACCTCCACCCGCTTACCACCAATCATCATTTTCAATTCTTCTTCTTCTTCTTCTTGGTGGAAACGACCTCGCCCCGATATACTTCTCGTCTTGGTTTATAAAAAAAAAAAAAAAAAACTTGAGAATATTATTTCTGAGATCGATTGTGATATGAAATGGTGTGGGAAGTGATGAGGAGACAGTGGAGATAATTGAGGGAAGCGAGAGGTTGATGAGTGTCACAAAGAATGAATATAAGAAAAGAAATTGGGGAAAAAAGAAGCTGGATTGAGGGAATCGTTAGAGACCATCTGATGCGTTATGGTTTGACGTTGAATTTTCATGATTTTGCACTTCGATACTGTGATTTTACACTCTTTTGGAATTCTTTTGATTTACACCTATATAGAGAGAAATGTATTGGGGGGGGGGAGTTGGAGAGAAGATAATCACATCTGTCGTGGCGTGAAGATTTTTATGTGTGTGTGTGTGTACTTTCTTTCGTTTTCACATTTTCTTTTATTCTTATTTCGATTGTATTTCTTTTTAAATCCTTGATAACGTGAAGACAAGCAAGTATTGAGTATTTTTCATTTTTTACTCTCTAAATCTGAATCAGTGAAATTTGACTGATTTTCAGTGACTTTATTTTCGCGATTTCAATTAAGATCTCACTGAATATCAGTTAAAAATGATTTAAATATCAGTTGTCTTTACAACAACCGATTGTTAAAAAATCAAAATTTAAAAAAATCAATTGTCCAATCAAAAAATAACTAGTTTTGTGTATGCCTGACTGAAATTTCCAGTAATATTTTAATTGGTAATTTAATTAATAATTTAATTTTAATTGATAATGATTTAAAATTATTAATATTAATATTACTAAAATTTAGAAATTGCAATTCTAGAGTGTCCTTGATTTTTTTTGTTAAAGGTTTAAATTGTTTAAATAATTTAGTAAACAATTAATTAGTCAGAATACTAAACAGGTCATTTTTACAAGTCTGTGAATTTTTAGTGTTAAAAATTTGTCGTGGAATGTTAATTGTATTTCTACACTGTCCTTAACTTTATTGTTAAGATTTTAAACTGTTTAAACAATTTAATTCAAAATTATACCGTTTAGAATACAAAAAAGAAATTTTTGCAAGTTATTTTCATTTAACTGTGGACGTGAAGTGTAAATAATTTGTCAAGAAGTGAAATTTGCATCTTTAAGAGTCCATCAATTTGACTTGAAACATTCAAATTGTTTAAACAATTTAGTAAAAAAAAAAAAAAAAAAAACGGGACAAAATTTATAAAAAGATCGTTTTTGCGAGTTATTTAAATTTCACAAGGAACTTTAAGAGTTAAATAATTTATCGTACTTGGCGACCAAAAAAATTCATTTTAAACACTTCACAAACCTTACAAAAATTCCATTCTATATATATATTATTTTCCTGACTTTTTCCCAATTTTCATCAAAAAATATTTACTTCTTTCATATCCTGCTAATAAATTTAATTTCTTCAACGAATATAACTATTCATGAAAGAATTTAAATATTTATAAAAATAATTGAATTCTTGCGAAGAATTTTATAAAAATTTTTAAACAATTGATTTCTTTCGACTAATTTTATGCAAATTCTAATTTAAATGATTGAATTCCTAAGAAATTTTTATTATTAATGTAAAGAATTAAATTCTTACGAATGTTTTACAAAAATTTTTTTAAATAATTGAATTCTGTTTGAAAATTTTATGAAAATAGTAGATATTAAAAATCATTGAATTGCGAAAAGTTTTTAAAAATAATTAAATTTTACAAAGAATTCTATTTAAATTTTTGAGAATACTTAAATGTCTGCATGGCATTTTATGCAATTTTTTTTTTGAAAATAATTGAATTCCTAAAAAGAAAAAATTTATTACATTTAAAAATAATTGAATTCTTGTGATAAATATTGTTATTTATGAAAATAATTGAATTTTGCAAAGCAATTTATAAAAAAATCACTCAAAATAATTGAATTTTCGGGAATAATTTTGTTATTTTTGAAAATAATTGAATTCTTAATAAAAATTTTATAAACATTGTTTTAAATAATTAGTTTTTTCGAAATATAATAAACATTATGAAAATTTTATTTTAAATAATTGAATTCTTCTGAAAAACTTTATTTGTGGAAATAATTGAATTTTTCGATTAATTAATTTAAAATAAAATTAAAAATAATTGAAACTCTTCGATGAGTTTTATTATTTATGAAAATATTTAAATTCTTTTTTTAGAATTAGAATTTAATAAAAAAAATTTTTTTTTTTTAAATTGAATTTCCATGAAAAATGTTACTATTAGTGAAAGTAATTGAATTATAGTGAAGAATTGTATAACATTTTTTGTTTGATAATTGATTTTTTCGAAAATTTCCTGTGGAAAATTGTATTATTTATGAAAATAATTGAATTTTGGATGAATTTTATCAATTTTTTTTTTAATTATTGAATTCTTTAGCGAAATTTTATTGAAAATACTAGATATTGAAAATAATTGAATTTCGAATATTTTTTGAAAATAATTTAATCGTTTCCTTGATTTTGTTCTAAAGGTTTTAAAATGTTTAAACAAATTATTAAAAAAGTAAATGAGTTAGTTTAAAAAAACAGGAGTTTTGCAAGTTATTTACACCTAACACTGAATAATTTATCGTGGATTGGAAATTGCATCATTAGGGTACTTCATTTTATCGTGAAAGTTTAAATTTGTTTAAACAATTTAGTACTTAATTAATGGATCCAAATCCAAATAAATGGAAATTATTTGCATTTAACTGTGAATGTTAAGCTTAAATGCTTTATTGTGAAGTGGAAATTTCATCTAGTGTCTTGATTTTGTTGTGTAAGTTTTAAATTGTTTAAACAATTTCAAAAATTAAGTTGGTCTCACTGCAAAAAGAAGTATCTTAAAACTTAAAAGTGACTACAAAGTTACTTGAAAGATTTTATATTAAGATGTTTCTGACCTAAACATCTTAATATAAGATGCTTTAAGTAACTTTGTTAGTCTTTTAACTATCTTCAAGTATCTTTAAGACACTTCTTTTTGCATTGCTGAATACAAATAAGTTGTTTTTGTAATAAAAGGAAGAATAATTTGTCCTGGTTCTGAAATTGTGTCTCTGGACAGTGCTTGGTTTTATCATGATAGTCAAAAATTAGAGAAATAATCTAATCAAATTTGGTAAAAAAAATAAACATGTCAGAATGCAAAAGATGCAAGTTTTGCTATAGAGGATGCAAGCAATTGTGGATATATCACAACATTAAATTATACTATAATATTATAACACAATTATAATATTTTAGTAAGTTTTTAATGGATTCTTTTTTTTCAAGAATAGTGGATCCAAGAGAGTTAAATAAAAGTAAAGAGGCAGAGAAGAAATAAATCAACATCTAAAAATAAATATACGTATGTGGAGCCGATAAATCGTGGTATTGGTGACGTTATTAATACTGAAATGGTTCTAATAAGATTGTATTAGTGAACGCCCCCTTTCACACAAGTAACATTATAAAATATACACATGAGTCCAAGTTGTATATACATATATAATATTGTGTGTATCAGTGATCACCATGCACATCGTTCTCTGAACATAATGTCACACATGCTGATTTCTTTGTACGATTGCTATATAGTTGGACCCCGTTCACATTTACACTGGACCATCGTGTTCACGTGAACACGCTCACGATTGCCAAGTGTCCTGTATGTGCATATATATATATAAAGTTGGTACCAATGCTCGTGGGGTATCCCCCGACTCTCTGTTAGAGAGAATATAAGGTGCCTTTGGTCCTCTCTCGCTAGCTTGTCGATGGTTGGATGGTTGTTGGTTGGTTGGTTTAGTTGAACGACCTAGCCCGGATCTTACTCGTACCGATTACCGCTTTCTGTCTCCTTCTTCGGAACATGCTTGTGTTTATAAATACTTTGACCATGCATATTTACTCCAACTTTTGCTGCATACCGCACAACAGACCAAGAGAGAGAGAGAGAGAAAAAGAGAAGGAGAGTATAAAAACTATTCATTACATCTACTTATTATTCTCATCCGTTCCAATCGAGAGTTCTTATATTCTTTTTCAGTTTCCTATGCTTTACGATTTCATAAAACAATTACAGTTATGTTTCACATTTACTTTAATTCAATATCGATTATTACGTAACATTTCGTTGGGGCGCATTTTCAAATAGTCGAGATTTCTTTCTAAGATTAAAATTTATTGTAATTACTATTCAAAACTTCTACTTAAAAAGTGAAATTATTTTTTAATTTTATCATAAGGACAATAGTTTTTCTAAGGATATCAAATTAAGGCAAAAAGCATATCACAATTATTGCGATGCAACGTTTTGATACTATAATGGTATCAACTTGAGAATCTCAAAGGAAATGAGAAAAATTGAGCATATATTTGAAAAATATATATAATTTTTTTTTTTTTTAAATTTTTCCATCATCTTCCAAAAATCGAAAAAAATTTCTTTATAAAAATTGGGCATATAGTTAAATCATTAGATAGTACAAAACGATATGAGGGAAAATTCGAAATTAAAGACCGAATGTATCAAAATTTAGAGAAATGAAAATTAATATATACATTAAAATAATTCAGGGTTTCTACAAGTCATGAAAAACCTGGAAATCGTGAAATTTCTAATCGGATCATGGAATTTTTTTAGTTTTTGTTGTAAACCCGAGTGAATGAAATTCGCGCTCCATTTTTTTACTAGGAAAATATTAATGTTTACGAAAAATAAGTAAAATTTATGAATTTTAATAATTTATAAAAATTATAATTATAACCTTTCCTGAATTTAACTATTTCTACAATTTTTAACTAAACTTCATCTCTGAATCAATTAATTTAAATAATTTTCCAAAAGTTGTTCTAGAATTCAATTATTTAAATACATAAACCGATTTTTTGATTTTTTGATTTTTTATGATAATTCTGACTCTCCATAGTTTTTTCCTAAGTTATTAAAGTATAATATTTTTAAAAAATTATAATAATTTCTTACAATTAATTCTTTTTAAATATTTTAAAATAATTTTTGATCGAAAATAGTTTTTCAATTTTTAAAAATTTCCAAACAATTAAAATTTGGTAAAATCTTTTTAAAATAAATGGATTTTTGAAAAGTATAAATAAAAATGATCAAATTTTTCAAGAATTTTAATTATAAACAAGACCATGATTTCTCAAAAATTTTAATAAGTTCAAAAAGTAAATTTTGAATCTTAAAAAATTATCACAAAAAAATTCTAATAATTAGTTTTTAAAAATATTTTATTAATGTAATTTTTCGAAAATAATTGTATTTCTTAAAAGAATTTTTGAATAATTTTTAAAAAATAATGAATTTTTTGATGAATTTTAATAAAAAATTTTAAACATTATTGTTTTCTCCAAAATGTTAAAAATAATTCTAAAATGGTATTATTTTTGGAAATATGTAATTGAAAATATTAAAAACATTGAATTTTAAAAACTTAAAAGCTTATTTTCATTTTTAAATTTGCCTTTAAAGATTTTCCATTAAAATTTTGGATAATTCAATTATTTTCAAAATTTGCAATTTTAAATTCTTCAAAAGTTAATTTTCAAAAATTGTAACAAAACAATTTTTGCAATATTTGTTTATAGTTACTTTTTACATTATAAAAATCAAAATAAGTTGCACTTCTTTTTACTAAAAATTGGGGTATTTTGTTTCAATGTTTGAAAGAAAAGTCGAAAAAGTCCCTGAGAAAAATATTCTAACAAAACTAAATAAAAAATTTAAACAAATAAAATCTTGGAAAAATAAAATTTCTGTCACATAAAAATTCAAATGAACGGAAGTTTATAAAAATTAAGGTCAAAAAATTTTAAACTACAATTATTTAGATAATTAAACATTCCTAAAAGAAAAATCCTTAAAAGAATTTAATTTCGGGCAAATTACAGACCAAATGCATCAAAATTTAAAGAAACAAAGAAAATTTGACAAATTAAGATCTAATTGAATGAAAATTTCCATTCATAATTTTCGGACAATTCAACATTTAAAAATAAAATTCTTAAGAGAATGAAAATTAGGACATTTAAATACCGAATGCATTAAAATTTAGAAAAACGAAGAATCGAATAAATTAAAATTCAAAAGATAAAAAAAATTAGAAAAATTAAAATTTAACTGTATCAAAATTTGAAAAAACAAAAATTCGAACCAAAAATATTCTAATTAAACTAAATGAAAATTTAAACAAATAAAATCCCGAAAAAATGAAATTTCGGACACTTAAAAATTCTAATTAACTGAAGTTTGGAAAATTAAGTTAAACAAATTTTGAATTACAATTATTTGAACAATTACACATTCCTAAAAGAAAAAATCTTAAAAGAATGAAATTTCGGACAAATTAAAGACCGAATGCTTCAAAAATTAGAGAAATGAAGCTTCGGTTAAATTAACATTCAAAAAATGTATATATTTTTTTTTTTTGAAAAACAGAACTTTGAACAAATAAAATTATGGTCGCATGGAAATTTGGAAACTTGAAAATTCGAGTAAAAGAAAAATTGGAAAAATTAAAATTCCAATGTATCAAATTTCGAAAAAATGAAAATACGAATATATTGCAGTGCAAAAAAATTGTAATCAGAATAAATATAAATTTTGACAAATAAAATTTCGAAAAAATGAAAATTTTGTCAGGAAAAAATTCTAATGAACGGAAAATTAGACAAATTAAATAAGCAAGTGAAAATTTGTAATAAAAATTATTCTGACAATTGAACATTTCTACAAATAAAGTTTTTAAGAGAACGAAAATTTGGGTCCAAAATTAGGCGGACAATTATGAATTTTGTACAAATAAATTTCTATAATCAAACAGAAGTTCGGAATGAACATTTTCGGAGTTCGGACAACAATTCGAACAATAAAAAATTCGTACAAATAAAGTTCATAAGCGAATGAAAATTATTCAAAAAAATTAAACATTAGTTAATCAAAAAATTGCAACAATAACAAAAATTTTCTTCTTAAAAATAATTTTCTTTTTTCAAGCTTAAAAACAAAAAAAAAGTCGATCAAAACCAATTAAAGAAAAAATAGAAATAGATTCGATTTAATTGATTTGTGTAAACAAATCAATTAAAACGAATCTATTTCTACTTTTTTCTTTTAATTTTGTTTTCCAATCAATTACCCCGTCAAGTGTTGTTTGTTTATTGGGGAAAAAACACGTAAATTCCTTTCACTAAAAGTTCAAGAGTCAAAATTAGTTGTATTGAGCGGGAAAATTGCAGTATCGATTGTACAATCGCCGTGGCGCGCAGAGTCACCCTTATTCTCTTTTACGGTTCTTTGTTTCTTGAAAGGTGCTTCAGAATACTGTACTCGAATGAAGTAGGTACTCGGTATTCAGTGACGCAGGTCGCACGCGACCCAAGCAACCAAGTCAAAACATTATGTTTTTTGTCCACGTCTTGACTCGATACAGTGAACGCAGTTACACTGCTAATTACACGCAAAAGAAAAAGGGGGGCACACGGTTATTATTATTTAACCATATACACACAACGGAGAACACTGGGCTTTTTTAAATATAAATCAAAGTATAATTTTACACATTAAAGATAATAAAAAAAGAAAGAAAGAAAGAAAGAAGAAAAAAACTCACCGGTATAGACGGACAAATGTTGTGGTTTCTTTTCGGCTCTCCACCTGAAATCAGACAATGGGATTTCTTTTAATTATTTCTTTTTCAAGAAATATTTTTGCTTTATATAATAAATTTATATAATATTTAACTCAAATTTAGTTGAATTAAAATTAAATTATTACTCTAAATTTTAATTAGTATTAATAGAATACTTAAATGATATTAAAGTGATAACAGTGATAGATATCAAAAATAGCGGATTAAATGTAGAAAAATTAAAAAAAAATTAAAAGTCGGTTCGAAAAATAAATGGTATTTTTAAATTTTCGAAAAGAAAGTTGAGTTTTAAATAAATTTCAGTAAAAGCTCGGTGTTGAAGTTAAAGCTGTTTATGGATTAAAAGCTGGTGGCGCCTGAGACGAGACATGTGGGATGCATGAAGCCTGTCAATTATTCTACAATGTCACTTTTTAAAATAGGATTACGTGATAAGAAAATGAAGTGCGCTACGTAGTTTTCTAATAGAGCTACCCGTTTACCTATTGATTTTCCTCGCCGATAAGAGAAAACGAAATTATCAACATTCATTTATCAATGATCCACTTTAGAGCGATAAAGAAGTGCTCTAAAAAAATTGACTAACGGAAAAATAATTATGATAATTATATATTGTATTTATTTTATTCTGTTAATTGAATTTTATTAATTGCATTAATATATATGTTAATTATGTTTATTAATTAATTAATTATGTTAAATTAATTATGTTAATTACCTTGTTTTAATTATATTAAAATATTATCATGAAATATACTAATTGATACTTAATTAATCATTAAGATACTTGATAATAATCAAGTTGGTACCCCAAGTTTCAAAAATACTAATAAATATCAAATTGATACCCAAGGAAATATTTTATTAGAATTATACAAAATTGGTACAAATGGTAATCAAAGATACTAAAAAATAAAAAAAAAATTGGTACCAAAAGTCATCAAAAACACTAAACACCAAACAAATTCGAACCAAAATGCTTAATAGAATATTATCAGCAACGTATTGGTACCAAAAATTATGAAATTCGTACCAAAAGACATCAAATATACCAATTAGCATCAAATTGGTACCAGAAGACTTCAAAAATATCAATAAATAGCAAATTGATACCCAAAAAAATAAAAAATTCTAGAATTTTACAAAATTAGTGACAAAGATACGAGAAAGTTTCAGAATGGTACAAAAATTATCAAAAGGCATGAAAAATAAAACTCAAAGGCACGAAAAATACCAAAAAAATATTTAATTGCTACCAAAAAGCATCAAAGATTCAAAAATTATTATCAAACTGGTACTGAAAGGCATCAAAGATACTAAAAAGTTAAAAAGTATTAAAAAGCAACAAATTGGTTCCAAAAATTATAAAATTGATACGAAAAGGCATCAGAGATACTAAAAAGTTAAAAAGTATTAAAAAGCAACAAATTATTACCGAAAATTATGTAATTGGTACTAAAAATCATCAAAGTTACTAAAAAGTAACAAATTGGTACTAAAAGTCATCAAAGATACCAAAGATTATTATATTGGTACCAAAAGGTATCAAAGATACCAGAAAGTATCAGATTGGTACCAAAATGATCAAAAAGCTTGAAAAATAAAACACAATGTCATGAAAAATACCAAAAAATATCTAATTGGTACCAAAAGGCATCAAAAATTCAAAAATTATTATCAAACTAGTGCTATAAGGCATCAAGGATACCAGACAAAAAAAAAGTACAAAAAGTATTAACCGAAAATTATAAAATTGGTACCAAAAGGCATCAAAGATACTAGAAAGTAATAAATTGGTACCAAAAGGCATCAAAGATACTAAAAAATAACAAATTGCTGCCAAACAATATCAAACTGATACCTAACAACCTGTTAGTACCAGAAAGCATAAAAGATAACACAAAATATCAAATTGGTACTAAAGGAATTAAAGATACCAGAAAGTCTCATATTGGTACCAATAGGAATTACTGACACTAGAAATTATTATATTGCTACCAAAAAGCATGAAGGGTATCAGAGAGTATCAAATTGATGACGTTAAAGATATTATATAAATTATTAAATTAGGACCAAAGTTCATCAAAATTACTAAAAAAAAATAACAGATTGGTACCAAAAGTTATCAAAAATACTAAAAGCTAAACAAGTTGGTACCATAACATAAAAGAAATATATTTGTTTCATAAAAGAATATAAAGAAAAAATTGGTACCGAAAATTAGAAAATTATTACCCAAATGGTACAAATGGTACCTGAAGCTATACCAGAAAGTAACAAATATACTGAAAAGGAACGAATTACTACCGAAAATCATCAAATTAGTATTAAAATGTATGAAAACAGAAATGTTTGAAAAAAATGATGAAATTCTTAACAGAACGCAATCAAAGATACCAATAAATGAAAAAATTCCAAATGATCCCTATCAATTTCCTCGGGTGTGATTCAACAATGTCGAGAGTGTCAAAAGTGATTACAAATTGTCCTCTACAATCGCTCATTTGTTTCTAGATCACGACTTCAACTCAGAACGAATAGAGCAGCTGCGTCAATCGCATTTGTCGAGAAGTTCCACATAATAGTCTTTAACAATCAAGATCGGTTTGCCCCGCTTCTCTCCTTACAAGCGCGACTTATCACTCCTTTTTTCTTCTCATTTTCCTAAACATCCCTTCTTCCACTAACTTGTTCTTTTTTTCCTCTACTTTTTTTAATTCTTTTTCCTTCTGGCGCGCGTGTCCGATTTCTCCTTCGTCGACGGCATTTCCGTCTTTGTTATTCTCGTCCTCATCATAATCATCGTCATCATTATCATCATCATCATCATCATCATCTCTCTCGTCCGGTTGATTGTATAATTGGGTGGCAGCAACGAGCTCCGTGCGTCACTGCGATGATTTACCCCCTCTCCATCCCCTACCCACCGGTCAACACGGGCTTCGGTCAATCACGTCGTAATTACTTTTAATGCTGGACGATTCGACTGACACAATATCTAACCCGTTCAACGTTTCTCTCTCTCACTCACTCTCTCGTCTTGTCTCGCTAACTGCCCGCGCGCTCTCTGCATACTTCGCACGATCGAATTAATTGGTAATAGACCGCGACGCTCAACCGAATAAATGGCAAATTATTTTCATAATTCATTTATTATCAGGCCGTCAATTTTTTGGCAAAATCAATGCATCTTTTTATTTAATGTTTAGAATTAATACGAACATATCAAATTGGTACCAAAAGGTAATGAAGTGATACCAAAAAGTATCAAATCGAGGAAAAGAATTGCGAACTTGATACCAAAAAGCAACGAATTGATAACAAAAAGTATCAAATCGAGAATAAGAAATATGAACTTGGTACCAAAAAGAATCAAATTGGTACCAAAAAGTAACAAATTGATAAAAAAAAGTATCAAATCCAGAATAAGAATTATGAACTTCGTACCAAAAAGTATCAGATTGGTACCAATAATTATTAAACTGGTACCAAAAGACATCAAAGTTACCAAAAAATAACAAATTACTACAAAAAGGTAAAGAAGACACCAAAAGGAATCAAATCGACAACAAATAGTATGAAGTTTGTACCAAAAAATTTTAAAGTTTTATCAAAAATGATTAAATTGGTGCCGAATGGTATCAAAGATAATTAAAAATAACTAATTAGTGCCAAAAGGTAACAAAAATACCTAAATGAATCAAAGTGACATCAAAATGTATCAAAGATACCATACAGCATCTATTTAATATTAAAAATAAAAAATTGGTACCAAATAATATGAAACCAATACCAAAAAACTTAAATTTGAAAATCAAAAGGCATGAACCATACTAAAAAGTAATGAATTGGTACCGAAAAAATACCAATATGACAAAACTATCAAGTTTTTTGACGAAAGATATCAAAGATAATGAAAGGTAACAAATTGGTACCGAAAGAAATACCAATATGACAAGCATCAAGTTTTTTACCAAAAGGTATTAAACATAATAAATAATAAAAATCTCCATAAATTCTAAAAACTAACAAATTACTCCTGAAACATATCAAATTATTACCAAAATTAAATAATTGGGTACCAACAAAAAAAATGAAGATACTAAAAAATAATAACTTAACACCGAAAAATTATCAAAACAATGTCAAATAATTTGTTATCAACAGGCATAAAAAATACTAACTAGAGGAAAAAGCTATTACCAAAAGCGTCAAAGACACCTAACAGTAACAAATTGGTATCAAAAATTAAGAACTTCATACCAAAAGGCATCAAATGTACCAAAAATTATAAAGTTGGTACCAGAAGGCATCAAAGATACAAATAAGTATCAAATTGTTACCTGAAGGCATAAAAAATATCAATAAATATAAAATTGATAACCAAAGAAAAAAATCTAGAATCTTATCAACAGTAAACAAAAATCTACTAAAAAATAAAAAATTGATACCAAAAGTCATCTAAAATACTAAGCACTAAACAAATTCTTACTAAAATGCAAAAAAGAATATAAGAAACAAATTTGTATACAGTGGCGTAGGAACCGGGGGGGCAAGGGGGGCAGTTGCCCCCTCCCCAGTTATATACATATTACATTGTTAAATATATCTATATATGTAGTTTGCTCCCCCGGAAAATAATTCGTTCCTACGCAGCTGTTTGTATAAAAATTACAAAATTGGTATCCCAAGACATTAGAGATACAAAAAATTGGTTCCAAAGACATAAAAGATGCCAGAAAGTATCAAAAATATTTAAAAACAACTTTTTACCAAAAGGTGTCCAACATACAAAAACTTATCAAATTGTTACCAGAAGGTATCAAAGATTCCAAAAATCATCAAATTGGTACCAAACGGTATCAAAGATAAGAAAAATTATCAAATTTGGTACCAGAAAGAATCAAAGATTCCAAAAATCATCAAATTGGTACCAAACGGTATCAAAGATATGAAAAATTATCAAATTTGGTACCAGAAAGAATCAAAGATTCCAAAAATCATCAAATTGGTACCAAACGGTATCAAAGATATTAGAAAGTATCAAAAATATTTTAATGCAACAAATTGTTACCGAAAATCATGAAATTGTTACCAAAAGTCATGAAAAGTTGCAAAAGATATTAAGTTGGTACCAAAAGGCATCGAAAATACCAAAAAGTAATAATTTGAGGCCAAGCAGTATCACATTCTTATCCAAAGGTTTGAATAATTCTAAAACTAAACAAATGAGTTCCAAAAGTCAGAAGAATACAAACAAATATCAAATTATTACTAAAAGCCACTAAATAATATAATGATCAAAAGTCATAAAAATTCTAAAGAAAATAACAAAAAGTATCAAATTCAGAATAAGAATTATGAACTTGGTACCAAAGAGAATCAAATTGGTACCAAAAAGTAACGAATTGATAACAAAAAGTATCAAATCCAGAAGAAAAATTATACACTTGGTACCAAAAAGTATCAAATTGGTAGTAATAATTATTAAACTGGTACCAAAAGACATCAAATGCCACTAAATAATATAAAGGTCAAAAGTCATAAAAATTCTAAAGAAAGTAACAAATTTTTACCAAAAATTATTAAGTACCAGAAAACATCAAAGATACCAATAAGAACCAAATAGATACCAAAAGAAATAAAAAATTCTAATTGTAAAATGAGAAAGGAAAGGCTTTAAGGAAACTGAAAAGTAACAAATTGGTACCGTAAAATATGGAAATTGGTACCAATTGAAAATTAGCATCAAGTAAACTAAAAATCATCTAATTGGTACCAAATATTATCAAACTGATACCAAAAATGCTAAATTGATGAAAAAAAAACCCCCCGTATCTACTCAATCATTTCGATATCAATTTGATCCTTTTAAATGATTCCTTTAAAAAGAATGATGAACGCATTTTTTTCCTACACGTTATTTTCAATATAGACACACGGGAAACAGAAGTCTGTAATCCTGCGCGTATATACCAACCATCAATTAGGAACAACTTTCGATTGGCTATAGGTGCCAGGAATTAACCTTAATTTTGTTCTTCCATTTTTTTCTCCTCCTCCTCCACCTCCTTCTTCTTATTTTAATGATTATATGCAAAGAATCATTAACATAGGAATTTATGCTAATAAAATATCCTGACGAATAGCTTTACGATGCGGGGAGAGAAGAAAAATATATGATTGGTATGCAGAATATACGCTTTGACACTGAGGCTATAATTGATGAATTCAACATGTTTGATTGAGCACCACTGCGATGTTCTTAAGTGAAATTGATACGTTCTTTCATTTTTTGTTTGAAGGAACTTGTCTCTAGTCAGTACATTGTCGTTTGTCAGTTGACTAATTAATATTGCCAATTGTCTGCAATGATAATTTTTGCCTGTCATTTATTCGATTAAATTTTTTTTCCTCTCTTTTTTGATTTTGTTTCGATATTTGACTAATAAATTTATTCTTAGAATCTATAAATTCAGATTTCTTTTTGATTTTTTACTAGAAGAAGTTTATAAATCAATTCACAGTGTGGTTAAAAAAATCATAACTTTCTAGATTTCAATTAGTTGGGAATTAATTTAGTGGCAAAAAATTAGCCACTGATTTCAGGCTAGAAATATTTTTACTTTAGTATAGTAGCAGTAGTTTTATATTATTTTTTTATTTTACTATTATTGTATTTTTTTTCTTTTATTTTTACATTAGTCAAAATAGTAAAAAAAAAGAAGAAAAGTCAAAATAACTGAAATTTGTGATAATTTAGTTAAAGATTATCTTTTTTTAGAAATTTACTGAAAAATAAACTACTAATTAGTCATTTTATACCAATAATTAGTTATTTACCACTAATTGCTTTTTTACTAATTACTAAAACGGAAATTCAATCAAAAATTTTCTGTCAATTAGTTTAAACTAATTCTCACGAAAAAAAAATAGTTCTGTGAGTGAAAATGCATTTTTTTTCTCTTCTAACGGAATAATAGAAAATTATTCTTTCATAATTAACGGTAATGACAATTACATTTAATAAAGAAAAGATCTACTTTGACATCCTGTTAACCAGTAATTTTGTCAGGAACCCTCATTTCCGGTATTAAAAGTCCACTAATAAAAGTCACATCATTTGAATGGAGCAAATCATAATTCCCAGAGTAATTCATTTAACAATATTTTGTAAACTTAAAACTTTTTCTTTAGAAAAGCAAAAGTGTCAAAAAGAGGCAAAGTTGATTAAAATTTACAGTAAAAAAAATTTAGTTATTAGTGATTAAAAAATAAAATAATAAATTACATAACTAAAAAAGAATTTAAAAAAATTAGTTCTTCAGTAAAAAATAAAATGATAGAAGTGCTTAATTAAAATTACCCCCCTCCGCTGGTCTTTTTTCAAACGATAAATTTTTCCAGTGTTGAAATTAATCATTCACTCGTCTATTTCGATTGATTTTTCAAGCAGATCATGCTGTGATTTGATTAGAAAATAAAATAGAGTGGTGATGATTCAGGTTAAGGACAATTTGTTTCAATACATCAAAGAGTCGACTTTGAACTAATGTCGATCGGTTTGTAACTGACCCCAAAGATGTAAACTAAAGAATTAATAATAAAGCTTTCATAATTAGAAAAGACAACATATTTTTTTTTCATTGGCCAAACAAATTGACTTTGAATTCATAAAAAAACGAGCAATAAAAATAAATGTTTTCCTTTCGTCAATTACTGTTTGTTTCTATTCTTAACTCATAAAATTTTACTTGAAACTATTTTTTTTTAATTTTCACTTTAGAAAATTAGAAACTACAAACTTTGCAAAAAAATCTTTGCATTTATTATAAAACTCTCATCGAAATTCATAGAACTTTATTTGAAACTCATAGTTCTTTTAATTTTGAAAATTGACAAGAATTTTTCATTTGAAAAAAAATATTCATAGAAAGATTTATGTAAAACTCTAACGAAATTTCAGATCTCTTACTATAACTCATGGAGTCTATGAATATAAAACTTGAAACTCATAAGTCTCTAAAAGAAGTGCAGCATCACATTTGAAGTTTTTTTAATGGAAACTATTTGTAGAAGGAATTAGTAGTGAAGACATTTCTAAAATTCTGATTCAATTTCTAAACTCTTACTACAACTCATAATAATTTTAAACCTCATAGAACTCTAAGAATGAAAAAAAAATTAAAGTTCAGTCTTTTCTCTTTGTTAAAATTTCAGAACTCTCACCATAATTTATGGGCTTTGCAAAAACTCATAAAATTTTATTACTCATAGAATTCTAATTATTGAAAATTTCAAACTGCATAATCGTTTTTCAAATTAGTGGAAACTATTTGTAGAAAGAATTAGAAGTAAAAAATTTATAGAACTCTGCGATAATTTCAGATCTATTACTAAAACTCATAGAGCTCCTAAAAACTCATAAGACTCAAAACTCACAAAGTTTGTAAACTCATAGGTCTCTATACATGCAAAATCTTCAAGTGCTGTCTCTTTATCGAATTCTAAAAATAAAAAATATTGAAATTGTTTGTAGAACAATTCGGTTTAAAAATTATGAAACTCATACCAAAACTCATAGAACATTAAAACTGTTAACGAATCAAAAAGTCCTTAGATATTCAAGAAAGCAAAAATTCTTTTTCATCCAACTTTTCTACACTTTCCTGTACAGTTCTTAGGAAACAATAAAAATTGTTCTCCCTTAACGAATTCTGAGAAAAAGAGTCGCATGTTCTGAATCTGAGAACTTTGTGGATAATCAGGATTTAATAAAGGCCTCATCGTCTTTTGAAGTTAGATATATACATGATCCTTATGTGCAGGTTTGTCGAAGTCGTCATCGTCATCATCATCGTCGTAGTCGTCGTCGTCGTAGTCGCAGTTGTCGTTCGCCACATTTATTGGAATTATAAAGCGTATAGAGGAAGGAGGGCAGGAAAGAGAGATTTGTTTGAATTATTCAAATTAGATACGAAATTGAATGCGTGCTCTGCTCGTGTGCAGGTAATGACGGGCACTTGCATATAAATGGTAATTATTGTCATTATTCTGACCGGTCGTTGTGTATACGCGCATCGTCGTCGTGCCTCCTGTAATGCCGTGTGTTCCCATACACTAATTGAGATAATTATCAAAATTGTTTTATTGTTGCTATAATTACGGGGGACATGCCATGTCCACCTCATTTTCCCCTCTGTTTTTCCTCATTCATCTCGCCCATGATTTTTCAATTCCAAAAAAAAAAAAAAAATTATTTCAAATTAACAAAACAAAACAACCTTTTTTTCTCATTCAGCTCGCTCATCAGTTTTCAATTTAAAAAAAAAATTATTCCAAATTTAGAAAAAAATAACTTTTTACATATTCATCTCTCTCTTTAATTTTCAATTCCAAATATAAACCGTTCGAAATAAAAAAACGAACAAAAAAGACACTAAAATTCAAAAAGGCATGAAAAATATCAGAAAAACAAAGGAATAACAAACTGGTACCAATAATTTTCAAATTGGTACCAAAAGACATCGAAAATTTAAGATAACAAAAATTATTAATTTGAGGCTAAACAGTGTGAAATTGATAGCCAAAGGCATGAAAAATACTAAAAATATCTATTTGGTATCAAAAGGCATCAAAGATACCAGAAAGTATCAGATTGGTACCAAAATTTTCAAAAGTCATGAAAAATAAAACTCATAGGCATAAAAAAACCAAAAAATATCTAATTTGTACCAAAAGGCATCATAGATTATAAAGAGTTAACAAATTGGTGGCAAAATTTAATCAAAAATTCAAAAAAATGACGTATTGCTACCAAAAGTAATCAAATACTAGAAATAAACAAATTGGTACCAAAATATATCAAATGTACGAAAAAGAATCAATTTCATACCCAATGGCATTAAAAATACTAACAAATTGGTACCAAATTTCATCAACATTTCTAGAGAAATAACACATTGGTGACAAATGTTATGAAAAATAATTAATTTTCGGTACTAATTTATAGGTTTATTAACCAATAAATTAGTACCGAAAATCATCAAATTGGTACCAAAAAACACTAAAACGCATTAAAGATGCCAAAAATTACCAAATGCTACATATTATAATCAAATTTATCCAAATTTTTTTCCTTTATTATTTTAATTTTTAATTCGACATAAAAAATATTCATGATTAACAAAATAAAAAAACCGAAAAGGACCAAAAAATAAGCATCCAAGATACCAAAAAGTATCAAATTTTTGCCAAAGTGTATAAAATAATATAAAGAATTAAAAAATGGTACCAAAAATTAACAAATTGATACGGAAAGGCATCAAAGACACCTGAAAGTATCATAATGGCACCGCAAATACTAAAAACTAAACAATTCGGTACCAAAACGTACAAAAGAATATAAAGAAATAATTGGAACCAAAAATTATGAAATCAGTATCTAAAGGCATCAAAGATTCCAAAAATCATCAAATTGTTACCAAACGGTATCAAAGATATGAAAAATTATCAAATTTGGTACCAGAAAGAATCAAAGATTCCAAAAATCATCAAATTGGTACCAAACGGTATCAAAGATATGGAAAATTATCAAATTTGGTACCAGAAGGCATCAAAGATACCAAAAATCATCAAATTGGTACCAGAAGGCATCAAAAATTTCAAAAATCATCAAATTGGTACCAAACGGTATCAAAGATATGAAAAATTATCAAATTTGGTACCAGAAAGAATCAAAGATTCCAAAAATCATCAAATTGGTACCAAACGGTATCAAAGATATGAAAAATTATCAAATTTGGTACCAGAAAGAATCAAAGATATGAAAAATTATCAAATTTGGTACCAGAAAGAATCAAAGATTCCAAAAATCATCAAATTGGTACCAAACGGTATCAAAGATATGAAAAATTATCAAATTTGGTACCAGAAGGCATCAAAGTTTCCAAAAATCATCAAATTGGTACCAAACGGTATCAAAGATACCAGAAAGTTTTAAATTGATACCTGAAGGCATTAAATATACTTAAAAATAACAAATTGTTACTAAAGCTCATTAGAATTACTCAAAAAGAACAAATCTCAAATTTTACTCAAAGAACCGAAAATCGTTAAATTGCTACTGAAAGGCATTTAAAATACAAAAAAAACATTTTAAATTCGTTCTAAACAATATCAAATTTATCCCTTTAGTTTTTCCTTATTCGTCATCTGACCCATGATTTTTCAATGTTCGAAAAGATACTATTTCAATAAAAAAGGTACAATAAAATAAATCAATACATAAATATAGTAAAAAAGGAACAAAACGAAATAAAGAACAAAAAAAATGAACAAAAAAATCTGAAAACAACAAATAATAACCATATTTGTTGATTTCATGTTTAAAATAATCATCTTTTTAAAAAGAATAAGAATACACTTTTAACGAAACCAACTCATCTTTTCAGTTTGCGAGAGTGTTTTTATCACCCTCTTTGAAATTGTCGGTAATTGTTCAGCGTCACGAGTGTAACACCAGCGAGTAAATTCGTGACTGTCAATGGTCGTTGTGGTGCTCTCGAAATTAATAATAAAACCTCGAAGCGGCAGTGGCATTGAGTCCGAAGCCCTCTTGTCATAGATTTAATAAGAGCAAGAGAGGTGGCGCGGTGTAAAGGGGGAGAGAGAGGCCAAAGGAAGAAAGAGAAAGAAACGTGAAAAGGAACATTCTCCCCCCTAAAAAAAAGAAAAGAAAAGAAAAAATAAAAAAAAGAGAAAAGAGATGGATAACACAAAGCAGCAGAGAGACTCACTTACTCTCTTAAGTCCAAAGCTGCTAGAGCAAGGGCCACTCTTGGCTCGGAGGACAAAATCATAATAAAGCCAATAATTAAGCCACAATATAGCGACCGGCAAAAAAATGATGGGTTAAGATGAAGAGGGGTAGGAAGGGGGGGGGGGGAGGGGAGAGCGAAATGAGGAGAAGGAAAGCCCGAGTGGCTCTCATTGTCCGGTCGGTTTGAAAAGAAGTTCAAAGATATACTATACGAAAGACCACGCGACGAAGAGACCCTTTTTTTCCAAGGAAACAATAACAGCGACAAGGATCATACAATACAGGAATTATTAGCTTTCCGTCGAAAATAAAACTAGTAATGACCATTGACTCTTATCATATCAACCATCTCTTTTTTTTTCTTTCTCTCTCTCACTCTCTCCCCACTCAACCAGCCCTTCATCTCTACGGCTTATAATTTATCTTTCATTCTCTCTGATTTTCCACCCTCTTTAGTTCAAAAGAAAATTATTTCATCCGCGATGACCATATATATTCATTTATAAAAAAGCCAATCGCATGGCTTTCACAATAAAACAGATATTCAATAGGCAATTAATTATAATAGTAGTAATTAAGTAATAAAATTTATTAATTATCATAATTAATAATAATTGAATAATTAATACATTTAATAATTCATTCATTACAATAATTAATACTAAGTAATTATTAATAAAATAATAATATTATTATAATTAATATTAATCAACTATTAATAGGTAAAAATATTATTATTATTATTATTATTATTATTATTATTATTATTATTATTAATAATAATAGTTTTATTTATGCAATTTATAATAAAACAATTATTTCAAAAAATTATTAGGGAATAATTGTGACCAGATAAAAGAGTAGTTTTATATTTACTTTGCGAAGAAAAATGTTTTCAAATTTTAAAGTGAGGGTTAGTTTTCGAAAATTCAAAATGTCGGATCCAATATGGTGGAGAAAAATTTAAAAAGACAAATAATTACTATTATATTTAATGAAGGAAACGATAAAAATTTTAATAATTGAGATTATTTTGGCTCATTAGAACCGAAGAATCATTTTCAAAAATTCCAAAAAGAAATAGTTCCAAATAAAAATAGGAATAAAGAAACAAGAAAGGAACAAAAAAACAAAAAGAAATAAAAAATACCAAGAAGTATCAAATTGTTGCCAATCAATAAAGAATTGATATCAAACGGCATGAAAAACAGTAAAAATTAATTAATTGGTACCAAAAGTTGTCAAAAATTCGAAAAAATATCAAACTGGTACAAACAATTTTCATATTGGTATTCTTTCCCTCTGTTTCTTCATATTTAATTTATTTTTCAATTTTAAATAAAAATTATCTCAATTAACAAATAAAATAATCAAAAATAGAACAAAAAAGCAAATAAGGCATTAAAGATACCAAAAAGTAACAAATTGGTATCTAAAGGCATCAAAGACACCTGAAAGTATCAAATTGGCACCAAAAGGCTTCAAAAATACTAAAAACTAAACAATTCGGTACCAAAACGTATAAAAGAATATAAAGAAATAATTGGAACCGAAAAATATGAAATTAGTATCCAAAGGCATTAAATATACCAAAAATTGTTTCCAAAAAGCATCAAAGATACCAGAAAGTATAAAAAATATTTAAAAACAACAAATTGGTACCAAAAGGCATCAACGATACAAAAAGGCTTAAAATTGATGCCTGAAGACATGAAAGATACTAAAAATAGAGAAATTGGATCCGAAAGGCATCAGAGACACCAAAAAGTATCATATTGCTACCAAAAGGCAACAAAGATACAAGAAAGTATAATATTGGTACCAAAAGGCTTTAAAGTTACCAGAAAGCCTTAAATTGATACCTTAAGTAAAAATTGAGAAAAATAACATATTGCTACCAAAAATAATCAAATACTAAGAATGAACTAATTGGTACCGAAAATCATCAAATTGTCAGGGAAAGTCATTGAGGGTAGAAAAAATTAATAAATTAGTACCAAAATCATCAGAGAGTAGATAGGGTTATAAATGGGTACCTAAAATTATCAAATTGGTACCACAAAGATATCTAAGATACTAAGAAGTATCATATTGGTTAAAAAAGTTATTAAAGGTACTAAAAAAGTATCCAATTGATACCAATAGGCATCAAATATACCCGAAAATGATTGGGGTACAAAAGTTCAAAAGAGAAATATCA
This sequence comes from Leptopilina heterotoma, assembly GCF_015476425.1. Taxonomy (NCBI): domain Eukaryota; kingdom Metazoa; phylum Arthropoda; class Insecta; order Hymenoptera; family Figitidae; genus Leptopilina; species Leptopilina heterotoma. The sequence goes on from NW_025110999.1 coordinate 83,699, forward strand.
GATTGGTACCAAAAAGGCATCTAAGATACCAGAAAGTATCAGATTGGTACCAGAAAGAATCAGATTGGTACAAAAATTATCAAATTGGTATCACAATTCATCAAAGATACCAAAAAGTACCATATTGATACCAAAAGGCGCCAAAGACCAACAAAAATTACCAAATTGGTTCCAAATCGTATATCAAAAAGTGTCATATACCAAAAAGAATTAAAGATACCAGAAATTAGCAAATTGGTACCAAAAGAAATCAAAGGTACCAGAAAGTACCAAATTAATATCTGATGGCACTAAAGAAACTAAAAATTAACAAATTGGTACCAAAAAATTCATCAAAATTACGAAAAAAAATTAATGAGAAAAGCTACTAATTTTATATTTATTTAAAAAAAAGATGAGTTAAACTTTGCAAAATAATAATACTTAGAATTATTTTGGTTCATGTGGAATGAAGAATCATTTGTGAATCAAATGTGAAACAATTATTAAAAAAAATAAATTTATTTACCCACAAAAATACTAAAAAATTTACTTTTCCACATTGACAAAATCCTTCCAAACATCAAAAAATAACCAAATCATTCATCACACACACGAGCAAAAAACAATATTGACTCTGATTCTTAATTTTCAGGCGTTGATTGATTTCATTCAAAGTGGTCTTATCAGAGAAACAATGTCTGGAAATCTTATCCAATGGCAAGGAGGAAAAGAGAGAAAAAAAGAGAGAGAAAGTAAGCAAATAAGTGATTGATTTCCCGACAGGCAGTGTGTTTAAAAGAACAAAAACCAGCGTGTGATCGTGTCGACGATCGAGGGACGTGCGGTTTTTAAGTAATCAAAGTCAAGAATCATATATATACGAGTATTCAGAGTAGATGTGCTTTTATTTTTTACTCTCATTTCTTTTGTTTTCCTTTTTTGTTTTTTAAATGCTCATGTATATAAGAGTGAAAGATCGTCATTGAATTATTTGTATTTTGAAAGACAAGGGGGTCAAGGAGAGAGAAGAGAGAGGGTGGAGGGGGTTGATGGCGTTGGCGATGGTGGTGATGGTGGTTAGAAAAGATGCGAAAGAAAAGGAGTATAACGACGTTATCAGACACGACCAACGATTCATCAAGCCGATAAATCTTTTCGGTCATTCAATTTTCTACCTCACGATCAAGGAAGGATAAAAGAAATCTAGACCATCATGTACATTCCGTTTGCGAGCAGAAAGAGAGAGAATAAAAATAAGAAGAGAGGAAGATGTAGAAAAAAAAGAATACTGCAAGAGACTTTTTCGAAATCGTCGACGCGTTACGACAGTTCCTTCTTCTCTGCTCCATATTACTTCAATTCCATAATCTGAGTCTTGTTCTCACGCTGGTCTTCTGATACCGCATCCCATCTCGGTTATTATTGTTTGCCCTCTTTTTTTTATAGAAATATATAATATTTATTTTATGAAACAATGCAAAATATAATGTACAATGTAATAGAATATAATTATAATATTTATAATAAAACATATATTCGACTCGAATAACCGTTTACTTGTCTATTATCTAAGAAATATTTACTTGAAATTAATAATTTTAATTTAATTAGGAGAAAATATGTTTGAATCAATAATTTCAGTATTTGAAACAAATCAAATAAAAATTAATTGATAAAAATTAACTATAATAATTTGAATGTTCTTTCATTCATTCATTTTTTCTGTCCCTCACACTCTGAAGTTGAAATTTTTATCAAATTTTATAGTTGAATATTATAAGAATTTTATTTTTTTTCTAATCAAATAAATTTTATCCATAATATTGTTTATCATTACTTAAATATAATATTTGCATAATTAATTATAATTGCAGTATAATATACGTAATATATAAATTTAGTTAAAAATTAATAATTAAAAAAATGTGTATTATTTTTTAAAGCTGTACAAGATAGAAAGAGTAGTTCCACATTTTCCATATGGGTTCATTGTTCGCGTAATTAAATGCAATCATATCATACAACAATTTATCACTAATTGATAATTATTTCTCATCTATACGATTACAATGATTACAACCGAATAATAAAGCTAATCATCAAAAGTTCTTTTCAATTTATCAATTTGACAAATGGAAGTTAGAATCAAAGAAAAAAATCTTCTTTATCATTTTTTCTAGGCTACATCCTAATTATAAATATTAATTAACAATTTTTATCAATTTACCAAACATTGTTTAAATGGAAAAATTATTATGTTCAATTATTCTTCATTTAATTCAAGTAAAAATTTATTTGCTTCAAATAAAATATTGTTTGGCTCAAGTAAAAAATTATTTGACTCAAGTAAAAATTATTTGTCTCAAAATTATTTGCTTGAAGTAGAAAATATTTACTACAGGTAAAAAAATATTTGCTTCAAGTAGAAAATATTTGCTACAGGTAAAGCTTTATTTCCTATAAATAAAAATTTATTTGCTTAAAGTAGAAAATATTTGCAACAGGTAGAAAATTATTTGCTTGAAGTAGAAAATAATTGCTACAGGTAAAAAATTATTTGCTTCATGGAGAAAATATTTGCTAAAAGTAAAATATTATTTGCTTTAAGAAAAATATTATTTGTTTAAAGTAAAATTTGCCTCAAGTAAAAATTATTTGCTAAACATAAAAAAATTTTTTTTTTTAAGTACAAAATTTGTTTCTAGTAAAAAATATTTGCTAAAGGTAAAAATTTATTTGCTTGAAGTAAAATGTTGTTTACTTCAAGAAAAAAATTACTCGCTTCTAGTAAAATGGCTTTAGAAAAAAAATTACCTGATACAGATAAAAAATTTTTTTGCTGAAAGCAAAAAAACTATTTTCTAAAGGCAACAATTTATTTCTTTAAAATAGAAAATTATTTACTTGAAGTAAAATATTGTTTGCTTTAAGTAGAAATGATTTTTTTCAAGTAAAAAATTATTTACTTCAAGTAGAAAAGATTTTCTACATGTAAAAAATTATTTGAATTCAAATAGAAAATATTTTCTACATGTAAAAAATTATTTGCTTCAAGTAGAAAATATTTTAAAATATTTTTACAAATTTTGAACATAGTTGAATTTTATAAGAAGAATTTTATTTTTTTTTTTTGAAAATAATCAAATTTCTGCAATTGTTCGTAATTTCTCCAAAATTGAAATTTTTTAGTTTGACATTTTTTATCATCTTTTTAATTCAAATAATTTTTTTTAGTATTTTCAAAAAAAATTTAAATTAGTAGTAGGAAGTTAGAATTTTTGCTAGTAAATAGAAATAAAATATAAAAATTAGTAATAAAAAACAAACAAATTCACTACTAGAATAATTTATCATTTCCATAGCAATTATTTCCCTTTCTTTTCATCAATTAAAGAGCAAAGATAAAAAATGTATATTCCATATTTCTCAAAAGGCACGAAAAAAAGAGGGAAAAAAATTGAAAGGCACACTGTGTTTTTTTACTCTTGTTAAAATTGCTGTTTATAGAAAGTTTTTCTCTCGGCATTATTATTCATCGTCTAAATCGTGCTTTCCCTTTTAGGAGCTTTTTCACGCAATGCTGAACTTCGGTCGACCATTTCCCGCCTCTTCCATCTCTCATTTCTTCTCCTTGCAAGAAAACGGTTAAAAATTGTCTAAAGACGTCTACCGCTGCTTCTTTTAAAGAGAGGAGAGAGTGAGAGAGAGTGAGAGAGAGTGAGAGAGAGTCGAAGGGTGGGCTTAAGCCCCGAAACCATTTCCCTAAATACGCTCGCGACGCCAAGCATAAATGGAGACACTGAACGCAGTAAGGAGCAATAGAAGGAAGGGTGGAAGTGGTGATAAAAGTGGAAAAAGGGTGCGAGTGTTGCGAGAAAGAAAGAGAGAGGCATACTGTGTGGAACTGCAAAAACCGATCTCGTTTCAGTAGAACGGAGATGAAATGACAAGCCGTTCGCTGCTATCGTCTAGAAAAGAGGAAAGCAGACGGGTGAATTTCGGCGAGAGAACATTGGTAAAAATGAACGAGAGAAAAAGAGAGAGAGAGAGAGAGAGAGAGAGAGAAAGAGAATTATATACACACACACATTTTTGTGGTTTAACTGTGTACGAGGATGCGATGCGCCGAGTATAGTGTGACAAAGTATTGAAGAGAGAAAGAGGAGTGTGAGCGAAAAGGAGAAAAAAAAACCCTTGACAAAAAGTAGGAAATAAAAGGCGATCGCGTATGAGCGACAATTAGCTCCTCTAATGGTGCGCGAAACAAAACAAAAGATCCACTCAACCGCAAGTACAAAATAAAACACACATTCAACCTTTCTCTTTTAGGTTCCCGAGTGACAAAGAATAAAAGAACAATAACTTCAATCGATCATCAATTTTTTTATCACTTCTCCACTTTTTTTTTGTTTAAAAAAACTATTTTTTGGAAAATGAAAACAAAATCATGGCATCTTTGGATAAAATCAATCACGACCCAATCTCTTAATTTTGTCCCCTGTTCAAAAAAAATCACGACCCAATATTTTAATTTTGCCCCCCCCCCCCCCCCCCGTCCAAAAAATTACGACCCAAAATCTTAATTTTGTCTCCACTCCAAAAAATCCCTTTCAAATTTAAATTTAGTTAAAACTTAGCAACTAATTCACATTACTAAAAAAGTAAAAAATTTACTAATGTAAATGACTTTTGGCAGGGCTCGGACCAGTGAAAATATTTAAAAACACGAACTTTACAGACCAAAAATGAAAATTTTCAAAGATTTTAATCTGAAACCTCTTCGAAATTCAATTATTTCTAAAAATTTACGCTCTAATGCCTTTAATATTCAATTATTATCTAAAATTTTATCTGAAATCCACTTTTAAATCAATTTTTATGAGAAAATTCTACTAAAATTCAATTATTTAAATATTTAAAAAAATGATTAAATATTTGTATGTTTCTTAAAATTGAAGTCTCATAAAGAATTTTCTCAACAAATTTTTAAATAATTGAATTCTTTTGACGAATTTTAATAAAAAATTTTAAGAATAATTACATTGTTCGAAGAATTTGATTAAAATTGTATAAAAAATAATTTAAAATCTGCAATGAGTTTTATTAATTCCGAAAATAATTGAATTCCTAAAAAGAATTTTATTATTTCCGAAAATAATTGAATGATTGCGAAGAAATTTATAAAAAAAATTTGGAAATAATGAAATTCCTGTGAAATTTTTATTTTATGAAAATAATTAAAGGTTTGCGTAGAATTTTATTAACTTTTATTAAAAATAATTGAATTCTTTTGGCCAATTTTTATAAAATAGTAAATATTGAAAATCATTAATTGTGGAAAATTTTTTGAAAATAATTGAAATTTTGTCAAGTATTTTATCAAAATTTTTGAAAATAATTGAATTGTGGAGAACAATTTAATTATTTATAAATATAATTGAAATTTTGAGGAGAATTTAAAAAAACTTTTAAACATAATTGAATTTCAACGAAGAATTTTATTAATTTTGTGAATAATTAAATTGTTTTTTAGAATTTTATGGAAATTTATGAAAATAATTGAATTCTTTTGAAGAATTTTTTTTTAAAAGTAATATTCAAAAGAATTTAGTAAATCTGAAGAATTTTGCTGTTTATGGAAATAATTGAATTCTTGAGAAGAATTTTTTTTTACAGTTTTTCTAGAAATAATTGAATTCTTTCGACGAATTTTTTCGAGGAATATGATTAAAATTGTATTAAAAATAATTGAAATTCTGCAATGAGTTTTACTGTTTATGGAAATAATTGAATATAATACGAAGAAATTTTTAAAAATAAAATTATAATTACGGTGACTAACTTATTATTTTCGAAAAATTTAAATAAAATTCTTTGAAAGAATTTAATTATTTTTAATAGTAGGTACGTAAAGAAAATTCGATTATTTCAAAAATGTTCAATTTTTTGTTTATAAAAATTCAATCATCTTGAAACAATAGAAACGAAAAATTTGAAAAATGTTTTCAGAATTTTTAAAAATACTTTGCGAAAATTTAATTTTATTAAAAAAATGTAAGCGCACTTACATTTTTTTATTCAAGTCCAATTTTCAAAGTATTTTAATTTAATAATTAATAAATTATCAATTATTATTATTATTTATCAATTATTAAATTAAAATACTTTGAAAATTCGATTTGAATTAAAAAGTAATCCCCGAAAAATTGTTCATCACTCGAAAAGCAGATATAAATAAAAACATTTCGAAAACGAAATAAATCAACGAAAATTATATGATGAATATTTTCCCTTGGAATTTAAAATTGATTCTTTGTCCTTGAAGAATAATCTGTGTTCAATCAAGCGAATGGGATTTATTTGAAATAGTTTTGTGTAACGTAATTTGATTTCACTTTGGTGCGGGTTGGAATTGGAAAGGTTGAAGGGAGAAGTGTGATTTGTGGCTTTGTGGAAAAGCAAGTGGAAAAGATGTGTTGAGCTTGACCGTGTATGACGTCTGTGTTTCTTTTTCGTTCATGTATTACACACATGTGTGTATGAATATATATACATATATTTATATAAGTTTACACACACATATATATTTTTGCAATTGTAATAGTGCACTCAGGAAATGTGTTAGTGCGACCAACTTCCGCGTCGCGACGCTCAAGAAGATTTCACAGTTTTGTAAATGTGTATATAGCTTACGAGCACGCGCAACTATACAAATCAATATTTTCTACATATTTCACTAGTATTCCTTAATTTACCCACCGGCTGGCTCTCCCCTTTTCTTTTATGATCTCTCGAAACTGCAAAAATCTTGGGCGAAAATCGCAAAAAAAGACCTCTAAAAGGTACAAATAAAAAAATATATCCCTCTCGCAGAGATTTTGAAGCAGGTGTTCAACTACGAAATAAAAATGTAAATCTTGATAATACATTCTTAAGAATGTTTACTCTTTTACCTTCGAAATATACACCCCACATATTTTCTCTGATTTTGTTCCAATTTTTTTTTTTTTTTTTTAAATAATAATGATAATAATAAAACAAATTTTTACACTTTCTTTAATTTCTCAACATCTTTTCTTGGAGAAACAATCTTTCTCAATGAAACATAAAGTTAAGAACTTATTGGAAGTGTAAAAATCTTGCGTGCAATTTTGTAATTTAACTTTGTCTTTGGATTTCATATTCACTTTCACTTTGCTAGATTTTTATTTTAAATTTCGTTTTAGCTTCGACAGATTTTTATTTTCATTTTTGCTTTGAAAGCTTTTTATATTCACAGGGCTTGAACCAGTAAAAGTATTTAAAAATACGGACTTTATAGACCAAAAATGAAAAATTACTGACCATTTACGGACATTTACTTCGAGTCTTTGACTCGGAGTGATCGATTTCTTCATGTTTTATTATAATTAAAGATGACTGAGTAATAAAATCATTTACAATTCAATTATTAAAAATTTTTAACTAAAATTCTTCTTTAAATTGATGAAAGTGAAAACAAACATCTATCAAAGCAAAAGAAAAATGAAAGTCAAAGTAAAAATGAAATTACATAAACGACCCAGTAAATTTAAAAGTTAATTGCCCTAAAATATCATCCAATCCAAAACAGTTGAGTACTCAGTCCCAAACTACAACCAAAAATAGTTCCTAAAATCGAAATTTCCTAAAAAAAATGTAACGAAATCTGTCGTGTAAAATTAATTCATTCGGGCAAAAAATTTCTCTCAAGGTAACTCTCTCTTCTTTCTAAAGGGTAATTCAGTACTGTAGAATGTATTTTAGAAAAACAAGTTTTTAAACGAAGTGTATCTTTTAAGATAATTTTACTGTGAGTGCGCGCTTATATTCGTAAGGACTTGATTTTAATGCTTCTTCTTCTTCTTCTCCTCCTCCTCTTTTTTTTCTTCTCTTTCAATTACGAGTGATCCAATTGCTTTTGGTAATAGACGAAACGAAACTTTATGCCTCTAGAAACGAGCTTATCTTGTACTAAGTTTCTCACGAAGCGTGTATCTCGGATTTCGCGACTTTGACACGAATAATTGCGAAGCATGAAAAAAATTGGCGACTGCTTGCGAATTCGTAATAAGTTTCCCTTTGAGCATTACAAAAATTTTCCCTCCCTCCCTTCCTCTCTCTTTTTCACTTTTTTTTTTTAATTTTCTATTTCGTCCTGACAGTTTTCCTCATGCTTTTAAAGGCTTGATTACGATTTTCTTTTTTTATCAAAAGAGTGTTTAACTTGCAGAGACTTGAGAAATGCTATTTAATTGGATGATCAAAGTTTCTCATCCTTTTGGAAAATAAATTATTCTGTTTTTTTTTTTTTTTCCTCATAGGAGGGAAATAATATTTTTTAGTCAAAACAGAATGTTTTTGCTTTAATTTTGTTTTTCTTTAGAAAAATAAATTACTGAAGAAAGAGTGGGAATTTGAAGGATATTTGAGAAAAGTCATTAGTGTGGTTTTATTTGATAATATAAACTTGCATTACGAAATAAATCTCGTTATTGCTCAAGCAGGGAAGAAAAGCAGGCGGTCAGTTTTAATTAAAGAACTCGAGGCGTCAGCTGCTCTTAGCCAACAACAGCAGCTTTTGCTTTTTTATTTTTGCTTACTCCTTACATTGCCACCGCTATCGTTTACGTGTATCGCGCGAACCCTCTAAAAGTGGTACAAAAGAACATTTATAATACTTATATATACTGTATTAAGGCGCAATGTAGTCTGAATAAATGTTTTCAATATATATACACATACACAATAGTAATTGTAAAATTATCAAAGTTTAAATATTCTTTAATGGGAAACTATTTAACTATCATCATAATCATCATCATCTTCTCTTCTGTTCCTTCAGGAAACTATGTACACGAAACTTCAAAAGATTTCTTAAGCAATCTAATTAAAACATTCCAGAAAGGATTCAGAACTGCAATTTAGCTTTTCATAGCCTTAGGAACTATCCCTAAGGAAATTAATATTAAATTCCCGACAAGAAATTTGACCAATCTTGCTTATTAAGTTTATTAAAGATTTACCACATTTGTAATGCGCTATAGACAAGCTTTGCGGGATAATAGTTGTTAAGGGAAAATTGGAATTTCTGTTTTAATATTTTCCGATTTATTTTAATTTCGTTTTTGCATTTCTCAGGTTTCGTACTCGATAATTAATTTTTAAAAAGTAGCAAAAAGTTACTTTAAGACTGAAAAAGCTGGTAAAAAAGTAGCTATGGAAAAATTAAATTTAACTACTCATGAAAATGATTTATGAAATTAAACTATTTCTAAAAATTACAACTCCAATTCGTCCAAAATTCAATAATTTTTTTAAATGAAACTTTTAAATATATAATTCTATAAAACTAATCATTTTATTAAAAAATAAAAATTTTAATATTATTACAATTTTACAACAATTACAATTAAAAAATAAAAATTTTAAAATAAAAACAAAATTTAATTTAAAAATAGCTTGAAAAATTATTTCTAAAAAATTCGCACAATAACGCTTCTAATATTCAATTATTATCTAAAATTTTAACTGAAATTCAATTTTTGAATCAATTCTTATTAGAAATTTCAACGAGAATCCAATTATTTAAATATAAAAATAAAAAATTGATTGAATAATTGAATATTTCTTAAAATTGAATCCTTATAAAAATGTATTAAATTTTTATTAAATAATTGAATTCTTTCGAAGAAGTCATTTAAAATTGTATTAAAATAATTAAAATTCTGCAATGAGTTTTAATAATAATAAAAATAATTGAATTTCTAAGAAGAATTTTATTATTTAAAAAAATAATTGAATTCTTACGAAGAATTTGATGAAAATTCTGTTATAAATAAATAAATGTTTGCAAACAATTTTATAGAAATTTTTTTAAACAATTGAATTCTTTAACTATATTTCTAAAAATTTACACTATAAAGCTTCTATTATTCAATTATTATCAAAAAATTTTAATAAAATTCAATTTAAGTTTCGTATGAGGAATTTAATTAAAATTGTACTTAAGATAATTAAATTCTTCTAAAGAATTTATCACAATTTTTTTAAATAAGTTAATTATATCAACAAAGTTAAACTTCTTAAAATAATTGAATTCCATTAAAAAATTGTATTGAAAATAATTGAATTTTTCCGAAGAATTTTATAACTTTTGAAAATAATTGAATTCTTGCAAAGAATTTAATTAAAATTTTTAAAAATAATTAAATTTTTTCAAGAAACTTAATAAAAAATGTATTAAAAATAATTATTAAATTCTAATAAACAAATGATATCAACATTTTTTTAAATAATTAATTATTTAAAATATTTCTTTTAAAGATATTTATTTATTTTAAAAAATTTTAATAAATATTTCAGATAATTACATTTTTTGAGGAATTCATTCAAAATTGAATTAAAAATAATTGAAATCATGCAATGAATTTTATTAATGTTATTGAAATAATTGAATTTTTGCAAAGAATTTTATTAAAAATTTTTTAAATAATAAATTATTTTAAATTAATAAATTGAATTAGTGGCTGAATTTTTATTTTTGAATTAGTAAATTTACTAATAAATATAGTAATTTCTACTAATTTATTAGTGAATTTTACTTATTCAAAAGCAAAAAGTCAGTCAATAAATTTTCATCTGGGTGTAATTAAATGTTTATTTGAATCAAATAAACACTTTTTTCACTGCGTCTTTAAAATTATTATGTAAAGAAATATTAATTCATATAAAATGTAAAACAAGTGTCGTTTGCTCTAAACGATCAATTTAGAATTAGCCTAATTGAAGAAAAATATTGACCCAAGTTGAGAGATTTGAATAATAAATTAATATCATCTGAGTGATAGTGGTTGGTATGTAAATAAAACTAGTTGAAAATTCTAGATAAAATGTAACTGGTAACCCGGTTGTACAACATTATAGTGATTCAATAAGCGTATCCCGATAATTATTTTAATGGGAACCACTTCATTTCAAACAACATTTATCTCACTCGAGTGAACCTTTCGCCATGCGTTACAGTGAGTTACGTACAAGTTAAAGCTTTACAATATTCGTGACCCTAGATCATTGGAAGTGTTTACTTTTTTCATCACAATTTTCCTATAAATTTCCTATTTCCAATCTCTGAAAAAAATTTATTTGATTCAAATAACCGATTGCTTGTCTATTATTAAAAAAATATTTACTTGAACCAAATAAATATTCACTTCAATTAAATAAATAATTACTTGAACCAAATAAATATTTACTTGAATTAAATAAATATTTACTTTAATTAAATAAATAATTACTTGAACCAAATAAATATTTACTTGAATTAAATAAATATTTACTCAAACCAAATAAATATTTACTTGAGTCAAATAAGTTTTATTTGAACCAATAAATTCAGTATTTCCAGCAAATATAATTTGATTTGTTTAAATAAAAATTATTTGATTCAGGTAAATATTTATTTGGTTCGAGTAAATATTTATTCAATTGAAGTGAATATTTATTTGATTCAAGTAAATATTTATTTAATAATAGCCAAGCAATCGGTTATTTGAATCAAATAAATTGTTTTCAGTGTGTATAATTTTTGTTAATATTTGTTAATACTTGTTAATATTTTTTATATTTGTTAAAATTTTTTATATGTAAGTTAAAATTTCCCAAAAAAAAACCTCTTGTGAAAATTAATTATCTCATTTTCAATAGAGATACTGTCAAAGAAGATTCACTTTCAAGATTCGTCAAGACGCATTTTAGCTATTCTTAGTAGTTACGGACGGATAAAGCAAGACATACATACAGAACGAGTCTCCTCATACTCATCTTTTACTACTTAGTACATAAATGCCCACTTCTTCCTCAATCAAGAAATTATTTTCTCAACATTTAAACATTTTTTTCTCAATTAAAATAACAATCGGTCGCGTTCTAAATTATTTTGTAAAATAAATCTAATTTTAAAATAAAGCTGAGTCATTTTGAAGACAAGAAATCGAAATCATTTTATAAATAAATCAAAATCATTTTGTAAATACATCAAAATCAGTTTGTAAATAAATTTAAATTACTTTCTCAATAAATGTAAATTATTTTTAATAACCTATCTTCAAACATAATTTATCAATAATAATAATATTAGTAATATTTATCATTAATTAATTAAATAATTATTAATATTATTATTAGATTTTTTATTATTATTAGATTATTATTGTTATTATTATTTCAATTTTAATTATTATTAATAAAGAAAATTGTTGGTTTGAAATAAAAAATTAGGAAAATAATAAAAGAAGGCACTAATTCCCTGATAAGGAAAATAAATATATATTAATTCCACTCTTTCACGACTAACTCTATTAGATCCATGAATCCCATTGATTTTATTTCTTCTATTGAAATACCAGAAAATTGGCATCCGGGACAATCAATCTAAAGCTAGATCACATCACTCAGGAGAAATCAAGCATCCCTTCTCTTCATGGACCCCCCTACCCCCTCCTATATAAGACAGTTTATTCGGCATTTATCGAAAAACAGGGAAATCCCACTAAATCAATCGACTTTTATTTCCAACATTTTTTTTTTTTTTTGGCAATATTACCGCGATTGCCTGCAGGAAGCATAGCTCGTATAAGGAATCACATCGACTTAAACGTCTGGTGAAATTGCCGAATCTCAATTTCCCTCTAAAGGATCGTGAAATCGAGCGATCGTCGCTTTCAAACCACATTTAAGGTGTATTTTCACATCCGATGCCAATATACACGTATATTTGTATGAATTTTCCTTTTTTTGGGTGAATTGAAAAAAAAAGTTTCTATCACGTATCGTGAAATTTTTGACTCAGCAACGGATCAATTTTTGGGGGCGAAAAGTGGCTTTATTTGTGTATCCAGGTCTGGTCTATTTCGGGCATATTTTGTCCAAATCAGAAATTGATTGTGTTGGAGTGAAAATGAACTTTCCTTTCTGTGTCAAACGAAGGAAATATAGATAATAGGGGAAAAAATGGCCTATTTTTGCACTCGTTAGTAAAAAAAAGAAGCAATGTAAACTCTTTAAATTTTAGTTTAACTCATTACTGAAATATTTATCAAGAAATTATTAATATCTAATAATAGAAATTTTATGAAAATGGTAGATATTTAAAATCATTGAATTGCGAAAAGTTTTTAAAAATAATTAAATTTTACAAAGAATTCTATTAAACTTTTTGAGAATAATTGAATGTCTGTGTGGAATTTTATTAAAGTTTTTTAAAAATAATTGAATTCCTAAAAAAGCATTTTATTATTTATATGAAAATAATTGAATTCTTGACAAATATTTTATTAGAATTTTTTGAAATAATTGAATTTCCAAGAAAAAATTGATTACTTTTAAAAATAATTGAATTCTTCTGATGAATATTGTTATTTATGAAAATAATTTAATTTTGCAAAGAATTTTATTAAAATGCATTAAAATAATTGAATTTTTGGTAATAATTTTGTTATTTATCGACATAATTGAATTCTTTCGAAAAATTATTTATGTAAATAATTGAATCCTTTAGAAGAATTTAATTATTTATGTAAATAAATTGAATTCTTTGGAAGAATTTTATTAAAATCTAAGAGATTGAATTATTTAAAAAAAAAAAATGTAATTAAATTTCTATTTAAAATTATTGATTTCTTTAGAACAATTTTATTAAAATATTTGAAAATAACTGAATTCTTAAAAAAAATGTAAACAACATTTTTTTAAATAATTGATTTTTCAAGGAATTAAAATTAAATTTTTTAAAAAATTACATTTTTTGAGTAATTTCTGTAAAATTCTATTAAAAATAATTAAAATCCTGCGATCAATTTTATTCTTTATAAAAATAATTGAATAGTTGCAAAGAATTTTATTAAAATTTTCAAAAATAATTGAATTCTTCATAAGAATTTTATTAAAATTTTCAAAAATAATTGAATTCTTCATAAGAATTTTATAAACAATAAATAATTAATTTTTTCGAAATATAATAAATATTATGAACATTTTATTTTAAACTAATTGAACTCTTGTGGAAAAATTTATATGTGTGAAAATAATTAAATTTTTCAATTAATCAATTTAAAATAGTATTAAAAATAATTAAAATTCTTTGATGAGTTTTGTTATTTATGAAAATATTTGAATTCTTACTTAGAATTTTATCAAAAAATTTTTTTAAAAAATTGAATTTCCATAAAAAATGTTATTATTAATGAAAATAATTGAATTATTGTAGAGAATTGTAAAAAAAATGTTGTTAAATAATTGATTTTTTCGAAATTTTTTTTTAAAATGCTATTCTAAATTAAATGAATTCCTGTGGGAATTTTATTATTAATGAAAACAATTGAATTTTGGATGAATTTTATCAATTTTATTTTTAAATAATTAAATTCTTTTGCGATATTTTATGAAAATACTAAATATTAAAAATAATTGAATTTCGAATATTTTTTGAAAATAATTGAATCACTTTAAAGAATTTGATTATAATTTTTGAGAATAGTTTTTTAATTTCTAGTAAGTATTAGCGAATTTAAAGTAGTATAAATTCTCAAAAAAAAAAAAAACAGAAATAATAGATTTTATTGGCTGAAATTTAAGAAAGTACCCAAATAGTAGCATAACGTAAAAAAAGTAGTAAAAAAAGGTTTTAGTAGATGAGTGCGAAGCCTGGAATTAGTAAAAATATTTACTAATTTGAATTAGTGACAATATTTTGCTTTTGAAAAATTAGTAAACTTTACTAATAAGTAGTAATTTCTTCTAATTTATTAGTAAAATTTACAAATTCAAAAGCGAAAAGTCAATCACTAATTCAAATTAGTAAACATTTTTACTAATTCAAATTTAGAGAGCCAAAAAAATATTCAAATCTCATTAAATCCTAAGAAAGTAATAAGTAGTATAGGTTTTAATAAAGATAGATAAGTGCGAAGCCTATATTAATTATTAATTAGGGCTCCATCAAGGACCTAACTAGTTTTTTGTTATATTTCTATACAAAAGTAGTAAAAACCCTGAAATAATATCCCATTTTAACAACAAAGAACTATGCCAATTTGTACAATTTTTCGCAAATCGCAATAATTGATAACAATTTACAATTTTTTACTTCCAGTGTATGGTAAATATTTACAGACATTTACCATAGGAACCGTACACGGAGAAAAATATATAGTAACTTTTACTATTTACAAAGAAAACCCAAAATTGTCTAGAACATTCAACTTTTACGTGAATTTTGCTTCGTTCGAACTAATTTTTACAAAAGCATACTTCGATCCTATCAACTTTTACTCGAAAAATAGTAAAAATTGCGCAGAACATTCCGTCAGTGTAAGTTTTACTTTGCAAACAGTAAAAGTCAGTTTATTCCTCCTCCACTTGTGAAAACAAATTTTATAGCAAAAACCCAGAAAAGAAAAGTGCGTGCACTCTCAGCTGTTTATGCGCGTAAACACGTGCGCGCGAAAGGGGTTCGCTTTTTTTTCCCCGAATGTGAATACATGTTCCTCTCTCGCAATCGGTGAGTGAATGTATGTGCGCATGTGTAACCACCGCGTGTGGGTGGTGTGTGCAAGTGTATTGAAGCGTCTCTGTAAAATTAGTGGTATGTGTGCGGACCTAAACGAGGGAGGCAAGCCAGTAGCTCAGACGCGCCGGAGCGGCTAGCAGCCATTTTTACCCGATTGCCGTGTGAAAAAAAATAATCAAAAAAAGAAAAGAATTAATCCTTTTTTCAAAAAAAAATTGGAATACAGCCGGAAAAAAAATTACTATCAAAAAAAAAAAATAGAAATCGTGTTCAATTGACAAAAAAAGGGCTTTAAAAAGTAAGGCTACAAAGAGTGGGTAAAGCACCTGACATACGTGTTTGTACCGTGACACGTGAGAGAGCAGCGGTGGCGGTGACGTTGTGTCAAGTGTGTAAATGTGCACGCACTTGGATGCCATTGAAGTGTGAGAGGGAGTGATACCGTTTGTGTATGTGAAAAAGAGAGAGAGAGAGAGGGGGAGATAGTGAAATTCTATTCAAGGGAGAGATAGAAGAGGAAGGAGGTGGGGGAGAGAGAGAGAGAGAGGGACATTCAAACGACGACCACGAGGTGAGGCTATTCTCTGCGCAGGACCGTTTAAATTCGCCGCCTGTTTTGCATACCGTTTTACCACCCCCAAACCAACCCCACGGAAAGTCCTTCGTGAGACCACCCCGCAAACGCCTCTCATTCGACGAATTCACCGTGCTTGGACGCAAGTCCGCCGCTATATAATCTTGTCTGACGATACTCAAACTGTTCTACTCATTTTCATTTTTCTCAAGACGCCTTCCGATACCTTTTATAAAATTAATGAATTTCCCGGTGAATAAGAGGAGAATTTTTTCTTTCTTTTTTTTTTTTAATGACGAGCATGAAAAACCTTTCAGAGGCATTTTCAAATATCAGAAACTTCTTATGCATTTTCATAAGGAAAAAGGAAGAAAAAAGTACCAAGAGAGAAATAGAGTATTAACACTTTTATTCTGGAGACTTAAAGAAAACAATCGAGCGAAAAAAAAAATCTCCTACACTGAGTGTCAAACGATGAAAGAACGCAGAAGAAAATTATTTTTACGAAATTAATTAATAATTACTATTTCAAATAAGTAATTTATGAAAGTTATTTACTATTTCAAAAGTAATTAATAAAAATAAATTACGTTTACAAAAGTAATTAATAAAAATGAATTACTTTTACAAAAGTAATAAAAATGAATTACTTTTACAAAAGTAATAAAATAAATTACTTTTACAAAAGTAATTAATAAAAATAAATTACTTTTACAAAAGTAATTAATAAAATTGAATTACTTTTCCAAAAGTAATTAATAAAAATAAATTACGTTTACAAAAGTAATTTTAAAAAATTAACTACGTTTACAAAAGTAATTAATAAAAATAAATTACTTTTACAAAAGTAATTAATAAAAATAAATTACTTTTACAAAAGTAATTAATAAAAATAAATTACTTTTACAAAAGTAATTAATAAAATTAAATTACTATTACAAAAGTAATTAATAAAATTGAATTACTATTACAAAAGTAATTAATAAAAATGAATTACGTTTACAAAAGTAATTAATAAAATTGAATTACTTTTCCAAAAGTAATTAATAAAATTGAATTACTATTACAAAAGTAATTAATAAAAATGAATTACGTTTACAAAAGTAATTAATAAAATTGAATTACTTTTCCAAAAGTAATTAATAAAATTGAATTACTATTACAAAAGTAATTAATAAAAGTTAATTGCATTTATAAAATTAATTAATAAAAGTTAATTGCAATTATAAAATTAATTAATAAAAATTGACTGAATTTACAAAATCAATCAATGAAAATTAATGACTTCTACGAAAGTATTTAGTAAAAATTAATTAAACAGAAATTTAGCCTTGAAATTTATTTTCATTAAAAGATATTGACTATTTTTAGGTCTCCCTGCAATTTGCTTTAGATTACTAATCAATTTTTTCAATTAGAATAAAATTACTTATCCATTAGTTTCAAAAAAAATAAAATAGTTTGATTTTTATAAACAAAAAATTAATATTACCTAATTAAAAAATAAGACTAAATTAGCCTCAAGAATTTAAAAATTATTTCAAAGCTTCAAAATATTTTTATTTAGTCACAAAAATAAAAAAGTTCTTTTTTAAATTATACTTTCTCGTCACAATTTAACAAAAATTTTAAAACAAATATCTTATTTTTAAATTAATGGTTGGAAATTTTTATTGAATTTTAAAATGATATCAATTAGAAAATAGAAATAAGTAAAAACTCTTTTATGTTGAAAATAAAAATGATAGGGGAAATCTAGATTTAAATTGTCATTAAATTAGAACTAGCAACAATTCAACAAAATTTAAAAATTTTCTAATTTAAATTTTTGTTGAAAAAACTAAAAAAATTCAACTTTTGAGAAATTACAAATAATTGCAGAAATTCAATTATTTTCAAAAAAAAAAATAAATAAATAAAGTTATTCTTATAAAATTCAACTATGTTCAAAATTTCAAAAATCTTCTCGTAAAAATCGCAATAATCTTTATAAATAACAAAATTCTTCTTCAAAGTTCAATTATTTTCATAAATGTGAAAAAAATTCTTGTCCTAATTTCAATTATTTTTAAAAAATTTTCTAATTTCAATGATTTTCAATATCTACTATTTTAATAAAATTTCACAAAAAGAATACAATTAATTAAAAAAATATTTTATGAAATTGTATGCAAACATTTAATTATTTTCATAAATAATAAAAATTGCACAGGAATTCGATTATTTTCATAAATAATTGAATAATTTAAAAAAGGTTTGAATTTGAAATTTTTGAATTTCTTAATTCCTGTGGTAAATTCTGTTCCAAAAATAAGATTAAAAATAGGAATTTTGCAAATATTTTTCTTCATTTTCTAAAACAAAATAATAATTTTGTGAGGGACAGAAAAAGTGAATGAATGAAAGAACATTTAAATTATTATAGTTAATTATAGTTAATTAGTAAAACTCTTTACTATTTTAAATTAGTGACTTATTTTTGCTATTGAATTAGTAAATTTTACTAATAAATAGTATTTTCCATTAATATATTTATATTTAAATTACAAATTGAATACAATTATAATAGTAATTTATACTAATTTATTAGTAAAATTTACTAATTCAAAACCAAAAAATCCGTCACTAATTCAAATTAGTATTAATACTCTTTAAATCAGAATTAGTAAAAATGTTTACTAATATAAATTAATGACTTACTTTTTACTTTTAAATTAGTAAATTTTACTAATAAATTAGTAAAAATTACTATTTATTAGTAAAATTTATTAATTTAATATAGCAAAAAGTCAGGCACTAATTCAAATTAATAAACTTTTCTACTAATTCAAACTTAGAGAGTAAGTAAATAATTACAAAAATACTCAAATTCTCTAATTAAATTAGTTACTAAAAGTTTCAGTTATTTTGACTTAAACTAAAAGTAAATAATAATTAGTTATTAAATATCATAGTTAAGAACTACTAACTACTAACTAAATTAATTATTACTAAAAATTTTAGATATTTTTTACTAATTGCCGAAGCTAAAAGTCAGATCAGATTTTACTAAAAATTATTTACAGTCAACTAATTATTAGTAAATAAATAAGAAAACAGTCAAATTTGACTAATTGAATTAGTTATTAAATTTGTTGGCAAATTATTTATTAACTACGAACAAAAATACTATAAATATTTCTCTAACACAAATTAATCATTTTTGGATAAAAATTACTATTTTATTAGTAAAATTTACTAATTTCTTATTAAAATTTTTTAATTGAAAAGCAAAAAGTTACAAAATCAAATTTGGGAACACTTTTACTCATTCAAATTCAAAGATTATTTCCTTTAGTAACATATAAAAATTGCTCAAAATTTAAATTTAAACTAAAACTTAATTAGTCAATCTAGATTTTATATTTTTAATTTCAAAATAAAGTCACAATTCCCAGTAATTTTGAGTTTGCACTGAATTTCTTTTTTCTCCGCTTTCATTTTACGTTGACAGTTATATTTATAAATATACACGTATATATCTATGAAACAGTCTTTCAGGAATATTTTTTTCGAACTTCTTTACATTTTTTATCAATACACTTCATTAGTGACTTTCCTAGTGGCAAATTTCAAGGAGCTCACAATCTTTTCCGAGTAATCGCATAAGCGAACAGGAGATCGCGTCGTGAAGAACGAGTCCCTGGGCTCATTACTGATAACTAGATTTTTTTATGCTATTTAGATGAAAGTTTAATTCCTTTGAAGTTTATTACTAACTAAAGTACGACTGATAAATAACGTTATTACTTTCGAGCATGCTAAAAAAGACTTTGATTAAAGTCCATTCCATCCCTGCGCTGCTTTAAAAATCATTCTATAAAAAAAAATAGTAATCATTTCCCAGCGAATAAATTTTTATCAAAGTTGTAAAAAAATTATATCAAGGTTCTGTTTTTTTTAAACATCTTTTTCATTTTTTAATTAATCAAAGACTTGTTCAAATTAATTGAAATTTAATTATCATGAAAATTTTAATAAAATTTTATTTACATTCTTAATTTTTATTTCCTTAATTTTTATTTTTATCAACAAAAATAATTTCCTAATTTATTTCTTTATTTATTTAGTTTTAAATTTCCAAACTTTTCTATTTTAGAAAAAATTTCCAAATTCCTCTAAAAAAAAAATACACACAATATGAAAAAAAATGAAAAATTTCCATTCCGTGTTAAAACAATTTCAACATTTTGATTGAATAAATAAAATATTCCTTACGAATGCAACAACACTGATTTATTTGTTCCGTTCATTAATTTAAATTATTTTTAAACGTCAGTGAACAGAAACACATGTTATGAGCGTGTTTGTGTATTATAAAGCATCGTCATTTTAATACTCGACTTTGAATTATGAATTAGTCCACGAGCAATCGTCACATTTTCACACAATCAAAACTCAAGGAATATAATTAGAATACAAGTCTGGCATAATAACATATAACTTTCAAAATTTCTCATCACAAAGAACTTATTCATGCTAAATAATAATTCTAGCATTCATTAATTTCAATAATTTTCATTTCTATAATCAACTCCAAACAATTATCTTAAATATAGAAAATTATTTTTTGAAAAAAATTAATAATTTGATTGTTATAATTATTTAATAAAAAAAACTAGAATACGAATCTAATAAATTACTATTTAATTATTATTTGCTAATTATCAAATTATTTACTAATTGTCAACTAAATATTTACTGAATAATTATTTACTAATTAACAAATTATTTTCTCAATAATTATTTACTAATTAACAAATTATTTACTCAATAATTATTTACTGAATAATTATTTACTAATTTACAAATTATTTACTAAACACTTATTCAAGATCTAAATGTTTACTACTAATAATGTACTAATTAACAAATTATTTACATTCTAATTATTTACTACCTAATTTATAATAATTACTAACTAATTATTCACTATCTAATTATTTACTAAGTATCTAATTATTGACTTACTAATTATTTTCTAACTAATTATTTACTGTCCAATTATTTACTAATCAACAAACTGTTTATTAGCTAATTATTAATTTACAAATTATTTACTAACCAAATATTCACTATCTAATTGTTTACTAAATAATTATTTAATATACTGTAAAAAATTTAGGGAGTTAACGGACTCGGGAGTTAAATTTTTCGAGTTAAAAATCAACTCCAAAAGAGAGTTAATTTCTAACTCCCTTCGTTCAACACCCGCGCGAGTTATTTTTTCCATGGGGAGTTAGCATTTGGGTGTTAAATTTTAACTCTCTTTATTTAACTCCCCTGGCATTAACTCTCCAATAGGTGCGACTTTTTATAGAATCCCCTGGGGAGTTAAAATTTAACTCCCTTTTTTACAGTGTATCTAATTATTCACTAACTAACTGATTACTAATTAACAATTATTTACTAACAAAATGTTCACTATCTAATTATTTACTATCGAATTATTAACTATCAAATATTTACTAACTATTTATTTAGTTACTAAGTAATTACCAGCTGATAATTTACTAACTAATTATTTACTAATTAACTAATTATTTAATTACTCAAATAATTTATGTAGTTAATGAACCTAAAAATTAATTGACTATTAATTAATTAATAATTTAATTAATTAGTATATTTAAATTAATAATTTAATTAATTAGTAGTTTAATTAATAAGTTAATAAATAATTATCTGTATTTAATAATAATAATAGTAATAATAGACAAATATTTTTCAAATAAAACGAAAAGTGTTTGAATTATTTAAACCAAGAATGACATTCGGAAAATTCAACTAAATGAGGTGCAAATTTCCCTGTCCAAAAATATAGATCAGATATCATTGTTCATCGCGGTTTACAAACAATTTTACAAAAACGTTCCTCAGCAAGTTCTCTTAATGCTGTCTCACGTAATGAGTGACTTGGCTCCAACGAGCACATATTTTCTTTTACGATGCCTAAATATAATCTTAACGATGTCCTTATGGCCTAGAGTGTAAGTAATTCCACACGGAGAGACCGAGATTACTAATTTTTGTATAAAATCACACTAGAATTTACTATTTTCACATTGCAACCACCGGAAATAAGGGGACTTTTTGTATTTTTTACTATTTTCTACACTAAGTCACTAATCCCGACAAATGTTCACCAAATTAGCAAAGTTTCTTACTATTTCGTCCAATAGTTCCAAATAACTGTAGTAAACTCAGAAGCATTGTGTACGTAAAATTACTACAGTCGTTTGTAAATGCAGAAAGAAAGAGTGAAAGAAAAAATACGGATTTTTGTCGCCGGTTTCCCGTCAATTCTTGACTAATGGAGACAAACTGGAAGGATTTTTACATACACAGACACACACACACTTATATATTTGAAGACACACACATGTTTATTTCACTTATATATATAGACGCGGTTAATTAATACACTAATACACAACTGCACGCACGACAACGAATTTCACTGAAAGTATACATCTTTGTTTCCTTATATATTGAATGATGAAAATTTACAGCACTTACGAGAAAGCAATTTACTTTTAACAACTTACTATAAGACATAGTTCTTGGGACAGGAATAAATGCAAAGTTTATTAATTTATAATGGTCAATTTCTGAGATACCGAACGACCTACGTTTCACTTTATATTTAATTATTGTAGATAATATCCAAATTTATTTTACATACGCGAAACATAGTCACTGTCAATGATCGGATGGCGTCGGCTCATTTACGGAGATTGACGAAGTTAGCAACCAATAGAAATGCAGGCGCCATATGACTGCACTCGCTAGCCACACTTGCTCACCAAAAATTACTACAGTGGATCGTAGGTTTTAGTGGAAAATGTTTTCATTTGTCAGATTTTGTCTAATTAAATTAGAGAAAACTATAATCAATTTTTGCTACATTTACAACTCTTACACAAAATATTAAAACTTGCTATTTCAATGTAGCAAATTTATCTATTTCTTTTGTAAATTTATCTAATTCTGTAGCACATTATGCTAAAAGTCCCCTTATTTCCGGTCATTGCAACCATTTTTAGTAATTTTTACGAATGTGGGTCTCTCCGTGCAGTATATGAGAAATTCAAATTTGCAAAAGCTTTATTTCTCATCATCATACGCAATTTCATTGAAATTTTTTCATTTAAAAGAAAAAAATTTTCAATTTGACAAATTTTTCTTTTCTATTTCCTGATTTTTAATTTCTACTTTTTTCCGCAAAAAAATTATTTCTACATTCCAATTGTTTTTTTTTTTTTTGTTTCTTTTTCACATCAATTGAGATCAGAGATCAAAGTCACGTACACAAAACTTGGCTATCAAGATGTGTGAGTATATATTTGAGTCTATAAAATGATCGTCGTCTCGCGAGTGTCAGTGTTGACTGGTCGATTTTCTAGAAAACTCGTGTAACAACTTTCGATTGATGGCTATACGGCTATTATATGCAATCTTCATATCTTTCACGCAAGTCTTATGTCAACCATTTAATTAATTTCATAAAACATCGTACACACAAGTGGAGAAAAATTAAAAGAAAAAATTAATTAAAACGAAAAAAAGAGTAGTGATCCAAATTATTTGACATTATATTAAAAATCAATTGAATAAACTAAAAATTATTTTTATACTAAAATATTTTATTTTATTTAACTAAAAATTATTTATTAGACTACTTGATTCTTCTTTAAATTGATTATTTTTAATAATTTGGAAATTAATGTTCAATTATTATCTAAAATTTGAACTGAAATTGATTTTTAAAACAATTTTTATTATAAAATTCTACTAGAATTCAATTATTTAAAATACAAAAATAAATAATTTGTTGAATAATTAAATGTTTCTTAAAATTCAATTCTGGTAAAAAATTCAATTCAATTCAATTTCAATTTCAATTCAACTTTATCAACAAATTTTTAAATAATTGAATTCTATCAACGAATTTTAATACATTTTTTAAGAATAATTACATATTTCGAGAAATTTAATTAAAATTGTATTAAAAATAATTGAAAATTCTGTTATGAGTTTCATTATTTTTGATAACAATTAAATCCCTAAGAAGAATTTTATTATTTTTGAACAATATTTAATTTTTGCGAAAAATATTATTACTCTTGAAAATAATTGAATTTCTGCAATAATTTGCAACTTTTCCAAAATTAAATTTTTTTTCAAATATTTTAATTTGAAACTTTTTCAAAATTCAATTATTTCTAAAAATTCACCTTCTAATGCTTTTAATATTCAATTATAATCTAAAATGTTAACTAACATTCATTTTTAAATCAATTTTTATTATAAAATTCTACTAGAATTCAATTATTTAAATACAAAAATCATAGAGATAATATAAATAGAGTGGGGATGGTTTGCATGTATGCGTCCGCTTGATAGAAAGAGAAAGAAGATTTAGCACCAGTAGGTGTCTCTCTTGCGCTGGAGCTCATTGAAGGACAGATACTGGTGTTAAATCTTCTTTCTCCCTCCAACTCATTCTGTATATGGCAGGACACTTCCCCCACACGCTACCGCCTATACCTTCCCCACTCTATTTATAATATCTCTATGACAAAAATACAATATATTGAATAATTGCATGTTTCTTACAATTCAATTCCCATAAAGAATTTTATCAACAAATATTGAAATAATTGAATTCATTTGACGAATTTTAATACGTTTCGAAGAATTTGATTAAAATTGTATTAAAAATAATTGAATTCTTTTGGAAAATTTTATTACAATAGTAGATACTTATTAAAAATCATTGAATTGAGGAAAATTTTTGAAAATAATTGAAATTTTGCCAAGAATTTTATTAAAATTTTTGAAATACTTGAATATCGGAGAAGAATTAAAATATTTCTAAAGATAAATGAATTTTTGCAAAGAATTTGAATTATTTTGAAAATAATTAAATTCCTACAATCATTTGAAATTTCTGTAAAATTATCCAAATTATATCCTACAATTTATGGACTTTACGGACTTTTTTTTCAAAAAAACGGACTTTTATGGACTTAAATCAAATTAAACACGAAACAGTTAAATTAATCAACGATAAGAAAGGCAACGAAAGAATAAATAATAAAATAAACACAAGAAAATAACCAACAAAAACCGTTACAACTAAAAAAAACTAATTTTCCTTCCAAAAGGGGAAAAAAGAAATAATTACATACACAACACGTGTAAAAAGTATAAATAAAAAATGCTAATTAATTCCAAAAGAACTTTTTAAATAGAAAATAAATTTCACTTACACGTAAAATTATCAAAAGATAAAATCATTCAAATTAACACCGCATAATTTCTCTTTTCCTACATTATTCAAAAAAATGTCTTTTTAACACACAATAATTATATTAATAATACACACATACACACATTTATCTATCTATCAGTGTATATGTATACACATTTGAATAACAAAACTTTTTCTACACTTATCATCAGATAAAAGAGACCTATTTTCTAATAGCATTTTTGCCTTTAGAAATTATGATTTCTCTCCTTCTCTCTCTCATACAATCTATTTCTGATTCTTTATGGAGATTTGCGAATGACGTTTGTTGGTGGCAACGTTACTAGTTATAGAGAGTAAAAAAAACACCGCTTATTGCATCACGCCAAAGGACAATTAAGCTTACAAACGAAGCAACCAAACTAATCGTCATCCCCCCGAGCTATCGTGACACCCCCTTGTCCCTGCAATCGGCGACGGAGTGCTGGAGAGGGCGGGGGTGGGTGGGGGGACTGTAAACCTGTCATTATCCTGATTATTATTCCCGGCTGCTTAATCACAAGCTGTCGTTCGTGTCATTGTTTCCTGAAATTATTATTTCTTTCACTTTTCGTTTCTCTCACCCTACCCCCCCCCCTCGACCCCTCCCACAACCCTCTGTTTAATTCGAGGCGCTAGGGCCATTATATAATCGAAGGGAAGAAATTAAACTTTAGGACATATTAAGTGGATGGAGTCAAACTGAAATATTTATTTCAATTGAACTTTATATATATCCGTTTGTAAACAGAAAATCAGGCTGAATTGGGTTTATTTTCAAATGAACGCGAAATATTTTATTATTTCTCCGCAATTAGTTTAATTAATTTAATTTGATTTTATTCAAAAACTCTTTACCGCACTAAACAAAGAAAAATATTTTTAATTATTTAAATACAACTTTTCTCAAGAATTCTATTCTCTTAAAAATTTGAAAATTCCTTGCTGAAATTAAATTATTGTTAATAAAATTTTAATTGAATTTCTCGACAGAATTTAATTATTTTCAAACATTTTGATAAAATTTACACTGGAAAATAAATTATTTTTTTTATTTAAAAATTCTTTGCAAAAATTCAATTATTTTCAAAGATAATAAAAATATACGGAAAAATTTAATTATTTTCAAAACTTTGAATAAAATTTTACTTTTTTTTAATTAATTTGAATAAAATTGTTGTTCACAAGTGCTCTTCAAAAATACTTTACTTATTTAATAGTCTCCAACCTTTGGTAAAAAATTAAAAATTATTAAAAATTACCAAAAATTCAAAAAACCGAATTTTTTTAAAAGCAACATTTTTTCTTCTTTTCTATGGCATTTAGCTTTATTATTTTTGTGCTCTTCAAAAATACTTTACTTATTTAATAGTCTCCAACCTTTGGTAAAAAATTAAAAATTATTAAAAATTACCAAAAATTCAAAAAACCGAATTTTTTTAAAAGCAACATTTTTTCTTCTTTTCTATGGCATTTAGCTTCATTATTTTTGTGCTCTTCAAAAACAGTTTACTTATTTAATTGTCTCCACCCTTTGGTACAAAATCAAAAATTATTAAAAATTATCAAAATTAAAAAAACCGAATTTCTTAATATTTAACATTTTTTCTTCTGTTTTATGGCATTTACCTTTATTTTTTTTGTGCTCTTCAAAAACACTTTACTTATTTAAGCAGTGTGTTTAACAAGGATTGAGAAAACAATTCGCTGACTTTTTACTAATTTTATTTCCGCTTTCTTGGAACAAAACAATGGTAACTGACATATTTAACAATAAATTAATATCTAATGATAGAAACAAACGATAATAAAAATCTTTTAAGTTTTGTTAGTTGAAAATAATTTTTGAATCACAAAAATTTTAATTTTTGTATAAATTTTTAGAAATTTCCCTGACTTTCAATGAAATTCTCTAAAATTCCCTGACTTTTCCATGACTTTCCCCTGATTTCCCTAACTTCCCTGACCGTTAGACACCCTGGAAACCTAATTTTTTTTAGAATTTTAAATAAATTATTATTTACAGAAATAAGGAAAAGTTAATGTATCGTTTTACTACTCCTTATAATTCAAATATTTTCAAAGCGAATAAAAATTCAAGGAGAATCGAAGATTTTTAAGTATTTCAGAAATAGCTTTAAACACTAACAACCTGAATTTTTATTGTAATTCTAGAAATTTAATAATTTTTTAATACTTTTGATAAAATTCCCTGACATTTCCCTGACCAATTTTATTGTCCCTGAATTTCCTGATATTCCTGAATTCAAAAAACCCTGATAATAATAATATTAGAGGGTTGCTACAAAAATTTAAGTTTTTTTCTCCAAGACTTTTCTCTTATTTAAAAAAAAATTGTTATTTTAAAATACTTTTTTTTTAATGAAATTTCCTAACTTTTCCCTGATTTCCATAACGAATGTATAATTTTAGTTGAATTTTTTCTTGTAAATTTCATTTATATTTTATCAATTGAACCGTTGGCAAATAAAATTATTATTATAAATCTTATAAATAAAATATTAATAAACCTTTAATAATACTAAAAAAATTTGGCCAACTGATCTCTTCTTAATTAATCTTTTCAAGATAGAACAAAGCCAAACGAAAATTTATATTCATCATCCACAAGGAATCGACTACACTAAAAACTTCTCATCTTGCCAAAATAATTTGGTTAAACACCAAAATTTCCTCCTACTGACAAAACGATTAAACTTTCTCAATTACAAACTAACAAATTTGTACCATTCTTTTCTCCACAAAAATTTTTTCCTACAAACAAACATTTACCACCATAAAAATAAAAGTTCACCACCCAAATTAAACATTAATTCTCAAATACTCAAAGTAAAGGGAAAATTTCCAACAAAAACCCAAATTAAATTGCTCAACTATAAACTTTATTAGTCGCAGGGAAAAGAAAGGAATGAAATTTCAAAGATAAGTGACATTAGGATCAAAGGTGTCAGAATAGAAGGTTTTTGATGATGAGAAGGAACCAGACGACTTGACGAATCCAAACGGGGGTGTAGGAGGAAGAAAAGAGAGAGAGAGGGGGGGTGGGGGCGATCTACCGCAGAATATATAAAATAGCGTGGCGTGCCGGTTAGACTATATGCTCTAATTTTAGGCGATTGCCTCGCTCCCTCACCAAGGATTATAATTAGATACAGAAATACCCGACAGCCACCCACTCTACACTCACCATCAAAAAAGAGAGCCACGCAAAACACACGGCACTAACACTGCAATATTCGTTAGAGCGCAAGAGAAAGAAAGCGAGTGAGACTATAAGTGAGAGTAATAGAGAGAAAGAGAGAGATTGTTCGCATTACCCGGCGCGCAGAATTCTAATACACCCGCGATATTCTCCGGGGCCGAGAGGCTAATTTTAAAAAGGGGAATATATACACGATTATCTTAGAAATCTTGCGGCCATTCTCAAATGTCATCGACAACGATTATTGGCCTTCGATTCAAAGGATATATCTCTCTCTCTCTCCTCTGTAACAAATCTTTGCAACATTTTCTCAAAAACACTTTTATACAATATTCTCTATTCATTCGAAAATGAGATTCATCTGATCTCTCATTTCTACAGCAATATGGTTTATAAACAAAATTTATAAAATTACTACCAATCCTAACACAATTTAAAATTTTTTCATTAAAGAACAAAAAATATATTATTCGAATAAACAAATAATAAAAACAAAATAATATTTTTTTAAAGTACTTAATTCTCACTTTATTAATTTATAACGAACTCCCACCTGCCCCTTCCAAATTACAAAAATAACACCAACAAAACATTTTTCTCTCTAGTTAATTCATCATCATTAAAATAAATTAATAAAACAAAAAAAAAAAAAATTAAAAAATTAACAATATATATAAGAGCTGAAAAGAAAAATTAAACAAATGAATTCTTTTGACGCACGAGATGACGTAATTCGAGAGCAGATAAAAAGAATCAACTGGCAAAAACTAATTTTCTCAAGACGTCAAGAGAGTTTACAAATTTTTGTAAAAAAAAAAGGAGAAAAAAAACTATAATAGTTATTTGAGACCGCAGTAAACATCTAGAAAATTAACTCAAGTGTAAACAAAGAGAACAAGAAATTACTTGTTCAATTTTTCCAATTAAGATGGGAAAAATTCAATTTGCTTGAAAAGAAAATCTAATAGAATTTACTTGCTATTACTTTCGTCTTTCCATTCAATCCATGGTGACATACAAAGCCACCGACTATCGACTCAATGCCACGTTAATTTCTCGTCCAGAGGGGAACAAGTGGCCCACATATTCCAAACCGTTTGCAAAATAGGGGAGTTTAGGTCAAAGTTAAAATTAAGCCTAAGAATCTTTTATATATCGAATTTTTTTAATTAATCCAAAGACTACATAAATCCCTCAAGTCAAATTAGAATCTTAAACATACCATCGTAAATATTTATCATCGAAATTAAAATTTCTATTTTCGAAAAAATATTCAGCGAATGCTGAAATCAAAGTTAAAATGTAATCAACAATTAAATCAATCAATATTATCAATGTATAATTATTTATCTTTTATTAAATTATTAATTAAAATTTTTTCTAATTTCAATGATTTTCAATATCTACTATTTTAATAAAATTTCCCAAAAAGAATTCAAATATTTAAAAAAAAATTTAATAAAATTGTATGCAAACATTTCATTATTTTCATAAATAATAAAAATTTCACAAGGATTCAATTATTTTTATAAATAATAAAATTTTCTTAAGGAATTCAATTATTTTCATAAAAAATAATTTAAAATTCTAGAAAATAATATTGAAAATCATCAAATTTTTGCAAAGAATTTTATCACAAAATTTGATGATAATAGAATTCCTTCAAAGAATTTTATTATTTAGGAAAATAACTGAATTCTCGCAAAGAATTTTATTAACATTTTTTAAAATTCTAATTAAATGCTTTTGAAGAATTTCTTTAAATTTTTTTTTAAACTAATGGAATTTCTTTAATAATTTTCATTGAAAATTTTGAAATCATTTGAATTTTATGAAGAAGAATTTTATTAAAAATGAATTAAAAATAATTAAATTCTTGCGGAGAATTTTACTATTTATAAAAATTGTTTCGAAGAATTTATTAAAACTTTTGGACATAATTGAAATTTATGGAAATATTTAAAAATATTTGAATTCATGCGAGGAATTCAATTAAAATTGTTTTAAAAATCATTGGATTTTTGTAAAGATTTTTTTTTTTTTCTATTGAAAAAAATAATTGAATATTGTTTAGAAGGATTTTACTATTTATAAAAATAATTAAAATGTTTCGCGAGAATTTTAAAAAATTTTTGAGAAATAATTAAATTGTTATGAATAATTTTATAGAAATATTTTTAAAAAAATGAAATTTTTTCGAGAAATTCAATTAAAGTTGTTTCGAAAATAATGGAATTTCTGTAAAGAATTTGATTAAAGTTATGTATATTAAAAATAATTGAATTCATCACAAGAATTTAATTATTTTTTGAAAATAATTGAAAAATAATTAAATTATTTCATGTGTAATTTTATTAAAATTTGATTAAAAATAATTTAATTCTTGTGAAAAATTTTACTATTTGTAAAAATAATTGGAATTTTAGAAAATATAAACAGTAATAATTAATTTTGTACTTAATAAGTGAATTTTTTAAATTTTGATTATGAAATTATTTTAAAAATTTATATTTGAAGATTAAAAATATTTGTAATTTGCATAACAATAATAAATTGAATATCATGTTCCGCGCGTAAAATTTTCTAGTAATAATATAATATACAATCTATCTAAAGATAACAAAAAACAAAAGTATAAATAAAAGACAACTTCAGAGTGTGAGGGACAGAAAAAGTGAATGAAAGATTGAAAGAACATTCAAATTAATTTAGTTAATTAATTAATTACTGTAGTAATTAAAATTACAATAATTATAATTCATATTAAAATTACTACAATAATGAACATTACGATTCTTATAATAACCAACATCATAGTGTTTACAAAAATTAACATTATAATTAGTATAATAATTTATACAGTAGTTATTATAATAATTAACATTAAATTAACATAATTATTATCATTATAATTATTATGATAATTAACATTAGAATTATAATAAATAACACTAAAATTATTATATTATTCAAAAAGATTTTATTTTCTCTCCCACAAATAAAATTTTCGTCAAAAATATCATCAGAAATTAGCGCAAAAATTAAAAATACTCTCCAACCGAAAAAATCAACAAAAATAAAAGAAGAGTCCACAAGAACCAAGGAAAAGTAATTCCCGAAATTTTTTTTTTAAATTCGTCTGAATAATTAATTGGCCGGCGAACGAAATCATGGTTTGTGCGAACGAGCGATGAGGCAGCTGTTAGTACCCTCTATATTCCCCTGTCAGACGATATTCTAGTCTAATATAGAGGGATAGAAGAAGACAGAGAGAGAGCGATCGAGCACCCAATGTGGCGGGAGTAGGGGGGGAGGGGGTCGTCAAAATTTCGGGGGTAGCAACCCCCTAATGCCGTAGAGGTAATTATTATACGAACCCAATCGATACTTCGATGAGAGAGACTCAATGAAAAAGAAGAAAAATAAAAAAAGAAAACGAACCACTCGGAACTTTGGACGAGTCGACTTGTTTTAACCGTTCTCGCGCCTTTCTGTTCATTTCTCGACGCGACGCATCCGTCTTTGGGGTTGCACGCACTCGTAAATTCGTTAGTCAAAAAGAACCCCCCTCCCCCCCCTTTTTTTTCTCTGTCCCTCTATGTACTTGTGTATATAGAAAGCACTGCTGTTTCACTTTGAGGGAAGAAATCAAATATTTCTGTGAAGACGATTATCACTAGAGTGAAAATCCCTAAAGTCCTTGTATACAATCAAGGATTTACTTTATGGATCAAGCGTATTATACTTTGTTCATCATAGAAAATATTTCAAATTAAAAACGACTTCGTACGTTTAGAGTAAACTTTAACTATATATTTCAGTCAGTTCGATTAAAAAAATACTTCTCTCTAAATTTGAATTAGTAAAAATATTTACTAATTAAAATAACGACTGACTTTTTACTTTTCAATTAGTAAATTTTACTAATAAATAGTAACTGCTACTAATTATTTAGTAAATTTTACTAATAAATAGTAACTGCTACTAATTTATTAGTAAAATTTACTAATTCAAGAGTAAAAAGTCAGTCGGTAATTCAAATTAGTAAAAATTTTTACTAATTTAAATTTAGAAAATATAGTATTTATTATTCGAAAAAAAAAATTAATAAAGTAATTTTTACTATATAGTATAGTAATAGTCTTCATTGTAATATCCGAAATGTTCGGAAATTCGAAGCATTTTTTTTTTAATTTTAATTATTTTAGCAGTAAATTTTTCTACTTTGCTAAATAATTGCTAATTAATTTTTCAACAATATTATCTTATTTCTTATTCTAAACATAATTTTCGCAGCTTGGAAAAATACAGAATTTCATCAATAAGCAGAATAGCCAAAAGAGTAAAAAATTTTTTTGCAACTTAAAAATAATATTTATCTTTTGTACAACATATTTTTTTTATTTAGAAAAACTTTAAGAATAGTAAAAAAAGTTGTCTTTCCTTAAATTAAAAAATTAATTTCATATAAACTCGAATTGCAGGCAAATTTTGAAATTTTAGTTTTCAAGTAGGTGAATTTTTGTAAACTACTTTTCGAATTACTTTTCAAAATAATTGATTTTAAAGTAATAAAATAATTTAATTTAAAGAAATTAAATAATTAAATTGAATAAAATAAAATAATTTAATTTAAATATATTTAAAATAAACAAATAATTGAGTAAATAAAATGATTTTAAAATTATTTTTAAGTTTTTAAATAAAAATTTTGTAATTTGTTTTTTTCTAAATTCCAAAAAAATGTGTTGACAAGAAGACGTATTTTTTCTTTCAAGGGCATAATAAAGTTATTGTTTTTAAAAACTCACTCGTTGCTGGTGTAAATGTGACCCTCAACTGAGAATTGATATAATCGAAGTTGACAATTTGTTGACTATCTTCTGTAAATATAAAAATTTTTATTAATATACCGAACTTAACACAATTTTAATTTAAAATTTCTTCAGGTTTAATTTACTACTATTACGTCTCTTAATTATTAGTTTTAATTAGTATCTGAATTTTATTCTCTAATTTTCAACTCATAATTTTCTATTGTTAAAAAAAGATTTTTTTAATTTTTTACAATTTTTTAAAAATGTTAATCTCTTCATTTTTAATTAATTTATTCTTCATTTATAATTAATTTATTTATTCTTTATTATTAAACAATTTTTTCTTCAACTTTTTATTCAATTAATCCACTCTCCATCTACTCCCAATTAATCCAATATTAATCGATCCAATATTTATTATTCCACTCACGTAATTAATTTAATTATTAATTAACCCCCTTCTAATTGATTTATTATAAAAATTACTCTACACTCTTAATTGACACAGTAATAATTAATCAAACCCTTAATTAATCCAATGTCAATTAATCAACTCTCAATTACACTTTCCTCATTTAATCCACTCTTATAATTGATCTAATTTCTAATTTAATCTAATGAAATTGCAAATAAATAATTTATTTTCTGTTTGAAATTAATTAAGAGGCAACTTTCATGGAACAATTTAAAATTTTTCGGAATCAATATAAGACGTGGAATTTCAAGCTCACGCAACCTATACCAAGAATCACCCCTCAAGGAATTCCATTTATCGACATTGACAAAACTCAGAAAAAAAGGGAAGGAAAAAGTTTCTTTCCTCATAGTATAAGTAAAAAGAAACCGCTGCAAAGTTAAAGCTGAAATTTACGTATTCATTTCACTCATTATCCGCCATATTGGATTCGCTTTTTGGATTTTTTAAAATCTAATGTTAGATTTTTGTTAAAAAAAACACTAAAAAAAAACTCTGTGATACAAGTTTGAATTAAAAATTAATTTTAAAAAACATTAAAATATTTATTAAATTAATAAAGATTTGCAGAACTTGTTCGCCATATTGGATCCTCCATTTTGAATATTAAAAGTCTGATGTCAAATTTGCGATGAGCGACCCTAGAAACCCCAGAGTTCTCCACTTGAGAACGCCAAGATCGTCACTAGATGGCGTTGGATCTGGTTTTGTCAACCACACTGCCATCTAGCGATGACCTTGGCGTTCTCAGGTGGAGACTAGCATCTCCATATTGGATTTCAAAATATTCGTAATTCCATGTAATTAATTTTAATCAGTCATTGAATCTAGAGAGTTTAATTATTAATGCAAATAGCTTTCAATTTTTAATTTACTTGTAATTTGCAATATTTTTTATGCCAAAGATCCTAAAACTCAAACTAAACAGCCAACTATCAGAGAAGAACAAATTTTGCCGTTAACTTGAAACTTTACTAAATATGATATACATCTCAGCATATTTATCAAGAAAAATAAGAAACTTATCATAGAAAATAAAAAACTAACTATTAACAAAAGTAAAAATCTTACTAATGAATAGAATATCCAAAGAAAATAAAAATTACATTAAAAAAAACTAAAGATCTTACTAAAGAAAATAAAAAATTATATTAAAGAAAATAAAAATCATATTAATGAAAATAAAAAAACGTTTAGCATTAACCTCGAAGATACATAATATCCTTGAAAGAGGTTTGCGATATATTCTTTGCGAACGGTCCCACAGCCCAAATGATTGCTGGTTGAAAAAATCAGCCGAGTGTGACAGGAGCCGTTTCACTGTGGTCGCAATCGCACACTGTTGAAGAAGAAGGAGGAGGACACAAGTAGGAGTAGGAATCATGGTCTCTAATTTTTACGGTGCACCATATCATGGTCCGGCTATATTTACAAGTGTAGCCGGTCATTAAATCCGATAATTAATCACAATCGTCTCTATTAACGGGTGGGTTAATTGCTGTTATCCGCGCTTTCGAGTCCGCTGTGACCACCAGGATGTCACAGAAGAATGAGACGGTTCCATCCCTCCTCCTCCCACCCCTCAACCCCCTTACATGTGTATTATCACCACTTCCTTCGTGCAAAAATTTTCTCCAAATAATAACCACAAATTAACTTATATACAGTTAGGAATAAATAATTATTAAAATTGAAAATTGTCGCATTAATTGCTAATTTTGAGAAAGGAATTAAATAAAATTCTCAAATTGAGACAAAAAACAAATCAAAAGTGTTGCGATGCAACACTTGGTGACAGTATTATCAGGGCTTGAACCAGAGAAACTATTTAAAAATATGGACTTTACGAACCAAAAATTAAAAATTACGGATCGATTATTATTTTGTACCATTTTTAACTAAAATTCTTCTCTAAATCAATTAATTTTAATAATTTTCAAAAAAAATTCTTTTTGAGAATTTTCAAATCCATTTCTTTAAAAAACAATTTAACGTGAAATTTCGATTATTCGGCAATATTTCAATTAAATATATACCGTAGAAAATAAAAAATTCAAATAATTTTTAAAAAACATTCAATTATTGCTAAAAATTCAAGCTATAATTGTATTACAATTTTTAAAAATAATTGTATTCTTGACAAGAATTTTGTAAAAAAAATTTTAAATAATTGAATACCTACTAAGAATTTTGTTCTTTATGAAAATATAATTGAATTCTTACGAAGAATTTTGTTATTTATAAAGATAATTGAATTTTTGTCAAGAACTTTATTAAAAAGATTTGAAAATAATAAAATTTTTGCAAAGAATTTGATGGTAATTTTTAAAAATTATTGAATTCCGGATAAAAATTTTGTTATTTTTAAAAATAATTGAATTCTTGTTAAGAACTTTGTTCTTTATGATATAATAATAATTGAATTTTTCTAAAAAAAATTTTGATAATTATCAAGATTTTTATTCATTAGTTATGAAACTAAGCGAGTTATTACGAAGGTATTAGCAAAAAATTTATAAATAATTGAATTCCTGGGAAATTTGTATTGTTTATGAAAATAGTTAAATATTTGCATAGAATTTTATTATTTTTTTTTTTTTTTTTTTTTGAATAATTGAATTCTTTTGGAAAACTCGAACTCGATAATAAAAGTAGACTAAGTGATAAAATCATTATTAATTCAATTATTATTTTCACGAATTTTTAATTAAAATTCTTCTTATTAAAATCAATTATCAATTATTCTTAATAATTTTCGAAAAAGTTCTTTGACAATTTTCAAATCCATTTCTTCACAATATTGAATTTTACGAAATTTTAATTATTTGTAAATTCTTCAATTAAATATAAATTATAAAATAAAAACTTCAAATAATATAAAAGAAATTCTCTAATAAACTTTTTAAAAAAAATTAATTCCACAGAATTATTAATTAACAATATGAAAAATTCAGATTTTCAAAGATTTTAATTTGAATCCTTTTCAAAAATCAATTATTTCTCAAAATTGACGCTCTAATGCTTTTAATATTCAATTATAATCTTAAATTTAAACTGAAATCCATTTTTAAATTAATTTTTATGAAAAAATTCTACTAGCATTCAATTATTTACATGAAAAAAAAACAATTTATTGAATAATTGCATGTTTCTTAAAATTGAATTCTCATAAAGAATTGTATCAATAAATTTTTAAATAATTGAGTTCTTTTGACGAATTTTAATAAAATTTGTAAGAACAATTATATTTTTTCGAGGAATTCGATTAAAATTGTATTAAAAATAATTGAAATTCTGCAATGGGTTTTATTATTCATAAAAATAATTGAATTCCTAATAAAAATTTTATTATTTACCAAAATAATTGAATCCCTGTAAAAATTTTATATTATTTATGAAAATAATCGAGTTATTACGAAGCTATTAAAAAAAATTTATAAATAATTGAATTCCTGTGAAATTTTTATTATTTTTTGAAAATAATGAAAGGTTTGTGTAGAATTTTATTAAATTTTTTTTAAAATAATTGAATTCTTTTGGAAAATTTTATTAGAATAGTAAATATTTCTATTAAAAATCATTGAATTGAGGAAATTTTATGAAAATAATTGAAATTTTGACAAGAATTTTATTAAAATTTTTGAAATAATTGAATTTCGGAGAAGAATTTAAATATTTCTAAAGATAATTTAAATTTTGACGAGAATTTTTTTTTAATTTTTGAAATAATTAAATTTTTGGGAAGAATTTAAATATTTCTAACAATAATCGAAATTTTTATGAAAATTAAAAAAAAAATTTTGAACATAATTGAATTTTTTGCGAAGAATTTTATTAATTTTCAAAATAATTGAATTCCTACCATCATTTAAAATTTCTCTAAAATTATCCAAATTATATCGTACAATTTACGGACTTTACGGACCTTTTTCAATTAAATTACGGACTTTACTGGCCTTTTTTCAAAAAATCGGACTTTTACGGACTTTAAGCAAAGTTACGGACTTTTACAGGATTTACGGACCTAGTTCGAGCCCTGAATAGAATTTCTTCGAAAAGAATTCCCTTGAAATTCTCTTCACGACAATTGAAAAATTTTTTCCAAAAACAAAATTCTCGATAAGTATTAAGAAACAAATGGAGAAAAAAGAAGTAGATGAAGAAGAAGTTGTAAGTAATACACACGCAACTGAAAACGAACACATTGACAATTTCATTGTGGGATACTTAAACCCTCTCGCACCGAGACAAACAGACACATAAAAATCTAGCACTTTTCTTCCAATATGTGTGTGTGAGTGTGTAAATATATATATAAGGAGAAAGAGGAAGCTTATATGTGCGAGAGTGGTACACAGCCATCTACTTACTTTAGTGGTCAGCGCGGAAGAAAAGAATTAGCTAGACGGGGCGCGTCTCATCTAGGTCACCCACACGCGTTTCCGGTTATCCACTATGTATAAAGCTCCTTGGGCAACTAACACATGGAAAGACCCTCATTACGCCGAGTGGTGGCGAGGGGGTTGAAGTACAAGAGGCGAGCGTTAATTAAGAACAGACTCGCCACCCCCTAAGTAAGGAGCACTGACCAACCAACCCCCTCCCCCCCTTCCCCTCTCTCTCTCTTTCTTCCATCTTTGGTCGCCCTCAGTCGCCGCCGCAAACACCACTATGACCTCGCACCCTCCCGACGCTCAACCTCGAGTATAGAAAGAAAAAAAAAGCTCCAAAGAGTGAGAGTAAGAAAGCAAGAGAGAGAAAAATAGAGAGAGAGAGAGAGAGAGAGCAATAGAGAGAAATAGAGAGAAAGATAGAGATAAAAAGGAGAGAGCTTTCGAAAAAGAGCGAGTGAGCTGGATGAATATACAGTCTTCTAAAAATCGAGAGAAAGAAGGGAAAAAGAAAATTAGCTAAGACCCGGTAATATGCTGTATTGGACGACGACAGTCGCCAACTGAAATGAAAGCCTCTGCTTAAGTTTTTCTATATTGGTCGATCGCAAGGAGATCTTCGATAATGAAACGAATCGGTTCGACCTTTTGAATTTTTACGATGGACTCGCATTTATCGAGGGCATATCAATTTTATTTTTATATTTCCTTTCGAATTCTCCTTTATTTTTTACTTTCCCGAGTTATAAAGTTTTTATATTTCAAAGTTCCTTCTCTTCTATTTTTTTTGTCATGAGCAAATGAAAAGCTTTTTAGATAGCGATTCAGGCATTTAATTTTTTTCTCCTAATAAGAAAAATATTCCTTAATTTCTTCATTAAATTTTCTCCTCATTAATCTATTATTAAATTTTTCCAATGCTGAGATCAATTTTTAGGGTTTTCACAGGTCAGGGTAATCAGGAAAATCAGGAAAAGAATATTTGGGAAGGGAAATCAGAAAATAGTCAAGAATTTTTATTAAAGTACTGGAAAAAATTGAATTTCGGAGAAGGTACAAATAATAAACTCTTCTACGAAATTCAATTATTTTCAAAAATTTTAATAAAAACTCTTGTCAAACTTACAAATATTTACAAAAATTTTTCCTCTATTCAATGATTTTTAATATCTACGATTTTAATAAAATTTTCCAAAAGAATTCAATTATTTAAAAAACATATTGATAAACTTCTAAGCAAATATTAAATTTTTTTCACGAATAATAAAAATTACAAAGGAATTCAAATATTTACATTTTTTTTATAAATTTCTTCGCAATAATTCAATTATTTTCATAAATAATAAAATTCTTTACAAAGATTCAATTATTTTCATGAATAATAAAACTCATCGTAGAATTTCAATTATTTTCAATAATTTTAATAAAATTCTTAGCAAGATTTCAATTATTTTAAAAAAATTTCCTCAATTCAATGATTTTTAATATCTACTATTTTAATAAATTTTTCTAAAAGAATTCAATTATTTAAAAAAAATTTAATAAAATTCTAAGCAAAACTTTAATTTTTTTCATAAAATAAAGAAAATTTCACAGGAATTCAATTATTTACAAATTTTTTTATAAATTTCTTTGCAATCATTCAATTATTTTCATAAATAATAAAATTTTTACAGGGATTCAATTATTT
Organism: Leptopilina heterotoma; assembly: GCF_015476425.1. Taxonomy (NCBI): domain Eukaryota; kingdom Metazoa; phylum Arthropoda; class Insecta; order Hymenoptera; family Figitidae; genus Leptopilina; species Leptopilina heterotoma. Next base: position 123,771 of record NW_025110999.1, read on the forward strand.
TGGAAAGTAATAAAATAATTTTTAGAAATTGAATTATTTTCATAAATAATAAATCTCATTGCAGAATTTCAATTATTTTTAATAGAATTTTAATCAAATTTCTCGAAAAATGTAATTGTTCTTAAAAAATTTATTAAAATTCGCCAAAAGAATTCAATTATTTAAAATTTTATTGATAAAATTCTTTATGAGAATTTTATTTTAAGAAACATAATATAGTGTTTTTTTGTATTTAAATAATTGAATTCTAGTAGAATTGTCTAATAAAAATTGATTTAATAATGGATTTCAGTTAAAATTTTTGATTATAATTGAATTAAATTTTTTATTTTAATTTTAATTTTTTAAAAAATTTTTGATTATAATTGAATTAAATTTTTAATTTTAATTTTAATTTTTTTTTAATTTTTAATTTTTTTAATTAAATTTTTAATTATAATTGAATTTATTAAAAATTATTGATAATTGAATTCTTTCGAAAAAATGTAATAAAATTTTTGAAAATATTTACATTTTTCGAAGAATTTACTTAAAATTGTTCCAAAAATAATTGAAATCCTGTGAAGAATTTTATTATTTTTTTAATTGAAATCCAGTAAAGAAATGTATTAGGTATTTATGAGAATAATTGAATTCTTGCAACGAATTTTATTGCATTTTTTAAAAATAATTGAATTCTTCCAACGAATTTTATTACATTTTCTAAAAATAATTGAATTCTTTTGAGACATTTTGTTAAAATAGTAGATTTTTAAAATAATTGAATTTCAGCAAAGAATTTTATTATTTGTTAAATATAATTGAATTCTTGCAAAAAATTTTTGAAAATAATTACATTTCTCGAGGAATTCAATTAAAAATTTTTCTATTAAAAAAAAAAATTGGATTCTTACAACGAATTTTATTACATTTTTTTTTAAATAATTGAATTCATGTGAAAAAATGTTATTACTTGTAAAAATAATTGAATTCTTGCCGTGGATTTTATTAAAATGTTTGTAAATAATTAAATTAGTTGAAAAATTTTAAGAAAATTTAAATTATTATAAGTTGTTAAATTTCATAAAGGTTTAAATTTGTAATTTTTTGAAAATCTTCATTCCTATGAAGTAAACAATGATTAAATATTTATTTAAAAAAGAATTTATTGATGTTTTCGAATAATTTTACAATTAAAAAAATTCGTAAATAAATGTAATAGAACATTTTTTTTGAGTATATAAACATTTTTAGAGTGAATCAGAATATTCTTGAAGGTCAGGGAAAAAGTTAAAATTTTGTCTGGCAAATCAGGAAAAAACAAAATTAATTTTTTATGGCAACCCTGATTTTGTAATTTGACTTTGACTTTCAATTCGATTTTGACATTGAGTTTTATTTTCACTCAGACTTGCACTTTGACTTTGAAAATCAAAGTGATAATGAAAGTCAATGTCAAAATCGAATCGAAAGTCAAAGTCAAATTACAAAATTTAAAAAGTCAATGTCAAAACTGAATCGAAAGTCTAAGTAAAATTACAAAATTTGAAAACTAAAAGTTGTAGACAACTTCAAAGTCAAAACCAAATCGAAAGTTAAAGTCAAGTTACAAAATCGCACCCCTCGCTATCTCAACAGTATAAATATAAATTCGATAAAAAAAATATCAACGAAATAGGAAAACAAAAACAAAAATTTCCCACCTAAATTAAAAAATCACATTTTCTCCTCAAATTTCCACTCATTCAAGTTAATTACACTGAAAAGCAAAAGATCTCCAAAGTACTCGAGCTTCATAAAAAGACACAACACGATTAGCCCTTTATTGCGTGACTTAATCAAAGTAATCACATACCGACGCGCTCGGTCGATAGAAGCATGCAACTTTTCATGTGTTCCCCTCCTCTCTCTCTCAACATATATACTTGAAACTATAGTAATTCAATGGCTGAAAAGTGCGTGCGATTAAATGCAAGTGCACATGTACAGTGCACCCTATATACTATATATATATATACATAAACTGTCGCGAGTGCCTCACAATATACTCGAAAAATGAACTCTCAAGAGTAACTCTCACTCACTCTTTCCCCCTATTTCCTCTCTGCAAGTTCATACATGCGAGGGTGAAGCCAAAAATAACTACATATCGTATTGCATAAAAGCAAAGGAGGGAAACCCATCATACTCTTACACACTTTTGTTTTTGATTCATATTCCCCTAAAGACCTCTCATTCACAAAATAATCTTTCACATTCTCAAGCATCTATTACCTTTATTTTTGAATAACTTTTAATTTTCTTCTCAAAAGGAAAAACAAAAATGACAAAATTTAAATTAGTAAAAATGTGTACTAATTTTTTTTATTTCTCTTTACTAAAACTAGGGCTGATTATGTTATGTCAGTTCTACTTCGACTTTCATTTTGACTTTGAGATTTTTATTTTCACTTTCATTTTTGCTTTCACTTTAATACTTTTATTTTCACTCTCCTTTCGCCTTCACTTTCATAAATTTTTATTTTCAATTTCATTTTATTTTCATTCACATTTTTATAGATTTTTATTTCCAATTTCATTTTATTTTCATTTACATTTTGATAGATTTTTATTCTCACTTTCATTTCCACTTTGACAGATTGTTATTTCCACTTTTATTTAAACTTCCGCTTTAATAGAGTTTTAAATTAATTTAATATAATTTGGATAATAAATTTTAAAGAAATTACAAATCATTACAGAAATTTAATTATTTTCAAAAGTAATAAAATTCTAATCGCACAAATTTAATTATGTTTAACAATTTTTAAAAATTCTCGTCAAAATTTCAATTATTTTTAGAAATAATTAAATACTTCTCCGAAATCCAATTATTTTCAAAAATTATAATAAAATTCTTGGCAAAATTTCAATTATTTTCAAAAATTTTCCTCAATTCAATGATTTCTAATAGGTATCTACTATTCTAATAAAATTTTCCAAAAGAATTCAATTATTAAAAAAAATTTAATAAATTTCTACACAAACCTTTAATTATTTTCAAAATATAATAAAAATTTCACAAGAATTTTATTTTTTACAAATTTTTTTTTATAAATTTCTTCCCAATAATTCAATTATTTTCATAAATAATAAAATTTTTACAGGGATTCAATTATTTTCGTAAATAATACAATTCTTTTAAGAAATGCAATTATTTTTATAAATAATAAAATTCTTTATAAGAATTCAATTATTATCAATAAAATTTTAAACAAATTCCTCGAACAATGTAATTATTCTTAAAAGTTTTATTTATCTAAAGAATTCAATTATTTAAAAATTTATTGATAAAATTCTTCATGAGAATTCAATTTTAAGAAACATGCAATTATTCATTAAATTGTTTTTTTTATTTAAATAATTGAATTCTAGTAGAATTTTTTCATAAAAATTTATTTAAAAATAATAAAAATTTCACAGGAATTTTATTATTTACAAATTTTTTTTAATAAATTTCTTCGCAATCATTTAATTATTGTCATAAATAATAAAATTTTTACAGGGATTCAATTATTTTCATAAAAAATAAAATTTTTGCAGGGATTTAATTATTGTGGTAAATAATAAAACTCATTGCTAAATTTCAATTAGGTATAATTTTAATCAAATTTTAGGAAAAATGTAATTATTCTTAAAAATTGTATTAAAATTCGTCAAATGAATTTAATTATTTAAAAATTTATTGATACAATTTTTTATGAGAATTCAATTTTCAGAAACATGCAATTATTCAATAAATTGTTTTTTTGCATATAAATAATTGAATTCTAGTAGAATTTTTTCATAAAAATTGATTCAATAATGAATTTTAGATAAAATTTTACATTATAATTGAATATTAAAAGCATTAGAGCTTAAATTTTTAGAAATAATTGAATTTTGAAAAGGTTTCAGATTAAAATCTTTGAAAATTTGAATTTTTTATATTTTTAACTAACAATTCTGTAAAGTTAATTTTCTTTGAGAAAGTTTAATTGCGGATTTTTTTTTTTTAAATTATTTGATGTTTCTTTCTAATTTATATTTAATTGAATTTACGAATATTTAAATTTTTTTTAAATTGAAGTGCAAACAAATAAATTTAAAAATTCTCAATGAACTTTTTCAAAAATTATTAAAAATAATAGATTCATAGAAGAATTTTAGTTAAAAATACAAAAAAAAAATTGAAATTTTGATAAGTTACAAATTATTGCAGAAATTCAATTAATGAAACTGAAAAAGAAAATCTATCAAAGCGAGGGCAAAAATATTAACGAAAATAAAAATATAACAAAGTGAAAGCACAAAAAAGTGAAAGTAAAAATGAAAGTGAAAATAAAAATCCATCACAGTGAAAGTAAAAATGAAAGTCGAAATAGAAATGAAATTAAGTAATCCAACCTTGGGGTAAAAATATAAAACTAAATAAAATTAATAGTATTAATCATTAATTTTATTTCAAAAATTAATAAAACAAATTGGCTATTCCAAATATTTACTAATTTAATTTCAACAAATTTAAATTTCAACAAATCATATTCAGAGAAATTGGCCTTTAAACAGACGAACCAAACACTTTCCTTAAACGATGATAAACAACTCGAAAAATACAAATCATCTTTAAGATTGAGAGTAATAATTCAAATATACAAAAAAAAGTATATTATTACCCAGACTCTATTATTTGATTACTTTATTATAGAAATACGGTTCTTTAAGATGATAATGCATCATCTTGAATTTTTCCATCCCAAAGAAATTACACGATAGCAGTAAATTTAAACCCCATTAGGGATAAGAAGAAGAAAAAAAAGGAAAGAAAATTGCTATAGCATGAAAATAAAAACCTAATTATGCAAATATTTATTTACATTATGCAAGAGTTTTCTGCAAGGAAAAAATGTAAATTTTTTTTACAGTTAATTTTCATTCCCTATTTGAATAATCAGTGAGATATAAATATCACAAATATAGTTTTTCCTCTTCTACTTTCAAAAAAAAAAAAAAAAAAAATTTTCATTTCGCGAAACACATATTGATGATCACATGGTGGCAAAAGTACACACATGTTACGATTGATGCACAATGGACATATATATAAAAGTAAGAAAAAAAAATGCCATCCAACTGTTCATCCCCCCAAGCGTTAGAATGAAGCTGGTCCTATAGCCAAAGGGGCGAGTAGTCAATTGTTTCCAACAGGTTTGTAAGCTTTTGTTTCAGTCAGTTCTCATGCACAACAGGACTGGTCACTATATTGCGCCCGCTTTGGCCCTAAAATTGTTTGAACAATGACCTTTCGAGCCGTTACATTTCACTCGAAAGCTAACGACTCATTATCCATTATATGAAGTAAAAGGGATAATCAATAAAGTGTTATTTTTAAAGCATATATGTATCTAAAGGACGTGTGAATGGCAGCTGTTAAAATATATTTTAGCCTTTGATGAGAATGACTGATGCTATAAAAACCCTCTTTAGACAAATATTTTTATTGTTTCCAATTTTTAAACATCATGGCCAAATTTTTTGTTTCTCTCTTTTTGCCCTTCACATATGTTTGCAAAAAAAAAAATTTGTACCTTAAAAGTAGAATCAAAATTTTCTATATTTCTTACTATTTTTCCTGATTTTTCGCTGATTTCTAGACAAAATTTTAAATTCTTTCCTGGTTCTAAAAAAGATACTGATCCACTCTAAAAATTATCATATACACCAGGACTCGAACCAGTGAAAGTATTTAAAAATACGGATTTTACGGACCAATTACTGACAAAAATATAACCCGTCCGATTCAAATTAGACAACATTTTACTTAAAACTATAAATTAAATTTTTTATAATAATTTAAGTTTTCATAAAATTTTTCAACAAATTTAATTATTTACAAAAATTTTAATAAAATCCTCGGCAACAATTCAATTATTTTTACAAGTAATAACATTTTTCACATGAATTCAATTATTTAAAAAAATGTAATAAAATTTGTTCTAAGAATTCAATTCTTCAATTATTCAATTTTACGAAATTTCAATTATTCGTAAATTATTTAATTAAATAAATATTAAAAAATAAAAACTTCAAATAATATAAAAAAATTCAATAAAACTTTTTCAAAAAAAAAATAATTTCAAATAGTTTAATTGAATTTTTTTATATTATTTGAAGTTTTTATTTTAAATTAAATATTCAATTATTATCTAAAATTTTAACTGAAATTAATTATTAAATCAATTTTTTTAGAATATTCTATTAGAATTAAATTATTTAAATAGGTACAAAAATAAATAATTTATTGAATAATTAAATATTTTTTAAAATTCAATTCCCATAATGAATTTTATCAACAAATTTTCAAATAATTCAATTCTTTCGACAATTATTTTTGAAAAATATTTAATTTTTGCGAAGAATATTATTACTCTTGAAAATAATTAAATTTCTCCAATAATTTGTAAATTTCCAAAATTAAATTTTTTTTTCGTATTTTTAACTAAAATTCTTCTATGAATCTATTATTTTTTAATAATTTTTGAAAAAGTTCATTCAGAATTTTCAAATTCATTTGTTTACAATTTAATTTTACAAAATTTCAATTATTTGTAAATTCTTCAATATTTAAATATATATTAGAAAATAAAAACTTCAAATAATCTCAAGTAAAAAAATTCTCAATTAAACTTTCTCAAAAAAATTAATTCCACAGAATTGAACGCCTTGATGCAAGAACCAGACGCCTGGTTCTTGCATCAAGGGGTTCAATTGTTAGTTAAAAATATGAAAAATTTAGATTTTCAAATATTTTAATTTGAAACCTTTTCAAAATTCAATTATTTCTAAAAATTCACGCTCTAATGCTTTTAATATTCAATTATAATCTCAAATTTTCACTTAAATCCATTTTTACATCAATTTTTATTAGACAATTTTACAAGAATTCAATTATTTAAATACAAAAAACCAATATATTGAATAATTGCATTTTTATTAAAATTCAATTCTCATAAACAATTTTGTTAATAAATTTTTAAATAATTGAATTATTTTGACGAATTTTAATAAAATTTTTAAGAATAATTACATTTTTCCTAAAATTTGAGTAAAATTATACCTATAAAGAATAATTGAAATTCAGCAATGAGTTTTATTATTTACAACAATAATTAAATCCCTGTAAAAATTTTATTATTTATAAAAATAATTTACTGATTGCTAAGAAATTTATACAAAATTTGTAAAGAATTGAATTCCTGTGAAATTTTCATTATTTTATGAAAAAAACTAAAGTTTTGCTTAAAATTTTATTAATTTTTTTTAATATAATTTTATTAATAAATTTTTAAATAATTCAATTAATTTGACGAATTTTAATAAAATTTTTAAGAATAAATACATTTATCGAGGAATTCAATTAAAATTTTATTAAAAATAATTGAAATTCTACGATGAGTTTTACTATTTATGAAAATTATTGAATTCCTAAAAAGAATTTTATTATTTAGAAAGACAATTGAATCCCTGTAATAATTTTACTATTTATTAAAATAATTGAACTATATTGCGAAAAAATTTATAAAAAATTTGTAAATAATTGAATTCTTGTGAAATTTTCATTATTTTATGAAAAAAATTAAAGTTTCGCGTAGAATTTAATTAAATTTTTTTTAAATAATTGAATTTTTTTGGAAAATTTTTGAAAATAATTGAAATTTTGACAAAAATCTAAAAAAAAATTTTAAAAATAATTGAATTTCGGAGAAGAATTTAATTATTTCTAAAGATAATTGAAATTTTGACGAGAATTTAAAAAATTTTTTAAACATAATTGAATTTCTTCGAAGAATTTTATTACCCACTTTTGAAAATAATTGCATTTCTGCAATTATTTGTAATTTCTAATACATTTATTTGCGAATTTCTGTAATTGTAAAATTATTCGAAAACATCAATAGTTTTATTTAAAATAAATATTTAATCATTATTATTTTTCCATAGGAGTTAAGATTTCCAAAAATTTCAAACTCAATCCTTTTGAAATTCAATAACTTACGCTTATTTAACTCAGAGACAACTAGGCTTTTTATTTGATTCAAGTAAATTTTTTTTTGTTCGAATAAAAGTTCTATATTTATCAAATACAATTTTTACTCAAATCAAACAAATAACCCAGTTGGCTCCGAGACAAATGAACATTTATTTAACTCAAATAAATTATATATTTGGTCCAATCAAAATTTTTCTCTGGGTTCATATAAATTAGAGAAAAACAAAAAATTCCCACCAAAATTACAAAAATTTCAAAATCGATTTTTCTTTCACGAAAAAATTGCTACTTTTTCTGTATACTCGCGGAGATTAATTTCGTTAATATCAAGGGGAACATAAAGTATGGATGAGAATCACTGAGACTGAACTTGCGACACAACGGACAAATCCGCAAATTAAACAAACACCTTATTGACGCGCTGATCCTCAAACGGCCTTCGCGCAATAGCCCCTACGAGTGAAAGAATGGGATGAGAAAGCGATCTTCACCCTGGCAAATTTTCTACCAAGGGGTGAAAAGAGCGAAAGTATATATGTCCGGTAGGCATTTCTCTTTTACAACAAAAGAAAGATAGAGAGAGAGAGAGAGTGAGAAAGAGAGAGAAATAGGGAAGCTTGAAGACAAGGGCGATCCCAATGAACGAATGGTGCCGCATGCCGGGTCTTAGCAAGACTTAACGAATATTGCCGTCAATATCCAGAGACTCTTTATCTTCTTTTTCTAATTTCTCTTTGTCTTTCGCTCTCAAAATCTCTTTCTATACTCATATCATCTCAATGACACCTCTTCTTTCTCACTGTGTTCGAAATTCTTTATTAACTCTGCCACTAATGAATCGAGAGGAAATTTTAAAAATAGACGTAGACGTACTGTGCACTTAAACTGCTTAAAAGTAGTTTTATAATAGTTAAACTATTTTAAAAATCGTTTTACAGTAGCTAAACTTTTTCAGTTACTATTAATATTTTTCTGATAGTTGAATTATTTAAGAATACTATATAAATATTCTTCTGATAGTCGAATTATTTAAGAAAACTAGTAATATTTTTCTGATAGTTGAGCTATTTAAGAAAACTATTAATATTTTTCTTTACAGTTGAACTATTTAAAAACCTTTTTAACAGCTGAACTAATCAGAAATTACAATAGTTAAACTATTTGAGAATACTATTAATATTTTTTTAATAGCTGAACTATCTAAAAATACTATTAATATTTTTCCGATATTTAAAATATTTAAAAACTTTAACAATAGATAAACAATTTAAAAAATTTTACAGCAGATAACAATATTGAAAATAGTTTTAAAATAGTAAAACTATTTAACAACTTGAAAAGCAGTTGGAATGTTTAAAAAGTTTTACAACTTTTATACAGTAATTGAAATATTTAAAAAGTTTTAGAAAAGTTGCAGTAGTTGAACTATTTTAAAAATAGTTTTACAATAGTTGAACTGTATTAAAACTTTTGACTATAATTAAACTATTTATAAAGTTTTACAACAGTTGAACTATTATGAAAATAGTTTTACAATAGTTTAATTATTGAAAACTGTTACTATAGTTGAACTATTTAAAAAGTTTTTGAAAACAGTTAACCTATTCAAAAATAGTTTTACAATAGTTAAATTATTTTCAAATAGTTTTACGATTTTGCCAAATTATCGGTTCACGAAAGTTGCATTGAGGTTAATAAATTTAGGTACGATTTTGTAATTTGACTTTGACTTTCGATTCGATTTTGACTTTGAATTTTATTTCGATTGTGACTTTTACTTTCATTTTCACTTTGACATTGACTTTGACGTTAAATTTCATTTCCAAATTGAATTTCACTTTAACCTTCACTCTGTTTTTTAGAGTCAGAGTCAAATTCAGAATGAAAGTCAAAGTCAAAATCAAATTACAAAATCACCAGAAATTAATTTTACCGACCGTAATTTAAATTTTACCAAGTATCATTTGAGACCTAAATTTGAGCCCAAAATTTTTTTTTTTTTTTTTGTAAAATGTAAAATGTAACCGTTTTGCCATTTAAAACATTAAACATTCTACAGAATTCCATTTCTGTAAAACGGTAATTGGATCAAACATCAGTTGTGTAATTTCACTAAAGACAAATTCGATTAAATAATTCGGTCCAATTCGATCAAAGGAAAATACGAATAAATAAAATTCCATGTCAAATTAAGTAAAATTCGTAAAGTAAAGTCCGCAATAACATTAATTGACAAAAGTAAGCAAACCAATTAAAGGGAAATACTAAGAGAGGAAAAAAGAGAGAGAAAGGGAGAAACACTTAAGGAGATGAAAGATGACATTTAATTAATTAGATCGAAAGCCATCAGAAACCACAGATTTTTTCCCTAATTTGATATGGTTTTAAATTCATTTATACAAAAATTCTCTTATTGGACATTTCGAGTGTACATTTTGTACAATTCCCTTTATATAGACACAATTTCGTTTCGCTAAAGGTCAGAAGGAGTCATTTTGACGACAGGTCGGGATAAATTAGTGACGCTAATGAAGATTGAGCTCGCCTTGTCTGGTTAAACAAACACAGAGAGAAACACAAAATAAGAATGAAAGCGAGAATGAATGAAAGAAAAGAATAATGAAGGAAAGAAAGAAATACAAACAGAAAGAATGAAGGAAAGAATAAAATAAAGAAGAAAAGAAATAAAGAAAGAAACTATGGAAGAAAGAATGAAAGAAAGAATGGAACAAAGAAAGAAAGAGAGAGAGAGAGAAAGAAAGAGAAAGAAAGAAAGAAAGAAAGAAAGAAAAATGAAGGAAAGAAAGACTATAGGAAAAAAAAAGAGGGAAACCAGGATATTAAAGAAAAGAAAGAATGAAGAAAAAATAAAGGAAAGAGTTAAAGAAGGAAAGAAAGAAAAAAGAAGGGTAAGAGGAAAAACGAAGCAAAGAAAGAAGGAAAAATGGAAATGAAAGAAAAGAAGGAATGAAGAAACGAAAGGAAAAAAGCAATGAAAGAATGGAGAAAAGAAGGAAGGAGAAAAAGAAAATGAAGGAAAGAATGAAGGAAAAAGAGAAATTAAAGAAATGAAAAAATGAAGGAAAGAAAGAATGAAGAAAAAAAAGAATTACAAAGAAAGTGAAGATTAACGTATAGAAAAAACTGAGTAAAATTAAAACAAGGACAAAAATGCGTCCAAGAGAATATGTGAACAACATGTCATTCGTTACATGGCGAAGAGTATAGAAAATTAAAGGAGAGAGTTGATGAAGAGCATAGAATGGAAACAAGAGTGGAGGGCGTCTTATAATTCTTCTTTGGAACACACAACACTTCTCTTTCTCTCTCTTATTCCACTTCTAATTAAACGTAGGAGAGGCTTAGTAACACATCCGAAAATATTGCTCCCTTTCTTTTTACCGTCTCTCCTCTCTCCTATACAATTTCCTTTATTATATCGCTAGCGAATTTCTCCCTCAATTTTCCGCCTCTCTATTTTTTTAATTTTTAAAAAACATCTATCCCACTTTCCAATTAACTCAATGCTTTTCTTGGTTTTCTCATTACTTTCAAAAAAAAAAAAAAAAAAACACTTTCTTATTTTTACACAAACAAAAAAATTATTCTCAAAAGTATCAAACACCGAACAAAAAATTTATTTTATTCAAAAAATTATCTATTACATAGAGAAAAAATTTTACCAGCTAATTAAATTTCAAACAGCTAATTTAGTTTAGTTAATTTAGTTAAAAATTAAAAATTAAAAAAATTAAATTAATTAAAAAATTATTAAGTTAATTCAATTCAGACATTCGCTGTTTCAGAGAAACTTATCTCTGTTCCAGGTAAAGCTTCTTTTCCGTGTATCAAATAAATATTTATTTAAATCAAGTAATTAAAGGGGTGTCCTGGTAGATTGGATTTTTACATTTTTAACTCCAATAGAAAATTTGCATCAACTTTGACTCCCGCCCCCTTAAATCAAATAAATTGTATTTGAACCAATAATTTCAGTATGTTTGGCCCAAAATTTTTAGCCCTTGAAACAAAAAACCATTTAATTGACTTAAATTAAGATTATTTGATTCAAATAAATATTTATTTGATAAGGAACTATTTAAAAAATACGTAAAGCTTTCAAGGGGGTAGGGGGGAGTCAAGTTTACATGGAGGGGAGGGGGTTAAAATTTTTTAAAAAACCATTACGTATTTTTTGAACGACTCCTAAATAAATAAATTTGTTTACATTTTTGTTTTTTTTTTCATTTTGTTTATTTGAATTAAATAAATTTTTTCTCAGTAAAATTAATAAAAGAAATACTCTAAAAAAAATACTCTACATAAAAAAATTGCTCAATAAACACCGGACCATGCGAAAGCTAATTTAAAAATATCACTTTATTTATAATCACTTTTTTCTCAAGTGGTATATATCCAAGGAGTGTATTATAAAAACAAAAAAAAATTTGTTGGCAGATGCTTCTCAATTTTTCTTTTCTTTTATATTTTCGCTATTGGAAAGCTGTGCGCGGTGTGCTTAGATGAAAAATAAAAAAAAAATAAATAAAAAAAAACAAGACGTCAGCAATAATAATTGTTTTTGAGCCGGCAGGGACAGGTGGGGAAAATATGCATGAGTCGTGAAACTAAACCGTAGAATTAACAGCATTCGTTGTAGACGCAAGGACGTTCAAGTTTGAACGAAAATAAAAATCCCAGCACATAACTTAATTATAGCTAACACTGGCGCAAACTAGTTCACCGAATTACGAGTATATATAATACACATAATACAATCCCTCCTTTCTCTCTCAAATTAAAAACAATAATCTCAGCAATTTATTAATTTTTTCCAAAAATCAACATAGTTAATAATTTTTAAATTTACAAGTTTCAAAATGAAATAATGCAAAAAATTATTTTAAAACAAATGTAAACAATGAAGAATATTTCTTCTATGAATAAATTTTCCTTTTCGCAATTAATAAATATTAAAAATAAAGTATAAACATTTTTTTTCCACAATTCTTACATCAACACTATTCGCGCGCGCCGTGGGAACTCGCAATTATGTTGGGGTCGTTAGACAAATAGAACTAATAATAAGAAGTGAAATAACTAGTTCAGCATGAGATAATTATTTCTCAATTTGTAACAGGGTCCAGAGGCAAAAAATTAAATAAGCAACAAAAAAAATATAATAAGCAAAATAAATTTTTCGTTTAAATCGCAAAATTCCCGGTAATTATCTGTAATTATCGCGTGTGGAGCGAAAAATAATTGCATTTTTTTATGTACTTTTAAATACATATATAATATATATATATGTAGTTGGCATATATATCCATAAACTATAAATAATAATTTGACTAAAATTTCATGTTTTTAAACACTTAACAAGTAAATTATTATTCATTTTTATGTCATAGTTAACATTTGCTTTGTTACTTTCTTTTATGAGAAATATACATTCTTCTCAAGTTGGTATTTTAATTATATAATATAATTTTTTTTCATTATTATAACTTTATTGTATTTATATAGAATTTTATAACTGTAATTATTTATATACATGGAAAAAAAGGAATGAAGTAACTTTTACTATACTTTTATAGTAAAATAAAAAATTTCTGAAATTCCTGCGTATTTCTGTCAAAATTTTTACAAAATCTTTAAAGTAAATTTTAGGTGAAAACTAGTAAAATTTACTCCCAACTTATTAGTAAACTTTACTCATTCGGAAAAAATCTACTTCGAAGATTATAAAAATGTTTTATAATATTTACAATCAATTTATTTTACAATATTTATTTATATTTATAATTAAATTAAATTATACAAATAATTAATAAATAATCACTTATATAATTAAATTTAATTAAAACTCTAAATAATATAAAACTAATATACAATAATTGCAGAAAAAAAGACATAGGAAATATTTCTCTACGTCATTTTTGGACCGCAGTTTCCTTTATACCGTTAATCTTTTTTCATATAATAAAAACAGTTGGGTATATATATTTTCTGTACATCGAGGTATAAAATAAAACATGGCGAAAGTAAAAGAAAGGAAATTAATATAGTTTTTGCGGTCCCTCGAGTTAATTAGATCTTGGATCGAAGTAGTATATACCTCCTTGTGACTGTGTACGTGTATATATATATATGTGTGTGTTATGTCTGTACAACGTTAAAATATATTTCTCTTCTACAACTTAATTAAATCTTGGTACTATTTATGGAAATGAGTTTCCCGGGCAACAAGAAAATGTATATATACACCAACATTACAAATATATATCACGAAAATTTTCATTACATTTATTCCAAATTGAAATTACCGGGGGGAAAAAAAGGACTTTTATTATATAGAGAAAAAATTAATTAGCTTGAAATAATTATTTCACTTGTATAACCAGGTCTTGAAATTATACCAATTGTTTTATTGCTGAAATAGGGATTTGTCAAGGTCCTGACTAGTTTTCCAATTTTCTGACTCAAACTATTTTAAATACTCCTACTAATCAATTAATAATAACTAATTAGTTAAATTTATTTTTTTAGTCCACTGTTGACTTAAAAAGTACAAAATTTCAACGAATTGATACCAAAAAGATGGTTCAAATTAAACATTGATCCAAATTTTTGTATCAATTTGATTCACTTGGGTATTATTATTATTATCCCTAAATTAAAAAAAATTTTATCTACGAACTCCAAAAAATTACAAAAAATAATATCCTAAAACCAAATTTCTATTCTGTTTCAGACGAAAAAAATGAAGGACAACAAACTTCTCCTCAACCAGTAAGTAGCCTAATAATTAACAACCCAAAATTCGATAAATGTTTCTCCTCCAGTCTTACAAGTCGCGCATAATCCTACAAGCTAATAAATTCAATAATTAAATGACACTAACAAAATTTCCCCTTTAAATAAATTAATAAAAAATTGGGAAGCGAGAAGGGAAATTAATTGAAATTCCCAACGAGTTGGTAAATAACCAAAGTTTAATTAGATAAATAAATTGAAGTATTAATTGTGAAAGTGCGAGGATAAGAGAAAGAGAGAGAAAATCCTCGTCCTTGCACTGGAGAAGAAGCATCAACATCGCGCAGGGAGAATCCTGTTGAACGCCAAGGGCGACGCGGAATCACTCAAGAGCAGAGAACTCAGGCCGTTACTTTATTTTTGCCAGCACGTTTACAACGTCCTGTCCACTCGCGTGGCATCTTTCCTGGCATTTCGATGCATAATAAATGACCGGTTAGCCACACTAAAGGCTCACACCTCCAGCGAGACTCTGGGCCACTCGTGCGCGCTTCATCTTCCAAACTCGAGTTCCACCTTTGCCCCTTTTACTCTCGTCCCTTTTTTCCCCACCTCACACACATATACCTATATATATTTCTCTTTACTGTCCACGTCAAATTCACGGAGAGTCTATTCCAACACTTCTCAACAATTTTTGTTAATAAAACAACTATTCCCTCTCTCTGCCATACTTTGTTTAACAAAGGGACTATTTACTACACGAGTAGAAATTGGAAATTGATTCTAAATTGAAACATTACCTATTTTGCCCCATTATTAACTAAGTGCATTCTTGCCAGCATAGTTGGTTTCTACTATGTTTTGTCCTTCAATTATTAATTATTGCTTAATAATAAATTATTATTAACCTGGCCATCTGGTAGCTGTTTTTTGAGTCTTCACCCCCAGTTTTCTCAAAATCCTGACTTGATAGGCAATTTTGAGACCCGGGATCATGTTCAGCGAACGAAAATACGTTGGAAACGAGTCCCATATGTGAAATAAAAAAAAAATACTTTTTTTGACTCTTTACCCCCACTTTTCTCAAAATTTTCTATTTTTTGGTCTTTTTTCAAAATGCTTAAGTTTTAGACAATTTTGAGACCCGGGGATCATGTTTATCGAACAAAAATACATTGAAAATGAGTTCTATGTGTAAAATATATGTTTTTTTTACTCTTTACCCCCACTATTTTCAAAATTCTCTATTTATTTAGTCTTGCGCTTCTAAATCTAAAAGTTTTTATTTCAAGCTTTATTTGAAGACTTGATTAAAGTCTGCACGTCAAATTAAAGAGAAAAAGTAAATTGGAAACACTCAAAAATACGTATTTTTGGATCTTTACCCCCACTTTTTTCAAAATCCTGACGTGCTTTTGCAATTTAGGACCCGGGATCGTGTTCAGTCGACAAGAATACATTGAAAACCAGTACAATATCAAAAATAACAAGCAAGTAATTTTTATTGTCTTTACCCCCACTTTTCATAAAATCCTTTTTTGGGGTCGCTGATTACGAATCCAATACTAGTTTTTCAAAATTCAAAATAGCGGATCCAGTATGTCAGGAAAGTTTTTAAAAAATTGCTTGGATTGTTCCAAAATGTATTACTCATAGGTTTTTTTGGGTCGCTGATTACGAATCCAATACAAGTTTTTCAAAATTCAAAATGTCGGACAAGTTTTTAAAAAATTGCTCGGTTTGGTTTGAAACTTGATACTCGTAGGTTTTTGGGGTCGCTGATTACGAAATCAGTATCAGTTTTTCAAAAATCAAAATGGCGTCTCCAATATGACCGACAAGTTTTTTAAAAAATTGCTTAGATTGGTTTGAAACGTGTTAAGTTTAGGTTTTTAAGGTTCAATATACTCTACGAATGTTTGAAAAATCTTCTGCTATATTAGGACCCAACGTTCTTTGCACTTTAGCCTGATACTCAAGAGTCATAGTGAAAGTTTAGATAATAAAAATATTTTATTACCAAATATGGTAATAAAATTAAATTTACCCGCAAAAATGAAACCATAAAATTATTATTTAAATCAACAAAACTATATTTTCACCTATCAAATAAAGTAGATTAATTCAACAGTTTCAACCCCCCAACAAAATTTATTTCCAATAATGACAATTTTCCCAAAAATTCCCACACATCAAATCAACCCAGGTACATATATATGCCTGTATTATTTCTTCTTTTTTCCTCCGATATATTTTTTTACAGCAATAAATATACGAATCAACGTCCCGTGAATTTTGTCAGTTCATTTTCGAAAATGCTCGAGGGTTAATATTCGATTCGATGATGGAATAAAATTCGATATTTCGAAACGATTTGGACGATATACATATACATATATATGTATCTATCTATAAATGCGCGCGGGGAATAGGTTATATGCAGATATTGCACAGTGATAATAATCGTCGAAAAATGGATAGAAGCGCAACGGAGCGATTATTTGGGCAGCGCGACGATAATGGATACAGAAGGCGATTTTGAATTCGGACGAATGGATGTATGAATGGTTGGGCGTTTAGCGTAATTATTGATGCATTGTCTACGGCACAATGCCATCCAAAATTGGCATGCAAAAATCGGATGCGATTCCTATTGTCGACTATTGTTCGAACAGATCGTGTCACGGTCTGGTTTATGGAATTTTCGAGTTTTCGGAATGTTTCCCTCTATACCCCCTTAGCCCCCCACCCTCTCCCCAGCCCTCTAACTAGTTCACACACAAGGCCAACACAGGAAACTACGATTCGTTAGCTAAACCAGACACATTATTATTCAAAAATAATAAAAATAAACGATATACTTAACACGAAAAAAGCAACATGTTCCGCATCATGCTGGGCAAAAATTATATAATAATCTTTCTGTGGGCAAAAATTTAAAAGCTTTTATGAAACAGATGTATATTTTCTCTTTTTTTAAGCCTTTTCTAATTTTACTCTCCAAATCAAAAGTATTAAATTAAATTCCTTAAAAGAAATTAATTATTTTGAAAATTTGTTAATAAAATTCTTCATGAAAATTTAATTTTAATTCAACTATTCAATAAACTATTTAGTTTTGTATTTAAATAACAAAAAGAAAAAAACATTTTTCTCGGTACCAAATAATTTTTAGAGTAAATCAGAATATTCTTTAGTGTCAGGGAAAAAGGCAAAATTCTGTCTGGAAATCAGGGAGAATTTACTGGAACAAAAAGTTAAATTTTTGTGGCAACCCTGACTAGAACTTTTTGGAAAAACTAAAATTTGCCTGATGCTATTTTTCGTTTCACATTCTTTATTAACCTTTTATTCAAAAATAATTGTATTAAGTTTTATCCTCGATGGTTATATGGATTAGAAAGATGCGGATAGAGATTGGCATAAAGATTGGTATCTTGATTATTTTGCGGTTGCGGGTTTCATTGGAGACAGCAAAAACAGGAGGGTGGTAACGATTTTGTGAGAAAGAAAACTAGATTGAAGTCGCAAGAGCTTAACCCGTGAATTTGGTTGGTTATTAGAGAGTGGCCGGCGCGGTTCCAACTCCTTAAAGAGAAAATACATCTACACACACACACACACTCTCTAGAGATTTTATATTTCTCCCGTGTGCCTCGATTGGTGCGGCCATTATACACACAAAATTGGTCCTTAATTGTACCAACCATAATGAGTTGGGTTGCTCTAATGTGCATTTGCACCGCCAAAAATCCGAAATACATAGTCTTCTCATTCTATATATACAATGATCCTCCCCTCATCTAACGGGTGTCTGTTCCTCATCCAACGAATGGAAAAAAGCAAAAAAAAAAAAACTTCCTTAACGAAGTTTTCCAACTTCACCATCCTCCTTAACAAGATTAGTACATTACTCGGTTTCATGACCAAAACTTTCCAAGGATAAAATCCGCGCGCCAAAAAAATACTCCTAACCACTTTTTAAATTTGACTCTAAAAATTTTCAAATAATAATAATTATTAGTAAAAACCAATCATTATGATTATTATAAATATCAAATTTCATGAGCGAAACGCGGTGTTAAATTAAATAAAATTTCTCAAACGAGTTCAATTATTCTTAAAAATTGTAATAACATTTTTTTAAGAAATTCAATAATTCTCAAAAGTTTTGATAAAATTTTGTGTAAACTTCAATTATTTTAAAAAAATTTGAAATTAAAATAATAATAAATAATGTATATTTTCAAGAAATTTAAAGAAATTCTTCTATAAAATTGAATCATTTGCAAAAACTTTAATAAAATTGTTTAAAAGATTTTAATATAACCTCATAAATAATAAAATTCTTTGAAAGGATTCAATTACTTTTATAAAGATAGTAAAATTCGTCGCAAGAATTCAATTATTTTCAAAACAATTTTTAATAAAATCTCACGAAAGGATTCAATTATTTAAAAAAAATTTTCCGAAAGAATTGAATTATTTCCTAAATTTTTTATAACATTCTTCGAAACAATTAAATTATTTTTCTAAAATTTTCGTAACATTCTTCAAAATAATTCAATTATTTAAAAAAGTTTTTAAATTCTTCGTAAGAATTAAAATATTTTTATAAATAATAAAATTCTTCTCAGGAATTCCATTATTTTCAATACAATTTTAATAAAATTTCTCGAACAGGTTCAATTATTCTTAAAAATTGTAATAACATTTTTGAAAAAAATTTAATAATTTCCAAAAGTACAGATCACAGTATTTCACTATACTTCTTTCTGGAAGCAGTAAATTTACATCATAAATAGTAAAAATTTGCCAGAAAAACTATTGTAAATTTTACTATCTAAATTTACAAAAAAATTTACTACAAATTGTAAGTAAATGAAGAAAATTATTTGCGGGAAATATGAAAATTTACTTTGAAAATAGGAAAATTTGCATGAAATGTAATTATAAATTTTACTAAATTTACCAGAAATGTACTAAAAAAAATGGAATTCGTTTGAGGGAAATATTAAAGTTTACTATTCGGAATAATAAACTTTTTAGCGTAAACAGTAAATTTACATCGTAAATAGTAAAATTTGCCAAAATACCAATTATAAATTTTACTAAATTTACTAATTTTAAATAAATAGTGGAATTTCTCTGTGGAAAATATGAAAATTTACTTCAAAAATAAGAAGATTTGGAAAGAAATTTAATTTAAAAATTTACTAAATTTACAAGAAATTTTTTAAAAATACAATGAAAATGGTTTGCGGGAAATATTAATGTTTACTTTGGAAATAATAAATTTTATTCGGGAAGCAGTAAATTTACATCGTAAATAGTAAAATTTGCCAAGAAAAACTATTATAAATTTTACTAAATTTACAAGAAATTTACTACCTACAAAAATAATGGAAATAGTTTGTGTGATAAATTATATTAATGTTTACTTTGGAAATAATAAATTTTATTTGGAAAGCAGTAAATTTACATCGTAAATAGTAAAATTTGCCAAGAAAAACTATTATAAATTTTACTAAATTTACAAGAAATTTACTAAAAATTGTAAGTAAATAGAGGAAATTATTTGCGAAAAATATAAAAATTTACTTTGAAAATAGAAAAATTTGCAAGAAATGTAATTATAAATTTTACTAAATTTACAAGAAATTTGCTAAAAAAAATAGAATTTGTTTGAGGAAAATATTAAATTTTACTTCAGGAATAATAAACTTTTTTGCGGAAGCAGTAAATTTACATCGTAAATAGTAAAATTTGCCAAAATACCATAGTTATAAATTTTACTAAATTTACAATAAATTTACTAATATTGTAAATAGAAGAATTTATTTCTGGAAAATATTAAAATTAACTTCGGAAACAGTAAGATTTAACAGTTTTCTTGAAAGTGTCAAATTGATACTAAATTGGATCAAATTGGTTGCAAAAATTTAGATCAATTTAGATTTTTTATTTGATCCATATTTTTGGTATCAGTTCGTTGCATTTTAATACTTTTATGTAATTTTTGAAGCTTTCACAGCACATTTGAAACTTGCAGAAAGATTACTGAAAAATTAAGAGCTTTTTAGCACAGTTTTCTTAAAAGTATCAAATAGCTACTAAAATGTGGATCAAATAAAAAATTGAATTCAATTTTTGTATCAAATTAACACACTTTAGTATAAATTTGATACTTTTAACTTTTTAATAAAACTGGGGCATTCCTAATTTTAATTATTATTTAATTATTAAATTGTCGGCAAGAAGAAAATATCCCGAAATACAAGCCATAAAAAAATACCAAAGTTTTTTTATTTTTATCTTTCGAGGGTAAAAAAAATACGTTCACCCTGTATATAATAGTGAATACGTGCGGCGTCCTGTGGGATATTATTTAATTGCTATTCGGTTGTTTTTTCGTCGCCAGATATAATTTGTGTACCTGGCGAAAAAGAGAGAGAGATTTCATCTCATTTACTCTTTAGGATGAGATCAACTGTTTATCCTTATTCATCTTGTGCGTCATCGCCTCAATTTGTAAAAGTTTACTCACTGAGAGCCAAAGAGTCCCGGTCTATACTCCTAATTGCGCGTAATTATCTATGGAGGCCAATTAGCTTGGATTGGTCGAACGATCCGCGACTAGCCCCAGGACCACTTGACTACAGACCACCTTCCCCGGTTTTGCCTCGCAGGTAAAACTCATGCGAAACTACTCGAGATTCTCGCTTATATTCTTTCCCCCATTTCCCCCCTCAGCGGACTTTCATCTTCGTCTCATATCATCAATGTCGTTCTCTTCACTCTTCTCTCTCTTTTTTTCTCTATCTCTCTCTTTGTCTCTTTTCCACTTTTCTTTATTCAGTCGGAAATCATCTTTTCCAGCATCCGGTCTCTTGTCTTCGATAATAAGAATATTTCCTTCGAAAATAACTTTATAGCAATATTTTGAATAATTGATGGTCGACAAAACCTTGGGATAATTATCCGTTTCTTTTGCTTTTCCTGCATATTTTCATATTTCTGAGAAGATTAGATTTTTATTCATTACATTTTTTTATTTTCTTCTTTATTCTATTTTTCATTCCTTTTTCATTCTTAAGTCTATTTTTCTTAATTCTTTTTTCTTTTATTTTTCTTGTTTCTATTTTCTTGATGAAACATTTTTCATTAACGAGCCAATTTTTTCCTCAAGCATTAAATTTACACTTTTTGTAAACTTCTTCTTTTTGAATTTATTACCGTTTAATATCATATTCTCAATCACGCAACAATTAAAAAGTCCTTAGGATAATATCCTCAATTACTTCTCCGGCAAATGTGTAATTAAATTATTAAATAAAAATAGAGATAAAAATTAATTCTTCACATGAAAAATATTCTACATTCCTAAACATTCCGAAAATAATGTGTGTACGTTTAAATAAAATTTCTAGACTTCACTTTAATTTAAACTTACATCAAATTAATTAACAGTATAATTAATTTTTATTAACTAAATTACTTAATTCCCATTTGTTAATTAATTTTATAAAAATTAATATAGGTACGTAAACGTAATAAAAAAATTCCTTAACATTTCCTTACTTTCGAAAACTGAAATAAACAAACAAAAAAACGATTCCTTCGAATCAAGTACAAAAAAGAATTTCTAAAACACGTCAAAATTTATGTATCACAGACCAATAAACCAGAATAATAATAATCCAACATATATCTCTCATCGTTTAAGGAAAAACTATTGTACGAAAATTTTTAATACCCAAAATTGACATTTATAGTACATATCACAAATCTGTGCACAACCGAAAGAAATCTCTTTTATTTGAATGAATTCATTAAATCTCCACGGTATGATACACTTCAATTTTTATTTCTTCTATTTAAAAAAAAAACCCTCTTTCTCTCACCCACGTCAAACAATTTTCGACATATAAATATATATACAATAGTTTCATAACAATTAGACAAAAAAAAATCAGCTGTTTCCTTTTATAGAAATGAAAATTTCCAGTGATCGATAAAAGAGAAAGGAAATTGGAAGATGAAAAAATATATATACGTAAAGCAGAACTAAGAAACTAGTGATGGCTCATAAAGAAAAGGGAAAAAAGCATGGAGTTTACCTAAGGACCATGGGACAATCCGTCATTAGTAAACAAATAGTTTAGCGACCGACTGGGTCCGGCCTACATAAACTAAACAACAATAAGCTCCAGGAAAAAAAAGAAGACGAAGAAGAAGAGAGAAAAAAGAAATACCGGCTATGCATGCCACCCTCAAGAGATCGGCACACCTGGCCCTATACTCTTCGATGTAGGTGTATACCTGTACAATTTTTAGGGATGAATTGACTCATTTAGGGGAATTCACTTTTCAAAATAACTAGCAATAATAATCGACGTTTCAAATTATTTGTCAAACTCTACTTTTTTTTCAATATTTCTACTATTACTCACATTGTTATTATTATTACAACTATTTTTATTATTTTTATTATTACAATTATTATTTTTATAATTAATTATAATAATTTTTGTATTTCATTCTTTCATTCTGTATGTCCAAACTTTGAAGTTATAGTTTTTGTGTAAGCTTTTGTTTTTTGTTCTTTAGAAAGTATTGTTTGACAAATATTATCAAAAATATTGTTCACAAACTCATTCTTTTATTTTAGGGAAAAAAATATTACATTTTCCCGTTTCTTATTATTTTTGTATAGAAAATTCTCACTTTTCATAAGGAAATAATTTACATAATTTCTATTTCTTAATTACAATTATTTTAATAAAATTCAAAGTTTTTTAAAAATAAAGGAAAAAATTTTACTCAAAAAAATGTTCTGTTATATTTATTTAAGAATTTCTTTAATTGCAAAATTATTCAAAAACATCAATAGCTTCTTTTTTAAATAAATAATTAATTATTATTTTTTTCCATAGGAATTAAGGTTTTCAAAAATTATAAATTCAAACCTTTTTGAAATTAAATAACTTATAAAATAAAAGTATTATAATAAACATGAAGACATCGATTGCTCCGAGTTGAAGACTCGGAGTGATCGATTTCTTCATGTTTAATAAAAATTTTATAATAATTAAAAATTTATAAAAATAATTGAATTATTGCCAAGAAATTTATAAAAAAAATTCTAAATTATTGATTTCCTTTCGAATTTTTATTAAAAATAGTTAAAATGTTTGTGTAAAATTTTATTAAAGGTTTTTTTTAGATAATTGAATTCTTTTCGAAACATTTTATTAAAATAGTAGGTATTGAAAATAATTGAAATTAAGACAAGAATTATATTGACATTTTAGAAAATAATTGAACTTTGAGGATAAATTTTGTTATGTACAAAGATAATTGGGATTTTGGCGAGAATTTTTTTTTTTAATTTTGAACATAATTGAATTTTATGAAAAGAATTTTATTACTTTTGAAAATAAATTGATTTTCTGCAATTATTTGTAATTTCCCCAAAATTGAATTTTTTTATTGCTTACCGTTGTTAGATAATTATTATTAATTTTTTAATTTTTGTTACATCAATTATTATTATTGTTTACTTTATTTTTGGTTATAATTATTGTTAACTTTCTGTTTATAATTATCATTAACTTTATTTTTGTCATTAATTATTGTTAACCTTACTTTTGTTAATTAATATTAGATATTGTTAACATTGTTGTCGTTAATTGCTATTGTTATTATTGTTTTTACTATGTTTGTTACCATTATTATTTAATAATTTAGTGTAATTTGAATTAAATTAAATTTTGAATTTAATTTAAAAATTTTGTAAATAATAAAAAAATTAAATTTATAAAAATTAAATTAACTATTATTATTGTCATTAATTCAATATTTTTGGAAGCCAAAATCTTTTATTTACATTAATATAATTAAATATTACCATTTAATTGATTTAAATAAAAATTATTTGATCCAAGTAAATATTTGTTTGATAACAGGCAAGTAATCGGTTATTTCAATCAAATAAATTTTTTTTCAGTGAAATAATATAATTAAAAAAAAATAAATTTTTAATAATACAATTAAAATAACTGTATTTATTTCTTTTTCAATTAAATTATTTTTAAATTTCTTTTTTTATTTTATTATTTCACTGAACAAAAATTTATTTGATTCAAATAACCGATCATTTGCCTGTTATTAAACAAATATTTACTTGAATCAAATAATTTTTATTTAAATCAACTACTTAAATGGTAATATTTGCCTGAAATCTGAAATTATTGGTTAAAATACAATTTAATTAACTCAAACAAAAATTATTTGATTCAAGTAAATATTTATTTGAAAAAGACAAATATAATCGTTTACTTCAATCAAATCAATTTTCTCATTGTTTATTTTATTTTTAATTGTATTATTTTATTTCCTCTTTAATTAGTATATTTTTTTTATCTAATTATATTATTTTATTCTATTATTAATTATATTATTCTATTTCTTTGTTAATTATAATACTATTACTACTTAAATATTACTGTTTTTCTTTTTCAATAATATTATTTTATTTATATTTCAATCATATTATTTTATTCATTTCTTAATTACATTATTTTATTCATTTCTTAATTGCATTATTTTATTTCTTTTTTAATTAAATTATTATTTTTCAATTTCTTAATTATATTTTACTTCCTTTTTTTCAATTATCATAAGAAATTTAATTCACCGGCTTCATCTTACAAGAGATTAATATACCTCTGGCATTATTGAGAAAAAACATTTTGAAATAAACTCTAATTACTTTGTATATATAGAAATTAGAACCTCTATTATAGAAAATATTTTTAATTACAAAATTCATCAACGTTCATAAAAACAATTATTTTTATATAGTATATTACAAAGCATTAATATTGAAACTCGATTTCTTCATTGTTGAATTAAAAATTAATTGTGAACGAAGAAAAAAAAAGTAAATTTAACTTAATTGGAAATTTCCGAATGAAATTAATACGAAAGTTTATTATATTTTTTAGCCAGATGTCTATATATGTATGTATATAGTAGTTTTCATTATAAAAGTAATATTAATACATACACAGTTTCTTGTGTTTATAGAGAACCATTATAAAAATTTAATTGTCTCATTCACGACCCACATTTCAGTCTTCCAACTAATTTCCTAAACCGACAAGGAACCAAGGCCGATGTCATTCTCACCTGAGCGAGACTAATCGGTTTAAAATTCTAAAATTAGTTCGAATACTATTGGAAGTAATCGTTAAGAAAGAACCTAAAACACAACCTTTTTCTTCCTCAATGAAAAAACTCCCTAATTCATATACTTTACAAAAAAAAACTTTTGTCACCAAAAATCGTGACCTAGAAATAAAATCGATTTTCCAAAAATATATTCAATTTAAATTCTTCTAATTGACCAAAAAACCCTGGTCAATATTTTTAAAATATAAAAAAACTTTTTCGAAGAAAAATATTTTCCATTCCGAAAAAAATCGAAAATGACAGGACTAATAATAAAGGAACAAAAAAAATATTCTCTAATAAAAAAAAAAGAATCGAAATGTTTTCAATATAAGTAAAAGTAAAAACCGTCTTTTGCTTTTCATATACACATATAACAGTTATAATTGTATTTTTTCCGTTTATTATTTTTTTCTTTTCTCATCCAGATGTCATTTTTTTTTATTGTATAGATAGATCTCAGCTGCTTATATGTCATAATCTCTCGTTGCCAGGTGAGAATTTCGACTTTAAGAGGGAATTTTCTTCCTTAAATAAAGATTCGATCTTTGAGACACGTCGCTGCTTTTGTTTGCTTCCGCTGCTCGAGATCTCGCGGAGAAAGGAAAGTATTTGTTCAAAAGATTGTTATCGCCTTGTGTAACTAAACTTCTTGGTACGAAGGGTGAATTACCGAGGTGGGCGCTCTCCCTCTTCCACCCTCCCTCCCTCCCTCTCTCTCTCTCTCTTGCTCCGTCTAATCGTCTTGATTCTTTTTGCTTGTATCTTTCGATGCTTTTATCTTTTCAAAAGGAATGCTCCATTTTACTCCTTTCAAACAATTCTCTCAACAGGTATAGTTTTCATTAAAGTGTTTATATAAACCTCTCCTCTATAAAAAAATACCCAGAAAAAAGATTCTTCCAAAAAAGAAAAAGTTTCAAATTTTTTTTTTTAAACTTTGTTAATTTATTTTTGCATTTTTTGCAATTTATTTAAAAAAATCAAAACTGGAGAAAAAGTACTGATTACTAAATACTAAGACGGATTTTTGTAGTTTGGAACTGATTACTAAACTGTTTTAGATTATATGCTATTAAAGCATGAAACAGAATAGGGGCCGTCCATAAACCACGTAGCCCCATTTTTTGAGAATTTTGACCCCCCCCCTCCCCCATGTAGTACGCTATTACATGTATTAGCGCCATTTTTTCCTCTTGTCGTAGTCAATTGCTTGACCCCCCCCCCCTCCCCCTCAAGAGGCTACGTGGTTTATGGATGGCCCCATATATAAAAGAAAAAAATTTTTTTGATTTTGAAAAAAGTATCGATAAGGGCTCAAACAAAATTTTATTTTTTATATCGGACTGATTGTCAATGTATTTCTATCTGTTGAATACGATCCTAGGTCCGAAAATTGCAAAAGTAGGTCAAAATTTTGAGACCCCCAAAAAAACTGATTTATTTTTTAGAGTTTTCAATATATTTTTTCTCTCCATAACCAAACGTGTAGACTTCTCTAAAATTTTAAAATAAAGCTTGAAATGTACACTTCAAGACCCATTTGCGCATGACACAAAAAATAGAGAATTTTGAGAAAAGTGTCAGTAAAGAGTCAAAAAATATTTTTTTTTCGTTATTTTACATATGGGACTCGTTTTCAATGTATTTTTGTTCGCTAAACATGATCCCGAGTACCAAAAATTTTTAGAACTTAAGCATTTTGAGAAAAGACCAAAAAATAAAGGATTTTGAAAAAAGTGGGGGTAAAAAGTCGAAAAATATTTTTTTTTCGTTTATTTTACATATGGGACTCGTTTTCAATGTATTTTTGTTCGCTAAACATGATCCCGAGTCCAAAAAATTTTTAGAACTTAAGCATTTTGAGAAAAGACCAAAAAATAAAGGATTTTGAAAAAAGTGGGGGTAAAAAGTCGAAAAATATTTTTTTTTCGTTTATTTTACATATGGGACCGAGTGTTCAATGTATTTTTGTTCGCTAAACGTGATCCCCGGATCTTAAAATTGGCTAAAACTTAAGCATTTTGAGAAAAGTGGAGGTTAAAGATCCAAAAATTTATTTTTGAAGGTTTTTTTTTCTTTTTTACTCCAACGTGCACACTTTAATGAAGTCTTAAAATAAAGCTTGGAACGTGTACTTAGAGATCCATATACGCAAGACCAAAAAAATTCAAGATTTTGAAAAAAGTGGGGGTTAAGACCAAAAAAACTGTTTTTGAGATTTTTCAATTTTTACTTTTTCTTTTTAACTTTGATATGTAGACTTGAATAAAGTCTTAAAATAAAGCTTCAAATGTGCACTCTAAGATCTATAGGCACAAGACCAAAAAATAGAGATTTTTTAGAATAGTGGGGGTAAAGTCCCTAAAAAAAATTTTTTGTTATTTACGATATTGGAGTGGTTTTCAATGTATTTTTGTCCGCTGAATACGATTTCGGATCCAAAAATGGCATAGAACGTCTGAATTTTGAGAAAACTGAGAGGTACAGACTCAAAAGTGGAAGTAGAGACCTCGGAAATCACGATTTCCGAGATCTCTACTTCCATTTTTCTCAAAATCTTTAATTTTTCCCTGTATTTACAGAAGAATTCTTTAAGCACTAAAATTATTGATACATATTTATTTGATTAACTATTAACATAAAAATTATTTGATTCAAGTAAATATTTATTTGATAAACAAAATTAAACAATCCGTTATTATTTAAACCAAATAATCTATTTTTTAGTTCACCATTATTTTGTTAATTCTCAAATTTCATTTTTAATTAGTTTTTTAATTAAATATTTAATTAAGATTTAGTTAATATTGTCGTTAAAAGAATTCTTTTTTTGAGAAATGAGTTGGGGTAAGAATAAATCGATTTCTGGCTTTATTTTTCTTTCACGTGTCACTGTTTCGGGTTCTCGCGCGTTATAAAATATATATATTCCAAAAGAATAAAAATCTCTTTTCATCGAGCAAACAACCGTGAGCTTAGATTCAAGGAAGACCGGTCGTCCTTTTGTCCCAGGACAGGGGTCCTCCTTGGTTTCTTGGCTGCTGCGAATTGCCCTAGCAAGAGTAGACATTTCGAGGTCTCGCAAAAGGAAGATTAGCATGACAATGTGCTCACCGGCCACTCATTATGGTTGGTCAGATATCCCGCTTGGAATCCCGCTAAAACAAATTCCAAGCAACGAAAAATCTTTATGACCATCAGGACAATGGGGGTTGACACCTCTCTCGATTTAACTGTCGCTTGTTTCTAACTCACTGTGTTCTCTCTCTCTCGCTCTCACTTTTTTGCTCCTTCTTTTTTTAATCTCTCTCTCTCTCTCTCTCTCCCTCTCTGTTTCACTCTATTTCACTCTCTTTTTCTTACTATTTTCTTCCATCTCTCTCTCACACCCTATTTCACTAACTATTAACTTCTTCTCTCTCTACAGCATCCCCCCTTGCATCCCTCATTTTTGTTGCTGTCCTTTATCTTTTCGTCTTTTAACTACCACTCTCCTCTCTTCTACCAAGCACCCTTCTCTCTCTTTCTCTCTCTGTCTGTCTCTCTTTCTCTCTCGGGACTTATTCTTTTCGTGAATGAATACCAAAGATGGATCGCTTCCCGCTTTATACATGGTATGGTTTCTTTGTTGCCAAAAATTGTACGATTTCTACGAATTTACGCGTTTTACGAGGTTCCATTTAACAATAACTCGTGAACCTCATAACTCGCGATAAAGGAATTTTTATATATGTGTATTATAATGACTACCCTTGTATCTTTAGATGTCACTCCTAAAGGAGAGATCGATCTTTTATAATTTTTTTTATTTTATTTTTTCTACTTCTTTATTATAAAAAAAATGTATGTCAAAAAACCAAATGTGATATTTGACAATGATACCTTTAAAAGCATCTTTTGTTGATCAATTTTAACCGATGTCTTATTCTTAAGCGGAAAATCAAAAGAAAATTTTTCCCTGAATTATTATTAACTTTGTAACAGAAAAGAGATCATAAACTGGTAATAAAATTTTTATTGTACAAAATATTGAAATTATCTTTACTTTTAAAGTTGACATTCAGTAAACTAAATGCTTCCTGTATTTCAACTTTAACAGTAAAGTAAAATTTCACTATTGCCAGAGTAAATTTTACTATAAGTTTATAAATTTAGTACGATTTATAAATACCTACTATTCAGACAAATTTTACTATTTTCGTAATAATGTTAAATATTCCCAAAGTAAATTTTTATATTTAAAAAAAATAGACTTTATTATTTTCTAAGTAAATTTCCTAAAAATGTTACTATGTATTTTAATAGTAAATTTTACTATTTTCAAAGTAAAATTATACTATTTCCTTGAGTAAATTTTATAATTTTCTGCAAGTAAATTTAACTACTGTCGAAGTAATATTTTTAATTTAATTGAAATTTTACTCAGATAGTGGTAGAAATTTACCACCAGAAAATAATAAAATTTACTCTCGAAAATAATAACTTTATAATAATAATAACTTTTACTTTTAAAATAGTAAAATTTACTATTCAAATAGTAATATTTATACTATTAAAATGCATAGTAAAATTTACAAGAAATTTACTAAAAAAGTAATAAAAGTTATTTGCCTAAAATATAAAAATTTACTTTAAGGAGATTTAACATTATTCCGAAAATAGTAAAGTTTTCTTCATAAATAGTAAAATTTGTCTGAAACGTAATTATGAATTGTACCAAATTTACAAGAAATTTATACTAAAAAAAGAATAGAAATTATTTGAGAGAAATATTAAAGTTTACTTCGGAATTACTAAACTTTATATGTTAGAAATAGTAAAATTTATTTTGCAAACAGTAAAATCTGACAGAAATTTAATTACAAATTTTACTAAATTTAAACAAAAAATTTACTCAAAATGTAATAGAACTGGTTTGCGTGAAATATTAATGTTTACTTTAAAAATAATAAATTTTACTCAGGAAAAAGTAAATTTAAATTGTAAATAGTAAAATTTGCCAAGAAAAGCAATTATTAATTTTACTGAATTTACAAGAAATTTACTAATTGCAAATAAATAGTGGAATTTTTTTGTAGGAAATATGAAAATTTACTTCAAAAATAGGAAAATTTGTAAAAAAAATTTACTAAATTTACAAGAAATTTTTTTAAAATATAATAGAAATGGTTTGCGGGAAATATTAATGTTTACTTTGGAAATAATAAATTTTATTAGAGAAACAGTAAATTTACGTCCTAAATAGTAAAATTTGCCAAGAAAAACTATAATAAATTTTACAAAATTTACAAGAAAATTAATTACAAATTCTACTAATTTACAAGAAATTTAGTAAAAATATAATGGAAATGGTTTGCGTGAAATATTAACGTTTACTTTGAAAATAATAAATTTTATTCGGGAAATAGTAAATTTACATTGTAAATAGTAAAACTTGCCAAGAAAAACAATTATAAATTTTACTGAACTTACAAGAAATTTACTATTCGTAAATAAATAGTGGATTTTTTTGGTGGGAAATATGCAAATTTACTTCAAAAATAGGAAAATTTGCAAAAAATTTTACTAAATTTACAAGAAATTTTTAAAAAAATATAATGGAAATGTTTTGCGTGAAATATTAATGTTTACTTTGGAAATAATAAATTTTATTGGGAAAACAGTAAATTTACGTCGTAAATAGTAAAATTTGCCAAGAAAAACTGTTATAAATTTTACTAAATTGACAAGAAATTTACTAAAAATATAATGTAAATGGTGTGTTTAAAATATTAATGTTTACTTTCGAAATAAAAAAATTTAATCGGGAAACAGTAAATTTACATTGTAAATAGTAAAATTTGCCAAGAAAAACTGTTATAAGTTTTACTAAATTTACAAGAAATTTACTAATTGTAAGTAAATAAACGAATTTGTTTGTGGGAAAGAGTAAATTTACATTTATTTTAAATAGTAAAATTTGGCAAGAAATGTAATTACAAATTTAACGAAATTTACAAGAAATTTGCTAAGAAAAAAATGGAATTCATGTGAGGGAAATATTACAGTTTACGCATTGGAAATAATAAACCTTATTCCGGAAGCAGTAAATTTTCATTATAAATAGTAAAATTTGCCAAGAAAAACGATTATAAATTTTACTAAATTTACAAGAAATTTACTGATTGTAGGGAAATATTAAAAGTTACTTCATAAATAGTAAAATTTGCAAGAAATGTAATTATAAATTTTACTGAATTTACAAGTAATTCACGAATAGAAAAATAGAATGGAACTCAAATTTTACTAAAATTATAAAAAATCTACTCTGAAAATAATAAAATTTACTTGTAAAAAATACTAAAATTTACTTGCATGATGTAAAATTTACCACAAAAACAATAAAACACAGAAAATAGTAAAATTTACTCCAGCTTATATTTAAGAAAAGTATATATCGGATAATGTAAACGTCAATAGAAATTCCAGCCAGTTTGTTTTACAATAAACAAAAGTATATTTTTTTTATTTCTATTTACTGCGAAAAATTAACAATATTCAGCAAATTGAAAGTTACTCCAATATTAAAAGTTTTTTATATATTTTTAAAACCAACAACAAAATTTCCTAAAAGTAACTTTGTTTACTTCTTCTAAAAAATAAACAGTAAAATTCTAATTTTTTTCTAAAATTTTATTCTAACCAAAGGAGTCAAAAACGGAGCAACTGTTACAAGGTTTTTCGCGCAATGCCAGTATTATATATGCCTGAGTTGTTAGCAGGTGCTCTCGAATCACGAGAGACGTAATCATGAGACAGCCTCCAGAATTAGTATCCGCCACGAACAAAATTAACCACCCGCACTAATGCTATTTCTTTTTCAAAAACCAAGCAAAAAAGAATAACAAATAAATAACAAAATAACAGACTATATAAAAAAAGATTTTCAAAAACTAAAATTTAAATTTTAACCCTTTCTCTCTAATAATAAAGAAAGGATTACGATGCAAATTTCATTGAATTGAAAAAAATTCTTTCTTCATTTTACAAATAAGGAAAAAGTTAATGACAGAAATGCAGGTGTGCTCACATATAGCAAAAGATTCATATAATCCAAACCATATAATGGATGTATTCTTAAAATTATAATGCATCACGAATTTTTCAGGAAAAATGTCCTCGGCTAATCGACTGAAATTTTGACAATGCTAAAACTTGAATGGACGACGGTCCCTTTTTTTTGGCAAACCGTGAGAAACACACTATTTTCGTTGAAGAGAAAAACACGTCGATGCCAATATAGACGTGCGGAGGAGTAAAAAGGTTTGTGTGAGAGAGAGTGAGAGAGAGAGAGAGGAAAAGGGACAAGAGAAAGAATCTATCTATGTTGGGCTCCAGGGAATTAAGTAGCTCGACGGGAGTGACGACGATAAAGCCCGGGTCTTGAAAAAAAGACCGTTTTTCTTTTTTGTCTCGCTCTCTTTTGCACACATCGCTGCCATTGATTCATTATTGGTAAACGATGTATAGTAGTATATATCGATGGGAGGATGAGTCTCTCTCTCTTACTCTTACTCTCTTGGTTCGATCATTAAGAACATTGTTCGCAAACTATATTCCAAACCATCCAGCAATATCTATATAGAATTTTGTCTTGATAATAATTTCAAAAAAAAAAAAAATAACAAGAAAAAAATTCTTTACGAAATTTATTCAGTTATTGAAATAAATTGATGAATCTTGGAAAAAATTTTCAAATATCCGTAATTGGTTCCAGTCTGTAAAGTTTCATAGAAGTTAAATTATTCCAAGTTGTTGAGAATTGATTTGTTTTCTTAATACTTTACATACGTTGCGGAATTATTAAAATTATATTGTAAATAGTATATTTTTGTCGTTTATTAATATTCATATTACCCAACAAAAATCATGATTTTTTTATAATTTTTAATTTCATTTTTATTTTTTTATATTACAATTATTACACTTAATTACACTGGAAGAAAAAATGTATTTGATTCAAATTACCAATTACTTGTGTATTATCAAATGAACATTTTCTTGATTCAAATAATTTTTAATTCAAATAAATCATATTTGAACCAATAATTGCAGTATTTGAAGTAAATACACAATTTAATTAACTAAATATCTAATTAATTAATAATTAATTAATTAGATTTAAGTAAATATTTATACGCTAATAGACAACTATTCGTTTACTTGAATAAAATAAATATTTTCTCAGTGTAATAATAATTATTGTATTATAGTGATTAAATAACATATAATTAATAATAAATTTATCAACATATACACTGAAAGAAAAAATTTATTAATTCAAATAACAGATTTCTTGTCTATTATAAATATTTATATTTATATTTCAAATATTTCTTTGAATTAAATAATTTTTTTTAAATCAATTAAATCATAATTTAACTAATATATTTTTAATATTTTAAACAAATAAAATTAAACTGATTTGAATAAAAATTATTTAATTCAAGTAAATATTTATTTGATAATAGACAAATAATCTGTTATTTAAATAAAATGAATTTTTTTATTTATGATTAGGTAAACATATTACTTATTATATTATATTATAAAAATTTGAATCATCTGTATAAAAATTATGATAATAAATTATTATTATTATCTATTATCAAATTTTTAACAACATTTTTTAAAATACTTTTTTTCAAATTAACTCAGATTTTTTATAAATAGATAAATTTTTTCCAATATTCATAACTACTTAACTAATTTGTTTTTTAAAATCAGAAATTTCATAATAATTAAAAATATTAAATTTAACCATAAACAATTTTTTAGGACAATTCTAATATCTTTCCCTCATTGTATTTCAATGCACCAATTTTAAAAATTCTATAAAAATATTTTTTAATTTAAGGAAAATGTTTTAAATAGCAACAAAATTTCATAATTTTCTTAAAAAGTAAAAAAATATTTCAATAATTATTAAATTGTTCTAAATTTTATTGAAATTCGCTTTTAGTTTCAAAAAAATAATTCAATGAAAAATATTTTAACTATATAGTTTTAAATAAAACTTTATACTGAATTCCTTAAAAGTTTCTACAAATTAGAATTTATGTTTAATTTACCTAATTAATTTAATTTATAATTATAATTACTAATTTATAATTTATTTGATTAATTTAATTGATAATTTTAATAAGTAATTTACTACTCAATTTATAATTTTAATGCTTAATTTGTAATTAATTCACTTAATTAATTTGTAATTTTAATTATGTATTAAATTAATTTACTTTATTTAATTTAAAATTTTAATTATCGATTTAATTTAAGTTTAGTTAACTTTAATTTCCAAATAAAAAATTAAATAAAAATTTTGTTAATTAAACGAAAAAATTAATAAATTAACTCTCTAAATTTGAATTATCAAAAATTTTTTTTTTTTAATTAATAACTAACAATTTTCTTTTGAATTAGTAAATTTAACTACTAAATTAGTAGAAATGACTAAGTATTAGTCAAATTTACTAATTCTAAAGCAAAAAGTTAGTCATTAATTTAAATTAGTAAAAATGTTTACTAATTCAAATATACATTATAATAATCGTAAGTTTCCTTTCCGTTAGCAAATTATCTGCATTCATTTGTTTGTTTTTAAAAATTAAATTTTGTGGGTTAAGTATTGGCATTTTTTATATATTTTTTTAATGTGGAAAATACTTTACTTATTAAATTGTCTCGACTCTTTGGTAAAAAATCTAAAATTATCAAAAATTCGAAAAAATTCAAAAATCCGATTCTCTTAAAATTCAACATTTTTTCCTCTCTTTTATGGGATTTAGCTTCATTATTTTTGTGCTTTTGGAAAATACTTTACTTATTTAATAGTCTCGACTCTTTGGTAAAAAATCTAAAATTATCAAAAATTCGAAAAATTTCAAAAATCCGTTTTTCTTAAAATTCAACATTTTTTCCTCTCTTTTATGGGATTTAGCTTCATTATTTTTGTGCTTTTGGAAAATACTTTACTTATTAAATTGTCTCGACTCTTTGCTAAAAAATCTAAAATTATCAAAAATTCGAAAAATTTCAAAAAACCGTTTTTCTTAAAATTGAACATTTTTTCCTCTCTTTTATGGGATTTAGCTTCATTATTTTTGTGCTTTTGGAAAATACTTTACTTATTTAATAGTCTCGACTCTTTGGTAAAAAATCTAAAATTATCAAAAATTCGAAAAAATTCAAAAATCCGTTTTTTTTAAAATTCAACATTTTTTCTTCTCTTTTATGGGATTTAGCTTCATTATTTTTGTGCTTTTGGAAAATACTTTACTTATTAAATTGTCTCGACTCTTTGTTTTAGTTAGTTAAATCTCTTTGTTAGGTTATAATAATTATTTCTTTAAAATTTTTTAAATTGTTTAAAATAAGCAGCCCCATACAACATTCCCGCGCGCTTGCGCGCGGATAGTTTGGCTAGTTTAGAGAATAATTTAATAATTTTTTTGTTTATTTAACAAAACTTATTTATTTGTAAAATTTACAAATTCAAAAAAAGGCAGCCAATAATTTGCAAATTTTAAGAGAAAGTATAAATTAAATCAAGTAAATTAATTATAAATTAATAAAGAAAAGCATAAATTAATTTAAGTTACATAATTATAAATTAACTTAAATAAATTAATTATAGATTAATCATTAAAATCATAAATGATGTAAATTTACTATAAATTAATAATTTAAATTGTATTAAATTAAATTAAATGATCTAATTACTAAAATTATAAATTTAATTAAGACAGTTAATTATAAATTGAATGAAGTAAATTTAATTACACACCTAGAAAAAAGATACATTTCACTCAGGAACCAATTAGACTTTTTATTTGTTTCAAATAAATTTTATTTGTGTTGAATAAAATTGTTATTAAAAAAAAAATAATTTAGTTAGCTCTGCGACAAATATAATTTTATTCAACTCAAATAAATTATATTTGGCTTAAATAAAAATTTTCCCTAAGTAAAAATTAATCATTAAAATAATAAATTAATTAAGTAAAAAAATAAATTATATAAATAAATTAATTAACTGATAAATAAATATTGATTTTTAAAATCCTAAATTCAAAAAGCCGTTTACGTTTTATTATATAACAATGCCAATGACTCTCCGAATTAAATAATGATTCAATTCATCGCAACCCTGGACACAAGGCAAAGTACAGTATTAATTAACGAATCTCGCTATTCATTTTCGAAAAATCCCCTAATGTGCAGCTGCGATTTTCATTTTGGTCATGATGCGCGCAACGAGAGAGGACCTTTTTTTGGGGATAAGAGGGTGGCTGTTTAGGATGCGTTTGAGATTAATTTATTCAGCAAACGTTCATATGTTTCTTGAGCCAGGTGATATGACCGGTCCGTGTCCTAAGGGGTGACCACCCCTATTTAACTCTCGCGAGAAAGAGAAGGAGAGAGAGAGAGAGAGAGAGAGAGTGCCAGGGCGTGTGAAAATGTTCCCAGTCTCTATTGTCTTCCTATTTTACAGGAGCTATACATATAAGCTGCTCTAAAAACTGTCCTTTGGCCAATATATACCATTAACGTCCGATTTCCCCCTCGTGTGATTCTTATATTTGGTTAGCTACCTGTACCATTGAGGGCCGTTGCTTTTTCGCGTTTGGACAATTCAAATAATAAGAATAAAAAAAAAGAAGAAAAAAAAGAGGAGAATAAGAAGAGATGAGAAAGAGAGTGGACTAAGGGAGGAAAAGCGAAACAAACAGGAAGAGTATCGTTGGACAGGTACCTACTTTTCTATTGTTATTATTATTTGGAGGTTGCCCTTCAATTGTATATAAAATTCCCTGGGCCATTCATTCCACTGGACCGTGAAACTTTTAGCATTTCATGTACGAATTTAGCTCGAGGGATTGAAAATTCCAATAGGGAATAAACCTTTGAACTACTTATATTCTATATATATATACTCGCCGCATCAAATTCGGTTTCGGTTTTCAAACTAAAATCAATGTCTCGAGAGTGTCTTAAATAATTCAGCATTAGGTATAGAAAAAAAGAGAATCGATCGCCAATTTCGATTTTTTTCTAAAGAAATTAATTTCTTATTCATTTTTTGAAAACGGGAGAAACTTTAAATAATTCATCAAAAGAAGAAAACAATATAATTACTTAAAATACCCTTTTAATATTTTGTTCATTTTTTTTTCTTTTTTTCTCAGTAACTTAAAATGTGAGAAAGGTTACTTTTTTTTTTTTTTGAAAAAAAGCAGAAGCAAGAACGAAAAGAATAGAAAAGTAGTGTAAAAGCGCTGTTTGCAAAGGTTCCATGTGCAATAAAACTTTTTATACTTTTTCTCGCACACAAAACTCCCTAATACTCAAAAATTCTACGATGGAAAACAGTATATAACATTTTGACAAATTTATTCGCAGATGTGAATTACACAACTTTTTGAGAGTCGCACCCTTTAACAAATTTTTTGCCATTTCATTTTTTATTGTTCCAAGTTGACGAACCGATTTTTCTTTATATATAAAGAAAAACGTAAAAAAAACAGCAAAAAATAATAAGCGACAATTTTTTTCTTTCAATAAAAAATTTTTCAACAATAATGCCGAAATGAAATTTCAATAAAATATCAAATAATTTGAATTATTCAAAAAATTATTGTCTTTTCTTAATTGTTATTTTTTTGTTTCCATTATTTCTATTTACGATTTTTTCCATATTTTCAATAATTGACGGTGATTAGTTCAATAAAAATTGGATTAATTAATTAATTATTAAATAATATAATTATTAATGGAATAATTATTCATATGTTATTATTAATAATTCATTAAGTTCGATAATAAATTTAATATTTTTAAAAAAATTTAATTAATTTAATAAATAATAAAATTAATTTAATTATCATTTTAAAAAATTTTTAATTTAGTGATTTTAATGACAAAAGAAATTAAAAAACGAAAAATTTAAATATTCGAGTCTATAAAAATAGTAATTGAAATTGAAAATGTGTAAAATAATTAGAAATCATAATCAAATAATAAACGAATTAAATAAAAATTTTAATCTAATAATTATTAATAAATATAATTTTAATATTATTAGTAGAAATACTATCAATATTAATTTAATATCGATATTTTTTAACGTTTTTAACACATTTTTGTTATTAATAAATTTTATTGTACATATCAAATTTTTCAAATTATTTAATTAAATTTCTATCTATTTTTTGTCTTTTTTTCATTTTTTTCAAAATAATGATTTCCGAATATTTACATAAATTAATTAATCCAAATTAATTGAATTAAGTAATTCAAATTAAAGATATTTAAAATAATTAGAAATCATAATCAAATGATAAACTGAATAGTAGTTCATGGCTTGTGTAAAAACTGATGAAAATTTCAATTGATATCCGATTCCAGTTTTATAAACACATTTTTAACATGAACAGTAATTATAAATTACTGATTTAAAAATGCAATTTGACAAAATTATTTCGATTGTATTAAATTGACCTTTGTTATTAGGACAAGGGAAAATATTTCCAGGGCGAAAGGGATTTTTCTCGTTTTGTCAAAATTCAATAAATGGGGTTTTTCCAAAAATTTGACAATTAAATCAAATAAAATTGATGTAAAAAGTACTCACTCTTACGATGTTTGCAGCAACAATAAATACGAAAGAATTATTTACCTTAAATCTGTGACTCCAAACGTATTTTGACGATACTTTAGCAAATTGAAAATAATTCGGTTCCAAATTTTACGATATTTCTCTTTCCATGTGCGTAGTAATTATTATCATGATCTGAAAAATAATATTTTTTGTTAAAAATAAATCAAATCGTATCTAATGAAAGTAATTTTTCAAATGTAATTATTCAATTCACAAAGTCGAACTCGCAATACACACTTAATATTTGTAGGTTATGTTATGTACATAGTGACATATTTTGCTTATTGAGGTTAATTTTTCTTGAAAATATGCAAAAATATTGCTTATGCCTTGAATAAAACACTTTTTAATGAAAATAAATAAAGGATTTACTCACATTATGCTGATTATGCGTCAACAATGTAAACAAGATTTTCGAGAAAGAAAAATGTGTAACTATTTCTTTAAAATGTACAAAAATGGAAAAATACACAAAAACTGTTCAAGAGTTATAAAATTTTTGAATTGTAATAATAAAAATGTAGATTTAATTCACAGATGCTTCAATAAATAAGCGATAATCAAAAGGAATGACTGACGTCACAGGCTTCCATATTGGAAATGAGGAAAATGGCGGCTATGCAATAGGATTGGTACAACTGCCGCTAGATGGCGACAACTTTCTCTGTCGGTAACCGAAAATGCGCGCGAAATTTTGAATTTTATTAAAACAAAATGTTTATATTTTTAACGAATAATTAAACAATTTAAAAATTATCTATAAATTAATATTACTTTAATATTATTTGTTCAAATAAAATATTATTACTTAATATTTTTGGACATATTTATTTTTATAAAATGTAATTCTACTTATTTTTTTAAATAGAAATTATTCAAAATTATTATTGTCACTAATTATAAAATCCAAATTAATGAAACGAATATATTTCACGGTTGTTTAAATCAATAATTTTAATTTTTTCCGATTCTAATTTAATCGGAAAAATACAATAAAATATTCTCATAAATTTGGCAATTAAATCAAATAAAATTGATATAAAAATTACTCACTCTTATGATGTTTACGACAGCGACAGATACACCAGCATTATCAACTTTAAATCTGCGACACAATGACTCCAGACATATTTTGACGACGCTTTATCAAATTGAAAAAAATACGTCTCAAAACTTAATGAGGATTCTCTTTCCGTGTTTGTATTTACTATTGGCAGTATTATCTGAAAAATAATTTTTTTTCGTTAAAAATAAAGAGAAGCATATTTAAATGAGTAATTTTTTAAAAAATATTAATTAATAGAGTAATTTTTTCAAAAGGTATCAAATTTCAAAAGATTTTTAAATAGAATTTATATTGTTAATGTCGAATTTACGACACTTAATATTTGAAGGTTATGTTACGTACATAGGGTACATAATTACATATTTTGATTAATTTTTCTTGAAAATATGCAAAAATATTGCTTGTGCCATGAATAAAATACTTTTTTATGAAAATAAATACTCGATTTACGCATTTTATGATAATTATTTTGACGATGTAGGCAAACTTTTAAAACAGTAAAAAAATGTGTGACTGTTTCATTAAATCGTGTACAAACTGAAAACCACATGTAATCAATTAAAGAATTATAAAACTTACGGATTATTATATTATAAATGCAGATTTAATTCGTAACTGCTCCAAAAAAGGCAAAAAATAACAAAAAGAATGATCCACGTGCGACAGCCATATTGGAAATACGACAGTGACGCGAGCAATGCGAAAAGGTTGGTACGACTGCCGCCAGGTGGCGCCAAAATGCGCGCGTATTTTCAAAATTGTTTAAAACAAAATATTTAAAAATAAATATTTAATTCATAGAAATATAATATATAAGAAAAATATTTCATTATTATAAGTATAATATATAAAAATAATATGTAAATGTAATGTAAATATTTAATATTTCTGTTTAAAACAAATATAATTATTCAAAAATAGAAATTCTTTTTAATTACACTGTGAATATTTTTCTTGCCTTAATTTTTTTTCTGTATTGAATTAATTGTTTTTTCTCTTTATTTATTTGTAGAAAATATATTTTAACTACATTTGTATAGAAACTATTTTTTAAAATCTATTTCACTATTTCAAAATTATCTTTTTTATAAAAAAAAATTTGGAATTATTTTCATTTGCAAAAATATTAAAAACTATTTTTACCAGCAAAACATTTAACTATTATTTTTATATTAAAATATATTACTTTAGGGAATATTTTTCCTTTAGGAAATTTATTTGTAAATTCTTTAATTAAATAAATATTAGAAAATAAAAACTTAAAATAATATTAAAAAAATTCAATTAAATTTTTTCAAAAAAATTAATATCAAAATTCAATTATTTTTAAAAATTCACGCTATATTGCTTTTAATGTTCAATTATATTATCTAAAATTTTAATTGAAATTAATTTTTAAATCAATTTTCACTAGAAAATTCTACTAGAATTCAATTATTTAAATACAATAAATAAATAATAAATATTTAATTTTTGTTAAGAATATTATTACTCTTGAAAATAATTGAATTTTTGCAATTATTTGTAACTTTTGCAAAATTGAATTTTTTTTCGTGTTTTTAACTAAACATTTTCTATAAATCCATTATTTTTAATATATTTTAAAAAAGGTCTTTAACAATTTTTAAATTCATTTGTTTACAATTCAATTTTAGAAAATTTCAATTTTTCGTAAATTCTTCAATTAAATATATATATTAGAAAATAAAATCTTTAAATAATTCCAAAAAAAATCTGCAATTAAAGTTTCTCAAAAAAAAAATTAATTCCACAGAATCGTTAGTTAAAAATATGAAAAATTCAAATTTTTAAAGATTTTAATCTGAAACCTTTTCAAAATTCAATTACTTCTAAAAATTTACTCTCTAATTATTTAAGTACAAAAATAACAATTTAATGATTAAAATTTCTTAAAATTGAATTCTCGCACACAGAATTTTATCTATAAATTTTTAAATACATAACTGAATTCTTTCGACGAATTTTAATAAAATTTTTAAGAGGAATTCGATTAAAATTGTATTAAAAATAATTAAAATTCTGCAATGAGTTTTATTATTAATGAAAATAATTGAATTCCTAAAAAGAATTTTATTATTTACGAAAATAATTGAATCCTCGAAAAATTTTTATTATTTAGAAAAATAATTGAATAATTGCGAAAAAATTTATTAAAAAAATTTGTAAATAATGAAATTTCTGTGGAGTTTTTATTATTTTATGAAAATAAAAATTAAAAGTTTGCGTAAAATTATATTAAATTTTTTTTAAATAATTGAATTTTGGAGAAGAATTTAATTATTTCTAAAGATAATTGAAATTTTGATGAGAATTTAAAAAAAATTTTGAACATAATTGAATTTCTGCGAAGAATTCTATTATTTTTTAAAATATGTAATTGAATTTCTGCGAAGAATTTTATTATTTTTGAAAATAATTGAATTTCTGCAATCATCTGTAATTTCTCTAAAATTCTCCAAATTATATATCGTAAAATTTACGAACTTTTCGTTTTTTTTTTCAATCAAATTACGGACTTTACGGATCTTCTTCTATTTCTATTTATTTTTCTATAATCATTTTAAAAGCGCACTAAACTTGAATTTTAAAATTTTCAACTGACCAAAAACGATTTATAAATTTTTAACTACAAGAATTTTCCTTTTAAAACTATGTCTAAAGAATCATATTCCCCTGTCCAGTAGTGAATGGATTTTTCATCGGATTCTCATGTGCCTTCATTTATATTTGAAAGACTACCACGTGATTCAAAAAGAAGAAGAAAAAAAAGAAGCGGGAGCATGAAATCGGCAGCGAGTTGAGTCGAGACACGTGGTCTCATTCATGGTTGTCGTCAGTATACTACGCGAGTGAGCGCGTGGCTGAGAGGTCGGTGTAGATCTGAACAGGGGAAACGAAGAGAGAGAGAGAGTGAGAGAGAGTAGTGCTGTAACCTTGTAGGTGAGGGTGAACTCCAAAGGCGAGGGGTTGCAATG
This sequence comes from Leptopilina heterotoma, assembly GCF_015476425.1. Lineage (NCBI taxonomy): Eukaryota > Metazoa > Arthropoda > Insecta > Hymenoptera > Figitidae > Leptopilina > Leptopilina heterotoma. Next base: position 167,576 of record NW_025110999.1, read on the forward strand.
ACTAGGAACGATATATATAGTGTGTAGTCGGCCACAAAACGTTGTGCTTGGGGGTGAAGGGGGTGTGGGTGGATCTGTCCGTGAAGCATCAGATTCCTTCACTGTATTGGTGGAGGGCTATAACCCTGGCTGTAAAACTTACCAGGATATATCCAGTTCAGTCGATCTAGCCCACCATGCGGTACCATCACCCATCGGTCGGCCTCTCACTGGGTCACGACCTCACCACGCATTCCTTGCTCTTTGACCTCCAAATAATCCCATGAGAGGTCAACATACTGATTTTTTCGATTTCCTTTCAAAGCTGCTTCACTCTCTTTCGTTCATTTATTATTTACACACCAGAGACACAAGTCTTATAGCTTCTCCATAGGAAACTTTTTGATTATATGCAGCGCAGCAAACTTTACCTGCAATCATAATAAATACAGTGGATCATTAAAAAAAAAATTGCCAACAAAACTTTTTTTCTATATTACATCTATACCTTAATTACTCTCATATAAATATATTACTTTTTAAAAAATGGTAAATTTTTACAAATAAAAAAAATCTTATTTCAATTTTGCAGTCACGTGTGTTTGTAATAATATTCATCGCTAACATTGTATGCAACTTTTTCTCCCATACTCGCGCTTTACTTTCCATTATGGCAACTTTCTTGATAATTTTATGAATACGAGTGATGGAATGGAACTTTTTTGCGAATCCTCATTTCATATATGCGCGCGCTATATATGGCTTCCTTTATTCTTTTTCATTCAAAGAATTTTTAAAGTTTTACAATTTCGCCAAGGTTTTTAATATCATGAACTTTTAATATAACTCTCGAAAAGTTTGTTTATCTATTTGTCTCTTTCAGAGAAACTTCTTTTCGAGTCACTTATATTTTTGTTAACAATAAAAAATTATTATCTCTGTAACAAGATAATTTCTATTCTTCTCTCTTAATACATTTTAATACAAAAAATATGTTTGCGATTGAAATTAAAATACACGAGGTTTAGATATTGAAAAAAAGTACATTGAGCAGAGAAATATATATATACACTAATGATTTGTAAGTTTGATTTTGTTTCGATATTCCCGCAGGTTAAGGTTCATCGATACTATTGCTATCATTTCGCATTACAGCAAGCATACAACAAATCATCGTACATGTTTCGCCCTTTAGAATTTCTTTTCCCATTTTTTTTTCTCCTCTTCATCCCAGATATATTCTCTTCCTTTTGACTCTTGGACTCTCTTGGAAGGAATTCTTGCATGTACATATAGTCGCAGAAACGCAAGTCCCCTCCGCGGCTTTCTCGTTTTCTGCTCTCCCGAACAACAGGATTTTGAACGATAAATGCGCGTTGGATATAACTCAATATCGGCCATGAAAAAGAGGCAGCGTAAAAATGTTCAGAATCGACCTCGAGGGCAGAGTCGACATTAAAAGGAAGAGGACATTAAGAACCGACACAGAAAGAATCGAACCATAGAGAGAGGAAAGGAAAATAAAGAAGAAATAAGTATAGAAAAAAAAGGGAGAGAAGAAAAAAAAATCGCGAAGAAAAGAGAGAGAGAGAGAGATTGGGATGCTCACGTATGAGGCAGGACCTCATAACTCCTTATAATGTCCTCTTTTGCGGATGCCTAGCATACACCCTCGTTTTCAGTGCGCCTTCTGCGGGACACAGTCAACTCACTGTTGGATCTTCAATATAAGAAAAGTGTGGGTGATGTTTCGCCATTATGTGTATTGGTTACGTTACCCTCTCTTTCTACCTTAGCAGGGAATAAGAGAGTTAATCTTGATATAATGGCCGCGACTGTCGCGAACCACAAGACAATAGTCGCAAGATATATCGTTAGCTTCGCCCTTTCGCGTCTCGACGCCATTATATACGCCGGCCTCGCTTTTTATTCTTCATGGGGTGTCGAGAGAGGCATATGGGATTTCGAACTGTGCGTCGATTGTGTCCTATACCGCACACACACACACGGATATAAAAAATATAAATCCAATCGACCTCCACTATTCTCCTTTGCATCTCATCAATTATCGCCTCGCTATACCAAATCGAGATTAAGAATCACCTTTAACTTTAGTCAAGACCGCAAAAATAAATTTTTCACTGTCAAGAAATTTTTGCCAACCTCTCGAAATATTTCCATGGCTGGATTACCTCTCTTCCCATTGTTAAAAAAGAAGCGTTCCCTAATGCTATATATGTATGCAAAAAAAAGTGGTTTAATAATTAAGAAAATTTCCATATTTCAAAAATTTACCACAAGACGTATTAAAAAAAACTAAACTAACCACACCGAATATTTTTTACCCAAATATTAATTAGAATTGAGTAATTAAAATTTAAACACTCACTCTTAAAGTATTGGACATTCGTTTCCTCAGTTCATCAAATAGATCCAAAATTGATCAATCTCTGGTTTCAGGAAATTGTAGGCACAATCTAAAAAAAACAAAAAATTAATATTTCAAGTTTTTCCGGAAATATTTCACTCTATTTCGAAAAATTAAAAATAGGGTTGCGACAAAAATGTGATTTCGTTTTTCTCTAACTTTCCCTAATTTTCAGACAGAATAATGACCTTTCATAAAGAACATTTTAATTCATTCTAAAAATGATTAGAAACACAAAAAAATGTTTCTAATATATTTATTTGTATTCCTCAATTAATTCGACTTTAAACATCAAATTTAAATAAAAAATTATTAAAAGCATTTTAATTAAAATTATTTTCATCATAAATAATTTTCTTATTAAATAAATATTTTAATCATTATTTTTCACAATTGAAATTTGTGAAAATTTTGTTTTCTAAAAATATTGCGAGCGCAATATTTCTACGATTCAATCACTTTTTTTTGGGCTCTTCAAAAACACTTTACTTACTTAATAGTCACCACCCTTTGGTAAAAAATTTAAAATTATTAAAAATTATCCAAAATTCAAAAAACCGAATTTCTTCAAATTCAACATTTTTTCTTCTCTTTTATGGGATTTAGCTTCATTATTTTTGTGCTCTTGAAAAATACTTTACTTATTTAATAGTTTCAACTCTTTGGTAAAAAATCTAAAATTATCGAAAATTACCAAAAATTCAAAAATTCGAATTTCTTAAAATTCAACATTTTTTCTTCTTTTCTATGGCATTTAGCTTTATTATTTTTGTGCTCTTGAAAAATACTTTACTTATTTACTTGTCTCGACTCTTTGGTAAAAAATCTAAAATTACCGAAAATTGTAAAAAATTTAAAAAACCGAATTTCTTAAAATTCATCACATCTTCCTTTCTTTTATGGGATTTAGCTTAATTATTTTTGTGCTATTGGAAAATACTTAAATTATTTAATAGTCTCGACTCTTTGGTAAAAAATCTAAAATTACCGAAAATTATCACAAATTCAAAAAACATAATTTATTAAAATTCAACATTGTTTCCTCCCCATTATGGCATTTAGCTTCATTATTTTTGTGCTCTTCAAAAACACTTTACTTATTTAATAGTCTCCACCTTTTGGTAAAAAATCTAAAATTATGGAAAATTAGCAAAAATTCAAAAAACTAAATTTTTTAAAATTCAACATTTTTCCTTCTTTTTTATGGCATTCAGCTTCATTATTTTTGTGCTCTTCAAAAACAGTTTACTTATTTAATAGTCTCTACCCTTTGGTAAAAAATGAAAAATTATTAAAAATTACCAAAAATTCTAAAAACCGAATTTCCTAAAATTCAACATTTTTTCTTTTCTTTTATGTCATTTGGCTTCATTATTTTTGTGCTCTTTAAAAACACTTTACTTATTTAATTGTCTCCACCTTTTGGTAAAAAATCTAAAATTATGGAAAATTAGCAAAAATTCAAAAAACTAAATTTTTTAAAATTCAACATTTTTCCTTCTTTTTTATGGCATTCAGCTTCATTATTTTTGTGCTCTTCAAAAACAGTTTACTTATTTAATAGTCTCTACCCTTTGGTAAAAAATTTAAAATTATTAAAAATTACCAAAAATTCGAAAAACCGAATTTCTTAAAATTCAACATTTTTTCTTCTTTTCTATGGCATTTAGCTTTATTATTTTTGTGCTCTTCAAAAATACTTTAGGTACTTATTTAATAGTCTCCAACCTTTGGTAAAAAATAAAAAATTATTAAAAATTACCAAAAATTCAAAAAACCGAATTTCCTAAAATTCAACATTTTTTCTTTTCTTTTATGTCATTTGGCTTCATTATTTTTGAGCTCTTCAAAAACACTTTACTTATTTAATAGTCTCCACCCTTTGGTAAAAAATAAAAAATTATCAAAAATTCGAAAAACCAAATTTTTTAAAATGCAACATTTTTTCTTCTTTTTTATGTCATTTAGCTTCATTATTTTTGTGCTCTTCAAAAATACTTTACTTATATAATAGTCTCCACCCTTTGGTAAAAAATCTAAAATTGTCAAAATTGCGATCCCTGAAATATTTAATCATCATTATTATTATCATTTCCCCACTACAATTAAGAGTTTCAAGAAATTTAAATTTAAAAACTTTTAAAATTCAATTATTTATAAAAATTGCGTACGCAACTATTTTAAAGTTCAACTACTTTTTGAATTTTTAAGTATAATGATTCATGAAATAATTTATAAATTATTATTTTGTGGAAATTTTTGGAGAATACAATTATTTAAAATAAATTTAATTTCATATTCTATAAAGTTCTATCATAATTTAATTTTTTAATAAATTTAGATAAAATTTTAATTTATAAATTATTTTGTGAATAATTTTATTATAAACTAAAAAAATAATTTAATTTTGAAAGATTAGCGACCGAAATATCAAAAAAAGAATTCAAGAAGAATGAAATGTTTTTAAAATTTTCAAAAGTTACTGATCACCAAAAGCTACATTTTTTTTATCAATTTTAGAAATTTAATACTTTTTCCAGTACTTTTGACAAAATTCCCTGATTGTCAGACCAATTTTACTCTTTTTGACTTTTCCCTGATTTTCCTGATCTGTGGCAACCCTGAATAAATTCTGTATTAAAAGCAGAAATTATATTCATACAAGGAAATTAAAATTCAAATACTCACTCATACAGCATTGCAGAATTAAAATATTTTGTCGTCAATTCATCAATTACATAGTTCCAAAATTAATTACTACCGTTTGGTGTTGAAAATTTCTCATTTAGAAAATAGAGGCCACATCTAAAAAAACAGATAAATAATTAATAATCTTTACTAAGAGATATAATAAACACAAAGAAATTAAAATTTAAAACAAGCTGCCTTACAGTATTTGCACATTTTCTCCTCCGTTCATCAAATATTTCCAAAATTGATAATTTCTGAGGCAGCGAATAGCGAGGACAATCTAAAAAAAGCAAAAAATTAACAATCTGTATTAGAAGAAATAATAAATACAAAAAATATATACAAAGAAAATATACAAAAAAAACTCTACAAAAAGCAAAAAAAAATTCTGGAAAAAAATTTTTATTATCGAAAAAAATCGCATTTTGTTTCAAGACATTTCCCGCAACAAACTTGTACTCCCGCGACTGGAAATATATTACGACACTTAAAAAAGTTGTCTTTTCAATGGTTTTAATATCCTCTCTTGAGAGCACATTTCCAACACTTCTTCTTTTTTTTCCTCTCCTTCTTTTTTTATATAATCCACCTTTAAAACGATGTGATCTCACACCATTCGATACAAGAGGATGAGTTTTAAAAAAAAGGAAGAAAAAATTTTTTTTGTTTTCCTTTTTTTCGTACTTGATCCTTTAAAATCGCCAAGTTATCGCGGTCGTTTAATGACGAAGATCGTCCAATCCTGTGGCAGCATAATACTTATACAAACATAGAATATTCTTTTTCTCGTATATATATATAGAGAAAGAGAGGCCGGTATGTATTATTTCCACCACCGCGCTCGCGTACTCCCCCGCAAAATCATAATCTGATCTTGTATTAAGGATCCTCTTCCCCCTTTCACTGTCCTCCTTCCCTCCCCCTTTCCTCCTCTTTCCGATTCCCCTATTTTTATGCAGATCAGAAGCGAAGTGCCCTGAGGTGGGAAGCTGTGCTATAAACGCTTTATAATCTCCGTCCGCTTGTAGAGCAGCTGGTTTCAAAACTGACTCGTATATCACGAACTGCTAAAACTTCGATTTAGATTTAATTGACGAGCTCTTCGTGGAATAACATCCAGAGCTCTTAGATACATTATTTTACACTTTGTCGAGAGGCAATCATAAAAAAATACACTACTTTTCGATTAACCAGAGCAGAAGAAATTTTTATACAGTCTGAAGAATTTTTTGGCATTTTGCTATATTTTATACTAGTTTTCAAAATATTGTTGAATGTTGAATATTGTTTAATTAATGTTAAAGAAAATAATATTAAACTAGTAAACCAGAGTTGTTTGAACTTTAATTTAGATAATTTCTTGTGATGTTCTTCAAAAATAAAGATTGCATTCAGGGTGGCCACAAGAATTTGATTTCGTTTTTCCCTGATTTTTTCCTAATTTCCAGATAGAATTTTCAATTTTTACCTCACAATAAAGTATTTCAAAATTATTTTTAAGATTTCAATTCAATTATTTTCTAGAATTTTTAACTACATACAATTTTTTTACTAAATCCATTATGTTTAACAGCATGTGATTGTTACAGAATTCAATGTTAATTTTTTCGACCACTTTTCTCTTAAAATATTAAATAAATTAAGCTAATTTTTTGTGAATAACTCTAAAATATCATAAAGAAGGGCAGTGATGTGAAAAAGTTTTAATATTTTTAAAATTATTTATTAAAAAATAACTTTAAAATTATCAGTTCTCAAAATCACTTTTAATCAATTTCTCGTCTTTTCCGATTTCAAAGTATTTTTTTATAATTTATTTTAGAATTATTAAAACTTTTGCACATTACTGCTCTTCTTTATTATATTTTAGAATTATTCACAAAAAACTAGCTTAATTTATTTAATATTTTAAGAGAAAAGTGGTCGAAAAAATTAACATTGATTTCTGTAACAGTCACATGCTGTTAATTGAAAATATTCTATGAGAATTCAATTATTCAAAGATAAAAAAATGTTCACCTAAAATATTTTAGAAATCCACTTACTTACAATTAAATTTTACAAAATTTCAATTATTTAAAAATTTGTCAATTAAAAATGAATATTCAAAAATTTCAATTAATTTCGAAAAAATATGATTTACATAAAATTTTGCAAAAATAAAATTTTCAAATTTTTCAATCTTTTTGGATTTTTTCTAAAATCCTTTACTATAATTCTTCTAAAATTCAATTATTTTTTTCGAATTTTTAACTAAAATTCTTCTCTAAATCAATTATTTTTAATAATTTTTAAGAAAGTTCTTTGAGAATTCAATTAATAAAAAGAAAAAAAAAGTTCACCCAAAATATTTTTGAAATACACTTATTTAGAATTTAATTTCTAGAAATTTCTCCTATTCTTCTAATATTCTATTATTTTCTCAAATTTTTAATTGAAATTCTTTTCTAAATTTGTTATTTTTAATAATTTTCAAAAAGTTTTTTGTGAATTTTACTAAAGGGCATTTTTTTGTAAGCCCGTATACATTTACTAAATAAATAAATAAATAAATTCAATTGTTGAGAGATAAAAAAAAATTTTCAACTAAAATATTTCTGAAATCAATTTACAATTCAATTTTGCAAAATTTCAACTACTTGAAAATTTTTCAATTAAATTCGAATATTCAAAAATTAAATTACAAAGAATTTGATATAAAATTTGTCAAAAAAATTAAATTTTTATAATTTTTTATTAAAACTATTTAAAATTGAAATTTTCTAATCTTTCAATTCGAAATCTCTTTGAATAATTTCTAGAAATTTTTCCTACTAGTCTTCTAAAATTCAATTATTATCTCGAATTTTTAATTGAAATTCTTTTCTAAATCAATTATTTTTAATAATTTTCTGAGATTTTTACGAAAATTCGAAAATTTTTCAATTAAATGTATGAAATTTGACTAATTTAGTAAAAATTGAATACAAATTTTTCAAAAAACTAATTTCTTCAGAATTTTTAATTCAATTAAATATTGAATTTTAAATTCAATGTTCAAAACTTTAAATTCAATGTTTTTAAATTTCAATTTGAAACTTTTGGAAATTCAATTATTTATTTCCTGATTTTCCTGATCTGTGTCAATTCTGACGTTTTTTAATTTAGCGTTAAATATTAAAAATTAGGAAAAATACCTTCAGTGAAATATTTCACTCCGTTTCCCAAGAATTCTGGTTAATTCTTCAACATTTCAACGAAGTTTTAACATTTCTTTTTCCGAAAATTCAGATAATGGAGGCAAGGACACAATCTTTCATCTGATTTGCAGCATTTTTTTCACTAGTAGCACCAGAACCGCAAAGATCTAGAAAAACCAAAAATAGAGAGTAAATAAGAGCAAATTCAACACAATTCTCATTAGAACTCAACTGAAATATAAAATATTTAAAACTTTACTTGTAAAATATTCTATGCCAAAAATTCAATTTCATTTTCTAAACGGGAAATTCTAACAATAAATATCAAAAGTAATCAACTCCATTCCGATTACATTTTTATGGCAGCATAATTTTATTTTTCAAATAGCTCGAAGAAACAAAGCCTTGAAACTGTCACAAGCGATAATTGGTACGGATCATTTCAGAGTATAGTTTATGAAAATACTGTGTGAGAACCAATTACCTCTTTGAAGAAGAGGAAGAAGAAGAAAAAGAAGAAAGAAAATTGCGAGGCAGAGATCAGAAAAAAAAAGAAAATTAGGCATTTAAAAACCCGCGAAAACAATGTGGAGACGCCCTCACCAGTAAATTTTCCTGGGTGCACTTTGCGAATAATGAAATGAGTTCACGACCGTTAAGGATAGAAGGCTCGCGATAAATAAACGCGGACATCACTTAACGATAAATTCAACGACCCTGGGTCTGACGCGGAGGGACGATGGTTAACCGACATGCAAGGATTCACTTCTTTGGACAATGCATTACAGAACCGAAAGTAATACTCTTTCTCTCATTTCCCCCTTCATTTTGAGGGTGAAGAATTATTCATGGATAATTGCTTTAATATTTTAAAATAGCCTAAACATTGCCATAGTGCACTAATTCGTCTTTATATGTATAAGCACATTAAAAAAAACCTAACTCACAATTGCACAGGTGTAAGTTAAATAAAAGTTTGCAAACAACCCTTCTTTTCACAATCAAGTCCCTGGAACTACGAGTTTACAAACCAAGCACCGTCTGACGGTAATTTACATATTAAGCACGTAGTATAAGTGATGTTAGACAGTTTGGAGCCTAAGTGAAAAATACTTGTACAGCTTTTTTAATACTTCATTCTTTAAACAACTTTAATGGAGTGGAGTTAAATCATCAATTATTTCGTACAATTTGAAAATTTGCCAATTTTCGTTAAAAATTCTCCGCAATATAGATTTTGTTTTCTTATTTAAATTAAGTTTCTTCGAAATTCTTTCTTCATTAAAATTTAATTCGAATTCAATGAAATTTTCTTCATTAATTTAATTCGAATTCTTCGAAATTCACTTCATTAATTTAATTCGAATTCTACAAAATTCTCTTCATTAATTTTATTTGATTGTTAAATAAAATAGAAATGTGTTACATAAAAATATTTAAATACCCATTATTTATTTTTTAACAGGAATTTAAATTTTTTAAATTTAAATTTCAAAGATTCTGAAAAATTCAATTATTTCCAAAAATTAAACCGAAAATATTGAAAGTAATTAAATTTAAAATAAATTATAATAAAAAAATTCTTAAAAATTAGTTTTTAAAAGAAAATAGATTTTTTAATTACTAATTACTAATTAATAATTTTTAAATATATAATTGAAAAATTGTCAAATAATTAAAAAATTGGCAAATAATTTAAACTTAGTAAAATTTTTCTCAATAATTGAATTTTTTAAAATAATTTTTGGAAAATATTAAAAAATATTTAAGTTTCATTTAAATTTTTGTAAATAATTCTTTTTTTCAAAATTATAAAAATAATTATAACATTTTTAGATAAGTAAATTGGATTTTAGATTATAGATAAATAAAAATATTGAAAAGAATTGAATTTCAGAAAAATATTCTAAAAATTGCTTTTTTAGAATTAAATCTTAATTAGACTTTGTTTGAAGCTAATTTTTATTTTGATTTTTCATTAAAATTTTTAAGAATTTAATTATTTTAAAAATTTGCAATTAAAATTCAACAAAATTTGATTTTTTAAAATTATAATGAACTACTTAAAAGAAATTAATTATTTTTCAAGAAAATTTTAAAGAATTTCAATTATTATTTTTTTTATTTCAATTTAAAAAAAAATCTTAATGCAATTATTGTTTATTTGAATTTTCGGAAATAGATAATTGAAAATATTGAAAATAATTAAAATATAAAAAATATTAGTAGAAATATTCTAAAACTTGGTTTTTTTTAGAATAATTTCTGAATTATACTTTTTTTGAAGCTAATTTCTATTTTGGTTTTTCTTAAAAATTTTAGAGAATAGAATTATTTAAATTAAGTCAATTAAGAATTATTTAAAAAATGTGTAATTAAAATTCTGCAAAATTTAATTTTTGAAAATTGTAATGAAATACTTAAAAAAAATCAATTATTTTAAAGAAAATTTTACAGAATTTCAATTATTATTTTTTATTTCAATTTAAAAAAAATCTTAATGCAATTATTCCCTTTAGATATTTGAATTTTCGGTAATAGATAATTGAAAAAAATTTAATTATAAAAATAATTAGTAAAAACATTCTAAAAATTGGTATTTTTGAATAATTTCTTAAAAATACTTTTTTTGAAACTAATTTTTATTTTTCATTAAAATTTTTGAGAATTGAATTATTTTAAAAATTTGCAATTAAAATTTTTTCTAATTTGATTTTCAAAAATTTTAATAAAATACTTAAAAAATACTCGAAAAAGTCGCATTGTTTGAAAATAAATCGAAAAAATCGCCTTTTTTGAAAATAGTAAAAAGAAATCTAAAAAGTCGAACTATCCGAGGCCTGGAAATATAGAAGAAAATAAAACAAATATAATAAAAGGAAGTAGAAATACAAAAAATAAAAAAGGAATAAAATTCCCTTTCCATTAAAAAATCTTAAAATTCGAATAGATAATAATAGAAAAAAATTAGACTAATTTAAAAAACTAATAAACCTTAAATTATTTCAAGGAATTTAATTTCCACCTTATGGAAAAGTTGAAAAGAGCAATCGCTTCTAATAAAATCACTTTAGTCGCATCCAAAGGTGCTCAAATTCAATTTTGACTCGAGATTTTTTTTCATTAAAATCCTGGTGAGACGTTAGATTACATATATATATATATATATATATATCTATAGGACTTTCGATTCTATATGGAAAAACTCTTCTATTGTTTTTTTTCTTGCCAGGGGAATGATTCCGAGTGGAAAATCGTCCGATAGATTTCGGGGATACTTTTCGGGAGAGTGGTAAAACGGTAATGCTCAATGGTTAGAATTCCAAAGTCTTTCTTCCTCTCTCAAACAAACACACGCATCAAATGAGAAAAAAATTTTTTTTTTCCCTGTGTTGAAAAATACATGTTTGCAATCTTTGTAATGTGTGTTTGCAATTTTTTTCTCTGTGTGTTAAGACAAGGCTATAAGGGTGATTACATACATAAAGAAACTACTTTCACGTATACGTAACTGGAACGCGCCCTTCTTATACTTTCTCTCTCTCTCTCTCTCCTCGAGGGTAGTTGGCGTAGCCATTAATTCATCTACTCGTTGATTGCCTAACCCCGAACCCCCGACAACACCGTCAAGGTCTTTGCGAGCTTCTCCGCACTTTTCTAATTAATTTCTAACTGAAGGTCTTTCAGATATCCCGTTGTGCCTGATACCCGCCCTTAATACCACATTTTTAATTCTTTTATAACATTTTAACACAATAAGAGCAATTTTCCTCTTATTTTTCTCAAAATAAAATTTACTTTCTCGTGTCTCGAGTTTTTAATCCTAAAAATTTTTCTCCTATTTCTCTTCAAATAGGATTAGAAAATCTAAAATAATTTTACTTCCTTTATTTTTGGGATTAAAAACTGAAAGTACATAAAATTACTAAAACAGGGTTGCGACAAAAATTTAATTCTGTTTTTCCCTCATTTCCAGAGCGAGAATTTTGACATTTAGAATATTCCGATTATTATTTTTCCTTGGGAACTAAGATTTTCAAAAATATCAAATTTAAACCTTTTTGAAATTCAATAACTAATAAGAATATTATTATAAAACATGAAGAAGTCAATCACTCCGAGTCTAATAAATTATTATTTTACATAAAAACGTTGTTACTCTAACTTCTTCGAAATTATTTTCATCATTTAAATTCAATTAACGTTTTCTAAAATTTTTAACTACAATTTTTCTTTAAATTAATTATTATAGTTAAAAGTACGAAAAATTTATAATTCCAAAAATTTAAATTTGAAACCTTTTCAAAAATTAATTATTTCTAAAAATTAATGCTTTTAATATTAAAATTATTATTCAAAATTTTAATCGAAATTCATTTTGAAATAAATTTTTATTCGAAAATTCTACGAGAATTCAATTATTCAAATACAAAACTAAATAATTTATTGAATAGTTGAATGTTTCTTAAAATTAAATTTTCATGAAGAATTTTATTAACAACTTTTCAAAATAATTAATTTCTTTTAAAGAATTTAATTTAATTTTACAGAAATTTATTGAATTATATAATTTTATCACAATTTTCGAAAATAATTGAAAACTTTTGAAGAATTTTATTAAACTTTTTAAAAATAATTGTCTTCTTGAGAAGAATTTTAGAACCTATTTATAAAAATAACTTAATTCTTGACGAGAATTTTTCAAAAATTTTGATAATTTAATTTCTGCAAAATATTTTATTACTTTTCAAAAGAATTGAATTCTCGCAATCAATTTTGTTATTTATCAAACTAATTGAATTTTCAAAAAGAATTTTATTAAAATTCCTTAAAATAATTGATTTTTTGGGAAGAATTTTGTTGTTTATCAAGAAAATTGAATTCTTTTGCAGAATTGAGGCTCCGGATCTTAAAAGGGCACTTTCCGCATAGACTTTACAAGGTAAAAGTGCCCTTTTAAGATCCGGAGCCTCAATTACTCAAAAAAATGTTGAAAATAATTGATTTTCTGCGAAGAATTAAAAGTTTTTTTATGGAAATATTTGAATTATTGCAAAGAATTTTATTATTTTATTGAATAATTTAATGTTTCTTAAAATTGAATTCTTTTATCAATATCTAATAAAATTTTTAAGAATAATTGCGATATTAATTAATCTGCGTTAAAATTAATTGAATTCCTAAATGAAATTTTATTTTATTTATAAAAATAATTGAATGTTTTCGTAGAATTGTATCAAAAAATTTTGTCAATAATTAAATTTTTTAATAAATTTTATGAAAATAGTAAATATTGAAAATTATTTAATTGCGAAAAATAATTGAAACTAATTGAATTTTTGCAAAAAAATTATTTAAAATTTTTAGAAATAATTGAATTTTTGGCGAAAGATTATTCTATTTTTAAAAATAATTGAATTCTTGACGAGATATTCGTTAAAATTTTAAAAAATAATTGAATATCCCCGAAGAATTTTATTACTTTTGAAAATAATTGAATTATTCTGATGAATATTATTATTTGTGAAAATAATTGAATTTTCCAAAGATTTTTATTTAAATTCCTAAAAATAATTGGATTTATGTGAAGAATTTTGTTACTTACCAAGATAACTGCGTTAAAACTTTTGAAATAATTGAACAATATTCAAAAATCCATTGTGGTCGTAGAAATAGAAAAAGAAATTTTTTCCAGTACTTTTTATAAAAATTCCTGATTTTTCCCTGGCTAATTCTACTTTCCTTGACCTTTTCCTGAATTCCCTGATTTTCCTGACCTGTGGCAACCCTGTGAAAATAAACAAACAAAATTAATATAAACAATTTAGACAAATATAAAAAATGTAAAAATCGATTTTCGAAAAGCTTTCCCTCTTGGAATCATAATGCATATAAGAGAATATTTATTATCAAGCTGGATCGAAATTATAAAGACTATATTTTTTGTACTGTGTGTGTAAGGTAGTTATTTATAAATGTCTAAAAACTATAACAGAGGGAGAGGCGCGCATGATTTTTTTTTTTTATAATTTCCGGTAGATCATTATCGACATTATCGCACACAGGACAAGTGGGTATATCGATATAAACCGAATAATATCAGTCATAAAGTCGTCGAGGGAACGTCATCCGTGACTGATCTTGATTTAGTCACCGGTAAAGCCGTCTATATGCATATATATGTATACACGTGTTTATGGTGGTGCATACAACGCCTCAGGCTCTAAGGATACTTGATTTTGCATATCTCGTCCGCGAGAACGATAATAATGCTAGAAAGCCGATAGCAACAATCTTTTTCTTTCTATATAGAAGAAACTTAACAGACATGAATAATAATTAGTATACTCTCTCTCTTACTTATTACATAATTGCACATACGTCCAAACGCACCTATTGGAGAAAAATTCCTGATTACATGTAATATATATTCGTATATATATACGTATAACTTGTACGAGCAATATTATAACGCTTCGAGCTAAATTAATTATGTTGCATTAAACGATTTACAAATCAATCAGAAATGCTAAATTATAAACCAAAAGTATATCAAGATTATATTGTAGGTAAAAACAACATTCATTTTTTGATAACACAAAAAATTAAATTTGTTTTTTCTTATGTCTTTTTCCTGATCTTCAGACAGAATTTTGACTTCATCCCTAACCCTGAAGAATATTCTGATTCACTCTAAAAATTATTAGATACTCAAAAAAAAATTCTATTACATTTATTTAAGAATTTCTTTAATTGTAAAATTATTCAAAAACATCAATAACTTCTTTTTTAAATAAATATTTAGATAATCATTATTATTTTTCGATAGAAACTAAGATTTTCAAAAAATTCAAATTCAAACCTTTTTGAAATTCAAAAACTGATGAATATTATTAGAAAACATGAAGACATCGATCACTCCGAGTCTTTGACGATTTCTTCAAAAAATTTAAATTTTAATTTAAAGATAAAAAATTTAAATTTACATAAAATTTTTCAAAAAAAAAAAAAAATATTTACAAAAATTTTCATAAATAATAAAATACTTCACAAGATTTCAATTATTTTTAAAAAATATAATAAAATTCGTTGCAAGAATTCAATTATTTTCATAAATAATAAAACTCTTCACAAGATTTCAATTATTTTTAAAAAATGTAATAAAATTCGTTGCAAGAATTCAATTATTTGCTTAAATAATAAAATTCTTTACATGATTTTAATTTTTTTTTTATACAATTTTTAATGAATTTCTCGAAAAATGTAATTATTTTAAAGAAGTATTGAAAAATTTCTGCAAGAATTCAATTAATTTTTACAAATAATTAAATTCTTCGCTGAAATTCATATATTTTTAAATTCTACCTACTATTTTAATAAAATTTCTTAAAAGAATTCAATTATTTTTAAAGAATGTAATAAAATTCGTTGCAAAAATTCAATTATTTTTATAAATCCTGATAAAATACTTTACTGGATTTCAATTCAAAAAATCATAAAATTTTTCACAGGATTTCAATTATTTTTAGTATAATTTTAAGTAAATTCTTCGAAAAATGTAACTCCTATTTTCAAAAATTTTATTAAAATTCTTCGAAAGAATTCAATTATTAATTATTTTTAATAAGTTTTGAAAAAATTCTTTGAGAATTTTCAAATCCATTTGTTTACAATTCAGTTTTATGAAATTTCGATTATTCAGAAATTTTTCAATTAAATATATATTAAAAAATAAAAATTTTAAATAATTTCAAAAGAATTTCAATTAAACTTTTACAAGAAAAATTATAGATCTACAACAATGTTAATTAAAAGTAGGAAAAATTCAATTTTGCAAAGATTTTAATTTGAAACCTTTTCAAAATTCAATTATTTCTAAAAATTCAAGCTATAATGCATTTAATATTCAATTATTATTTAAAATTTTCACTGAAATTCATTATTAAAATCAATTTTAAATAAAAGTACTACGAGAATTCAAATATTTAAATACAAATATAAATAATTTAAAATTGAATTTTTAAATAATTGAATTTATTGGACGATTTTTAATAAAATTTCTAAGAATAATGATATTTTTTTAGAAATTCGATTAAAATTGTATTTAAAATAATTGAAATTTTGCGATAAGTTTTATAATTTATGAAAATAATTGAATTCCTGCAAAGAATTTTATTATTTATGAAAATAATTGAATTCTTAAAAAGAATTTAAATATTTATGAAAATAATTAAATCATTGTAAAGAATTTTTTTAATATTAATTTAAAAAATATATTTTTATCAAAAAAACGTTTTCCAATTTTTTTTAAGTAATTGAATTCTTATGAAATTTTTAATATTTATGAAAATTTAAATGTTTACGTAGAATTTTATAAATTTTTTTTTATTTGAATTCTTTTAGGAAATTTTATTTAAATAATAGATATTGGAAATTATTGAATTGAGGAAAATTTTTGAAAATAATTGAAATATTGACAAGAACATTATTAAAATTTTTTTAAATAATTTAATTGTTTTGACGAATTTTTATTAACATTTTAGAAAATAATTAAATTCTTTCGAGAAATTGAAAAACCATTGGATTTAGAGCAAGAATTTTATTATTTTTATGAAAATTTAATTGAATTGTTTAAAAGAATATTATTGATATTTTTAAAAATAATTGAAATATTTTTAGGAATTTAATTATAAATATATTGAAAATAATTAAACTTTTATAAAACATTTTGTCAAAATTTTTGAAAATAATTTAATTCTTTCGAGTAATTTTACTAAAATTGTATTGAAAATTATTTATTTTTACGAAGAATTTTATTATTATTATGAAAATAATTATTGTACTAAACACAATTGAATTCTTTCAAAAAAAATTATTAATCTTTGTGAAAATAATTGAATTCTTGTGAAGAATTTTATTTTTTTCAAAAAACAATTTAATTGTTCGGAAGGATTTAAATAATTAAAATTTGTATTAAAAATAATTGAATTCATTCGAGAAAATTTATTGAAATTATTTTGATAAATATTGAATTCCTAGGAAGATTTTTAATATTTTTTTGAAAATAATTGACATCTTGCGAAGAATTTTATTAAAATAGTAGCCATAGAAAATCATTGAATATTGACAAGATTTTTTGAAAATAATTAAATTTCGGCGAAGAATTTTGTTATTTATAAAAATAATTGAATTCTTAACGATAATTTTTCGAAAATTTTGAAAAATAATTAAATTTCCGCAAAGAATTTTAATATTTAAGAAGATAATTGAATTCTTTTGCAGAATTGCGTTAAAATTTTTGAATTAATATTAAATATATATTAAAAAGTTCTCAACCAATTTCAACAAAATTGAAATTAAATTTCCCAAAACAGTTAGTTCTCCAAAATTACTAATTAAAATTATGAAAAATACAGATTTTCCAAATATTTGAATTTCAAACCTTTTCAAAATTCAAAGTTTTTAATTAAAATTCTTCTATAAATTTATTATTTTTAATAATTAATTAAATATTTATTTAAAAATTTCACTAGTTTCAGAAGAATTTGAATTATTAACATTTTTCAAAAAACTAATTTTTTTTTAAATTTCTATAATTAAATTCATTCAGAATTGAAATTTTCTGAAATTTTAAATTGAAACCGTTTGAAATTCATTTATTTATGAAAATCTTAAGGGAAACTCTTAAAATTCAATAATTTATGAAATATTTAAGTAAAATAATTCATCAAATAATTTATGAGTAATAATTTTATGTAATAATTGTATGACTTTGAGAATTAAGTTATTTAAAATAGAACATTGTTAGAAATTGAAAAAATTTAAGATTTTGTATTAGAATTCGTGGTAATTTTACAGTTTATGAGTCAAACAAAAAAGATACCAAAATTCAGAATTTTTCTCATGAATTCTAAAAATTTAATTTCTTTCCAGTACTTTTAATGAAATTCCCTGACTTTTCCCTGAATTTCCTATGACCTGTGGCAACTCTGGTATTCTAATTTTAAATCCAACATTTAATAATGAAAAAAAGAGGAACTTACGTCATTATTTTCATTCCTTCTTGAATCTCTCGAATCTTTATCCGTTCGTTGAAACAATTTGGAGTGTACATATTGTAGTAAAGGGTTTTTTTCCATTCCATTGTTGAAAGCGTCGAAACTCCGCAGTGATATCTATCGAACATATATAGAATTCAGTGGTTCTTGAAGATCCTTACGGATAGAACAATGTAAAGGGTGCCTCTGGTAGTATATAAGCGATGATCCGAGTTAGCGGCTTTGGGTTTCAAATGCGAACGGGTTTCTCTTTTTTCTTTCTGAAGAGTATAAACCCGGGTAAACAAAAGGTATCCAACCGGGACGTATCTAAAAGCTGCAACAAATTTTTACATTTTTTTTTTATACCAGGTTAAGTGCCATTATGCTGGTATGGGCATAGACTATAAGCTGTACGGTGGTGGTCGTAATAAAGCGAAATGCTTAGCGATGGTGGGCAGACATTGGGTTATTGTAATGCAAATGTATCTAATCGGTCGAGCCAACCGACCATATGTCCGTTGTCGTGTACATATTATACATACTAGTCGTATAGTCGATTTCGATTGGTACAACCAACCCCGTATATATATGGTGAAAACTCTTGCCGCCGCACATCATCAGAATAACACGTCCGTGTTACGTTATGTTGAATCGAAGAGCACGCTAACCTAACCATTAAACCATTATTGCGTACTAATGACGATCGCGGACACGCTTAGTTAAGCATTATGTTATTTCGAACTCTCTCGTTCCCCTATTAGACTTGTGTGCTGTTCCAAATCTGGGAGCGGTGCGGTGGGACGAACCATCATGAATCGGAGACAAAAAAAAAATGAATATACTCCGATTACCCTTCTGTTCTGCAAATGAAAACGTGTAATTAACATCTGATTTTCAATTTTATTTTTACAAGGTTGCCACAAAAATTTAATTTTGTTTTTTCCTGATTTCCAAACAAAATTTTGACTTTTTCCCTGACCCTTAAAAATATTGTGATTCACTCTAAAAATTATTAGGTATAATTCATTCAGAGTAAACTAATTTTTTAAAAACTATTTGTCCGAATGTTTTCGTTTTATTCTCCTTCACAAAAATTACCATTTCTCGGACGTAAAAGATTGAATAATAATGTACTATTATATTTATTTACGAATTACTTTAATATTGTAAAATTATTAAAAAACATCAAAATAACTTCTTTTTTAAATAAATATTTAATCATTATTATTTTTTCATAACAATTAAGATTTTCAAAAATTTCAAATTCATACCTTTTTGAAACTCAAAAACTAATGAATATTATTATAAAACACGAAGAAATCTATCACTCCGAGTCAAAGACTCGGAGTGATAGATTTCTTCGTGTTTTATAATAATTTAAAATTTCACAAATTAAAAAAAATCAAATTACTTACAAAAATTCTAATAAAATCCTTCGCAAGAATTCAATTATTCTTGCAAAAAATAAATTTTTTCCCATGAATTCAATAATTTAAAAATAAATTTAATAAAGTTCATTGCAAGAATTCAATTATTTTCATAAATAATAAAATTATTCATAGAATTTCAATTATTTTTTATACAATTTTTAATTAATTTATGGAAGAATGTAATTATTTTCAAAAAAAGTATTGGAAAATTTTTGCAAGAATTCAATTACTTTTTACAAATAATTAAATTCTTCGCTGAAATTCAAATATTTTCAAAATCTACTATTTACATAAAATTTTTCATATGAATTAAATAATTTAAAAAAATTTAATGAACTTCCTGGTAAGAATTCAATTATTTTCATAAATAATAAAATTTTTCACAGGATTTCAATTATTTTTTATACAATTTTAAAAGAATTTCTCGAAAAATGTAATTATTTTGAAAAAGTATTGGAAAATTTTTGCAAGAATTCAATTACTTTTCAAAAATGATTAAATTCTTCGCTGAAATTCAAATATTTTTAAAATCAACTATTTAAATAAAATTTCTGAAATGAATTTAATTATTTTTAAAAAATTAATGAACTTCCTGGTAAGAATTCAATTATTTTTATGAATAATAAAATTTTTCACTGGATTTCAATTATTTTTTATACAATTTTAAATGAATTTCTCGAAAAAATGTAATTATTTTCAAGAAGTATTGGAAAATTTTTTGCAAGAATTCAATTATTTTTATAAAAAATAAAATTTTTCACATGAATTCAATTATTTAAAAAAATTTAATGAACTTCGTTGCAAGAATTCAATTATTTTCATCAATAATAAAATTCATCACAGGATTTCAATTATTTAAAAAAAGGAATAATATTCGTTGTAAGAATTCAATTATTTTCATTAGTTTATACATTTTTTCACAGGATTTCAAGTATTTTTAATACAATTTTAAATGAATTCCTCGAAAAATGTTATTAATTTCAAAAAGTTTTGAAAAATTTTTTCCAAGAATTCAATTATATTTTACAAATAATGAAGTTGTTCGCTGAAATTCAAATATTTTCAAAATCTACTATTAAAATAAAATTTCTCGAAAGAATTCAATTATTTAAAAAAATCTAATAAAGTTCGGTGCAAGAATTCAATTATTTTCATAAAGAATGAATCGATTATTCGTAAATTCATCAATTAAATATATTATAAGAGAATGAAAACTTCCAATAATTTAAAAAAAAACTCAAATTCTGCAATAATTCAATTATTTAAACACAAATATAAATAATTTATTAAATACCTAATTTAATGTTTCTTAAAATTGAATTCTTATAAAGAATTTTATTAACAAATTTTTAAATAATTGAATTCTTTCGAAGAATTTAATCATCCTGCAATGAGTTTTATTATTTATAAAAATATTTAAGTTCTTGAGAATAGTCTTATTATTTATAAAAATAATTGAATTCCTGCGAAATATTTATTATTTATGAAAATATTTAAATGTTTGCGTAGAATTTTATAAAAATTCTTTTTTATTTGAACTCTTTTAGTAAATTTTATTAAAATAGTAGATATTTTAAAATAATTGAATTAATAAGGGAAATTTTTGAAAATAATTAAAATTTTGCAAAGTATTTTATTAAAATTTTTTAAAAAAATTAAATTTTGGAGAAGAATTTTATTATTTTTTAAGATAATTGAATTTTGCCAAGAATTTTATTACTTTTGAAATTAATTGAATTTCTGCACTCATTTGTAACTTCTCCAAAATTCAATTTTATTTAGTGTTTTAAACTAAAATTCTTCTATAAATCCATAATTTTTAATAATTAATTTAATATACATTAAAAAATTTAACTAAATTGAGAAGAATTTGAATTATTAAAATTTTCCAAAAATTAAAGTTCTTGAAAAATTAAGTTATTTTAAAAAAAATTATTGTCAGAAACAGAAAAAATTGAAAGTTTTATATTAGAATTCGTAGTAATTTCATAGTTTATGAAGCAAACAAAAAAGATACCAAAATTCAGTTCTCTTATGAATTTTAAAATTAAATTTTTTTCCAGTAATACTTTTACTAAAAATCCCTGACTTTTCCCTGACCTCTGTGGCAACCCTGTTTTAATAATTTAAAAATTTCCTATCACAATATACTTTTTTGAAATTAAATTCAAAACTTATTTAAATACCGATTTTTCGGAATTAGACCTAAATAAAAATTCACCATAACTAGTAAAATTAATTTTAGCAAAATTTTACCAATCTAAATTAGTTTTCTGTATATATAGAATTAGAGAGTATCTGTATTGAAAATTAATAAACAAGATTAATGATGCTTGCTCTTAAGAACATATGGACATTAAAATTATGAGTTTGAAAGATGACTAGGAAACAGAAGTATTTTTACATCACGCTCACAAGATGAGAGAAGATAAAGACATTAACCACTTAAAAATTCAAAGACTATGAAGTAAGAGGACAAGAAAGTATTGCGGATTGCGAGTCATTGAAATGTATATATATACATATTCCTCCAGAGGAGAAAGACGAAGTGACGACGTACCGTGGAATTCCAGAGGAATGAAAGATTTATGAAAAAAAAGAGAGAAAGAGAAAATATGAAGAGACTGTGAAAAAGACAAGAAACTATCGTCGAAGTGAGCGCGTTAACGGTTCGCGAACAGCAGTTGGTGCGCGAGAGCGGACATTACCGTCGCCGACGTATATTTAGGACTGATTATTTATGATTACGATTATTCCAGGAGGCTTTCGAGCGCTTTATTGAATGTTTAGCATGTGCTTGGCTACGCTAATTTTGAACGCTTATTAGTATATACAGACTATTTCCCACGGAACTCTTTCTTTCGATTCATAAAGCACAATTGTCGCTAATTTGACAAAAAAAACAAAAATATCATTTGTTTTTAAATTATTAATCGCAATCGAATTAGTCATATATTAATTAATCCAATTGCTATCCAATGTATAATATTTTTTTTTATTTTAATTAATATGCCGCGAATAATTTTTCTTTTAAAATTTAATTTCCATTAAAATAAAAAACTAATTTAAAAGTAAATTGAAAAATTTAATTTTCATTAAAGTAAAAAATTTAATTTTCATTAAATTAAAAAATTTACTTCCCATTGAAGTGAATAAATTAATTTTAATTAAAGATAAGAATTTAATTTTTATTAGTAAAAAATAAAATTTGGATTAATGTGAACAATTTAATTCCAATTGATGTGGAAAATTTAATTTCTATTAAAGAGGAGAATTTAATTTCAATTAAAAAAAAATTTAATTTTAATTAATGTGAAAAATTAATTAATTTTCATTAAAGTAGATAATTTACTTTCCATTGAAGTGAAAAATTTAATTTCCATTAAAGTGAGTAATTTTATTGAAAAGTGAATTGAAAAATTTAATTTTGATTAAAGTGAAAAATTTAATTTTCATTAAAGAAAAAATTCCATTTAAAATTATATTGAAAAATTTAATTTTGATAGATTTAAAAAATTAAATTCCCGCATTGAGGTAAAAAATTTAACTTCCATTAAAGCTAATAATTTAATTTCCACTAAAGTGACAAATTTAATTGAAAAGTGAATTGAAAATTTTAATTTTGATTAATGTGAAAAATTTAATTTCAATTATATAATAAAAATTGTGGTTAAAATATAAAAATTTGATAAATAACTCGTTTTTTATTCTGATAAATTATAAATAATATAGATTAAAAAAAATTATTCATCGGCAATAAATAAAAAAATAAATTACACTTCTGGATAATTCGATTCGAATTGAATTGAAGAAACTTTAATTCAAATAAATATTGGTCTTACCCTCTAGACAACTGGGAAATTGCGAAATGACCCCTCCTCATGCATCCCGAAACACTGAACGTCCTTGAAAGACCTTCTCAAATTACAATACACTTTCTTCTAAATAATTCCAGACTGAAACAAATGTTGGCGATTTAATTAAGATTTGGAAGGCAATAATACAAACTTCAAGGTCAATATAAAATCAAGAACAAAAATTTCTATGAAATCAAATATTTTTCTTACCCATTTCTCTTTGTTTGATTTCACAATAATTATAATTCTCAAAAATGAGATAATTTTATCGATTTCAAGATAATTTTGCAGGATTATTCTCTTTTTCCAAGAGCTCCGTTTCTATCTCTTGGTAAATACCCCAAAAAAAGTATGTTTGTAGATCAATAACTAGCGTAGCGTCTTGAGAATGTTCACCTGAAATAAGAGGAATTCAATTAATATATATAATAAAAAAAAAATAAAGGAAAACAATAAAATAACGAGAAAAATGAACATTTTTCTCTTCTTTTTGAAAACACTGTCGCTAATCGAGAAGAAGAAATTGTTCAATTTCTAAAATTAAAAAAATGACTCATTTTCAATTTGTGAAGTGATGAAACTAAATCGAAGAAAATTCTTTAGCTTGAGTATATCACATAAACCGTTAATCTGTTGACCTCGATTATTTTGGGTAGCTGATGTTTTATGTTTCATTCCTTTCTCTCGATTTTTGCAACGATCAAAATGTTTCTATGAAAAAAAAGAGTCTCACTAATCTCGAATAAATCACCGCTTTTACAAGCGGTCACACTAACAAATTATCAAAAAAAAAATATTCTAAATATATAATTACTTCCAGAAGTCCCAGGGAGGGAGAAAATCAATTTAATTCTCTAATTTTAGATAAAAAAGGGAAATTAAGAAAATATTAATTAAATTATAAATTTTGTTTTTTCAAAAACTGATAAAATAAAAATTTCTCAAATTAAACAAGAAAAATTAATACAAATACTAAAAAAATTAGAATCTTTTTTTTTCTATAACATTGTATGTTACTGAATTATGAAAGTCGGTAGAGTTCTAACCGAACCAATTAGAAAGACCTTTACCGATAATTGAGATGGTTGTTCCTGTCCTATCACGTAAAAGGTGTTTCTACACCGAAGGCATTCTTTTAACCCGCAAGAGTAATTCACGACAAGTGATGTTGAGCAAAAAAAAAAAGAAAAAAAATGCACTTCGTATGGCTTGAACAATTTTTTATATATACCTTGTTCAGTTTTCATCCGAAAAGAACTTAAAAGGTCAACAATAAAGTAGTTGCGGAGAGTTTTTTTTAACGTTTAGCAGAATTTCCGCGTCAAGTAAAAACAATTTCAGACAAAATATACTTTAGTGCAATTTTTTTCTCCTTCATGATTTCCACAATATTTTTAAGTAATTTAACACGGGAGACTAAATAAATGTCTTCTATTTTTACCAACAATTTATCCTATTTGTCGGAATTTTGATTAGTGCCGAATAAAAAAATTTTGATTTCGACAAAAAAATTGAGGTTATGACACTTTCAACAAAATTTTATTTTCTGAAAATAATTTTAATTTTATATTGGTTAATTTACATCGTTATTAATCAGAAATCGGGATTTTTTCTGCACTTTAGCACTTATAGTGCGGAATAATAAATGATTTTGTAAAGTAGGAAATTGACAATAGACTAATATGTCTATTGTCAATATCGTCAATATTTTTGGCATTTTGGGATTTAAATCAATTTTCGCTAATTAGAGACAAATATTTGCAAGAATGGGAGTAAAATGCAAGTTTTCTTACCAACAATATAGATTTATAATCTCCGGTCAAGGTCACCCAACAATAAATCAGGTATTATTTCCGAAAGGGTCAACCTAACCTCAAAATTTGTATGGCAAAAATTTTGCAATACCAAAGAAATCCCGTTATCGTCGGGATGAATTTGCGTAATGTCTTGATAAAATCGACAAAATATTGTATTATTTATAATAATACGAACGATATTTGAGAAAAAATATCAATAATGTACGGGGTGCAAATAACCACACACGGTGAGACAAAATCGACAAAATTGCACATTTTGGATTAATTTACTTGTTGTTTATTTATTAATCCATTAATCACTAAACGTAGGGCATAGATTATGAAAAAAGCGAAATAAAACTGTATTAAATGTAAAATTCGTACCATTTTTACCGATCCTGCAGGTGCAACGTACAAGCCTAGACACGATCACAAGGTCAATGAACGTCGAAACCAGTGCTACCAACATGACTTTTTGGCGCGGTCAATTTTCTACATTTTTCCCTCCCGCCCCGCAAAAAAATCCTAATTGCCGTAAGTAATTTGATAAAATCGACAAAATATAATACAAATCTAGAAATAATATCATTTATTTACAAAAAAAATTGCGAGATTGCGTCTCGTCTGCATTGCAGTGTCTTGTTGACAAAATCGACAAAATCAACAAATTGAGCAGCATATATAGAAATTTCTACGCATATTATAAATAAACTATAAAAAAAACTATGTCCAGTAAATGAAATATGATCGAAAAAAAGACAAACTAAAATTTCTCACCTCTCCTGACAAGAAACGTTCCAAAATGATCGAGGAAGTAATGAATATGCATGATATGCATCAAATTCCAACAATGGCGCCACTTTTGCCTATGTTCACATTGCTCATCAATATCGTGAATTGGCAATCCCCTAAAAAAAAGAATTTGTCCATGTATACCTGGAAATCTTTTGCATTGGTTTCGAATGGTGTAATAAATTTAATCACATCAAGACTTGACGTCATCGAGGCGTTTGTTTAACGAGTGCGGCTATACCAGAGTCTCTCTCGTTGAGTTTTGTACTCGGATTACGCGCAAGGGGGCAAAAAGGAGTGAGAAGTATATACATAGTGTGCTTGCTGGCAACGGGAAGGAGAGAAACATTACACACAGTACACAGGGGCGGACGCCCTGAAAGACAGAGACAGATGACACACCCGCGCGCGCGAAACGGTGAGAAGCGCGCGGTGCAGATTAGAGGGAGAAAAACAGAAGTGTCGCGCACAGGAGCGAGATTGCATGACCTGCAAATATAAGAGAGAGTGAGAGAGTGACATGAATCGCAGAGGGGGCGTAGGGTGGGAGCAAGTGTGCGAGGGAGAGAAAGAGAGATAGAGAGAAAGAGTGAGCGAGACGAAGAGTTAAAGTAGTATCGTGTCGGACGCTGGACGAAGCGCACGCTCCATGCGAATCGTCACGGGATTTCGCGCGGATCTCACAATAAAGAGTAAATCCTTTACCGTCGACGAGGAAATAATCATTTTTCAACGTGAGAATCGTATCATCAAGTGACAACGAATTATTTCATTATAAAAATTGACCAAAAAAAGGAAATATTTTGCAAATTTTTAAATAACCCGCGCAAATTATTTTTTCTAAGTTGCCGGAAGTGATCAGTATCGATAATTGTTGGTACCACTGACCACCACTTAATTTGACGGTTATAACTACAGTGTATTTTTTTAACTGGTATTTAATTTCTCTTAATTTAAACATATCGCGTCGAATATTAATTTTTTTTATTACAAACAATTCTCTAACTTTGAAAATCAACAACGAATAATTAATATTTGAAAAAATTGGTGCGTTTCCAAACAACTTGATATGTTTTTGTCACTGACCTAACCTAACCTTGACTCGTGTGTTGGAAGCAACGTCTATTTGTGAAACAGTACAGTGTTGTCATCTTATTTATAATTGTTTTTTTTTTCTTTTTTAAATTTTTGATTAACATTGTCTTTTAATTAAGAAGAAAAATTGGATATCTGTGTTTATTTTGAAAGACGTGAAAATGCAATTGTTTAGGTGCGTGTCTCTTGTTTGAAGAGAGAAAAAAATTAGTTATCTACTTTTTCAATCAACTCCGGGAATTAATTGAGATTTAAAGGCAAAGTGGATTTGTTTTCATTTGAAAAAAAACAACAAAACTTTCAAGCCACGTTTATCAGCGTATGTAATTAATTTAACCGGAATTGGGAAGTGATAAAAGTGTTCTTCGAAGGACAATTTATATATGTTTCTCATATAATCCCACGTTTTAGTGTAATTCTAAAATTGAGGGAAAAATTTAAAAAAAAAAGTGTTTTTAAATCGACAATTTAAGTGATTATTTTTCTTTTTTAGAAAAAGGAAGTGTCGGTGACAGTCCCCCTTTGCCGGCTTAAATTGAAAAGAGTGGCTAACGAACACGTGTTGAATCATTCGTAAACCGGTTTTCGTTAGAAAACGTGAAGATGAGAAGTGAATTTCGATCAATTTGACGACAGTGTTTTATGAATTGACTGGTCTCTTTTTTTTTGGAGAAAAGGAAAACTTATATCATTACTGGGAAAAAAAAAGATTAATTGATTGTTCAACTTTAAATCTACATAAATGCTTCAATTGGTGAGAAAATATCTTTTTTTTATACGCTTTAATTATTTTACTTCATTTTACCTTATTTTTAATAAAATTTAATTTTTTAAAAGGTTCTTTTTCAAGAGGATAACTTATTGCATAAATCATTCTATGGAAAATTAAATTGATCTACTTATAATCTACATGAATTCGACAATTGGTGAGAAAATTGAATTTTCCTTTTTTTCATTTAATCTACATTTCTCTATTATATGGAAATTTTCCATTTATTTATATATGGAAATTTATATTTTACTCTTATTGAAATTTATCGACAATTTTTTGTTACATGTCTTACATGTGCAAATTGAAACAATAGAACCCAGTTATCGATTCGTTAGGAATTTTTACCCTTTCTTTTATTATTTCTAATTATTTTTACGCGAAGAATTGAATTTTTACTGCGACAGAACATAATGTCGATGATTTTATTAACAAATTTTTTTAAAATTAAAATAAAATTATTTCGCACGCTTAGATATTTCTGTTAACACATTACATAATGTTAACATAATTACAAAAAATAATTTATTAAAAAAAGCTAAAATTTACATGTTGAAAATCTGTACAGAAGATTTTCTATTACAAATGTTAATTACATTTTGATTTATGAGTATAGATGCAAAAGTAATTAATCTTCGTATTTTTTTTTTAATTTTCAATTCTTTGAATGATATTTGAATAAAAAAAGTATTGAAATGATATTTAATAATTAAAACTAAAATGATTGATTAAAAAATATTTTCAAATGTACAACATTAAGTTTATAATTACTAAATTTTCTAAAATTGATGTGAAATTATATACATTCAGGGATAATTATACGTAATTATGAAAATTTTGCAGAATATTATAAATTGAAAATAATGGACTTGTATATTGAATTTTTCCATAGAAAATGTCTCATTCGGTTTATTCCTATCTTAAAATGTTAATATGTAACGTATTGATTTCACTTTCTCGGACTTAGAGTAAAATTGCGCTTATGAAGGATTAATTATTTACGCTTCGGAAAGTGACAGTTTATTCGAACAATAAATCGAACCTTTCTAGAGTTAAATGTCTTTTATCACGCACTATAATAAACTTTTTCTCAACTTATTGTTAGATTTCAAGAATATAATAATAAACAATGAGAATATAATTTATAGTAATTTAGAAATTTCAGTTAATAACAATGAGTCATTAATTATTAACAAAAATAAATAATTCGTCATTAATTATAAATAAATAAATAAATAAGCATTATAACTAATTAACTAGTTATCAATAAACAAACAATAATTAGCTAATCATTATCAACAATAATTAACTAATATTGTTGTCAATAAATGTAATTGTTAGCAATAATTGGTACAGAAATTATTGTTACAGAAATAAATAAATAAGTTCTAATCTAGATAATTAATTGAAAAAAAATATTTTAAAGAAATAAAAAATTCTTTA
Organism: Leptopilina heterotoma; assembly: GCF_015476425.1. Taxonomy (NCBI): domain Eukaryota; kingdom Metazoa; phylum Arthropoda; class Insecta; order Hymenoptera; family Figitidae; genus Leptopilina; species Leptopilina heterotoma. The sequence continues at coordinate 197,075 of NW_025110999.1, forward strand.
AGTATTGTTTTTTAGCTATTTATATTTGGAGTGAGTGTAAAAATAAAATTAGTGCAATAATTTAAAAAAAAAATCAGTGGTTTTGAAGAGATTTAAAAATATGTTGTTATCTTTTGAAAGAACACTGGTACAACTGTAATAGGGTGTTTAAAGTTAAAACAAAGTTCGTGAGGCACAAGTGCATGAAAACGTTTTATGTTGAGCGTTGACGCACTGTCCGGATGCAACGTTTAATTATAAAATACGTATAAAACCGGAAGTAACATTTTCACAGAAGTCCACACGAACAATTACGAGTATCATTATTTTGTACATTTGAAAATATTTTTTTACTAAAAAAAATTTTTTTATATTAGAACAAAAGAAATTTCTATATAATAATTATAATAGTAATAATAATCTTAAAAATTCAAAATTCATTTTTTCTATTCAATTTATTTACAAATTTTTAAATAAATTTAAAAACTAAAAATTAAAAATAGAATAATAAAAAAAATTTGATGAAAGGATTTTTTCAGAAATCTTAATTTTGTACTTGAATTTTCTAATCATGTTTATTTTAGCTATATAAATACTTTTTCTTAATTAACCTTCAATAGCTTTTTCATTTAAAAGCAAAAAAAGTTTCCTAAACAATTATAATTTATTTTCGTGCTAATTAATTTTATCGAGAACAAAATAAATCAATTGAACTCTCGAAATATTTTTACAAAAACTGAAATGTAAACTAATTAATTTATTATACTTCTTAGTGAAAAAGAAATCGGTGAGAGGGAAATAGAATCTGTATATAATATATATAATTATCCATTTGTAATTATACAACAAATCACGAACTTTCGGCAAAACTGGAAGTCAATCAATAAAAAAAAAAACTCTTTAGAAAAAAAAGACAAATCTCTCTATAAATAATATTTCGCGTTAAAGAGAAAGTAATAGACGGATTATTGTTTGGAAGTAAATGTTTTTATCTTTTCTGTCATTAGTTTTGGAATTAATGATCCGCAATTGTTACATTAAATCGCGTGATAACTATTAAAGCATTTATAAATGATTTAGTAAGAAACTTATGGGTTTGAAAAGGGGACAATATTTTCAATTTCTTTATTATTATAATAATTAAAAAAATTAAGTATAAAGAATGTGTAATAATTTTATTGATTATTTAGCTTATTATTATTATTATTATTTTTTTTATTTATTTAGGTTTATTATTTATTTTTTATTTTATTGATTATTTAGTATATTATTTACTTTTTTATTTTATTGATTCTTTAGTTTATTATTTATTTTATTTATTATCGTTTTTGCGCATTAAATTTTTTTCCAATATTCGAAGATTATATTTGCTCATTTTATTTATTACGAAACAATACTTATAATCACACCGAGAGGGTAAAAAAAAGTCATCTTTCTTGTGCGCGAAAGTTGGAAATAATATTAATTATACTTTACTTTTATATTTGTAATTTTGTACTAAAAATAGCAACAAAAAGAAAGAAAAGGAGGATAAAGTATCGTATACTTTAAAAATTGCTTTGAAGAATATTTTTAGGCTTTTTTCGCGCAGTTAATTTTTTAATGACTAAAAAGCAGTCATAGTTTAAATATAAGAAGATAATGAATCACATATTTCTCCTTGAGGTTAATGAAAATTCTATATATTCTTTATTCTCTCATACGCGAGATTTTAACTTCTCTCTTAGAAGATAATAAATCAATTTCATAAGGAGGTAAAGATTATTTTACATAAGTTTTTTGTAAAAATTTTTTCGATTTTCTATTTAGAAAATGCAAAAGAAAAAATAAAAGAATAGAAAGAAAAAACTTTGCCGATTTTGAACTTGAGTCTCTCTCGTTTATATTGTCCATGATTTTTGAGTCGTCATAATAAACGAAATGACGTAAATGTGACTAACGAACCACCTTCTTCATAATGCTGTAATTGCTTCTTGGTCAATTAACACCGAGTCGTCTTGTGTTTTATTACGCTGCTGCTAAATTATGCACAATATGCGCAATCTAATAACAAATGCACACAATGTCCTCTTCTCAATTAACCATTTTAACCCAGAATTTCTGTGTTTAAAACTCGACACTTATTTACTGTTTGATATTTGATAATTTTTACACCTAATTTTCGATAATTTGCGACAATTGCTATTAATGGAAAAAAGAAACGAATGAGTAAAAATAATCCGAGCTGGTCATTTAATTGTTTGGAAATTTATTTACACTATTAATTAATTAATTACACTATTAATTAATTAATTTGGAAATTAATTAATTATACACTGAGAAAAAAATATTTTTGAATCAAACATAATTATCTTTGTTATACAGTCAACCAATAATTATTTTTGAATTAAACATAATAATTTTGATTCAACATATAATAAGTTTGATTCAATAAAAATTACCTTTAATTCAATTATAAAATATGTTTAATTCCAACATATTTTTTTGGTTGGCTAATTATTTTTGAACTATCAACAATTCGCGAGGCTAACTTTGTAGGATAAAATTAGCAATTTTAAAAATAGTAGAATTTAAAAATTTGTAATTCAAATTTTTTGTGAAAACACTAAAAAAAATCCAATTTTGGAAAAATTAGAAATAATTGCAAAAATTCAATTATTTTCAAGAGCGATAAAATTCTTCTTATAAAATTCAATTATCTTTCAAATTTAAAAAAAAATTCTCATCAAAATCCCAATTATCTTTATAAATAACAAAATTCTTTTCCAAAGTTCAATTATTTTCAAATCAATTTCAAATTCCCAAAAATAGTACCCAAACAATTTAATTATTTTCCTAAATAATAAAAATTTCTCACGAATTCAATTATTTACAAATTTTTTATAAATTCCTTTGCAATAATTCAATTATTTTTTATAAATAATAAAATTTTTTTAAGGAATTTAATTATTTTCAATAAAAAATAATTAAAAATTGTAGAAAATAATAATTGATTTGAAATGATGAAAATAATTTTGAAAAAGTTACTGTAATAATATTCTTATATAAATTTTGACAAATTTTTGGGGAAAAATTCAATTATTTTCAAGATATTTAATAAAATTCTTTTGCAAAAAATTTATTACTTTCAAAAATAATTAAATTTTTCAAAGGAATTCAATTATATCAATATCAATTATTTCCAAAAATTTTGACAAAAAATCAATTATTTTTAAAACTAGTAAAATTCTTCTGAGAAATTCAATTGTTTTCATAAATAGAAACTATTCTTCTCAGAAATTCAATTTTCAAAAATTTTTTAAATTTATACTTTGCAAAGAATATTTATTATTTTCAAAAATAATGAAATTTTTCACAGAAATTCAATTTTAATAAAATTCTTCACAAAAATTCAATTATTTTATATATAATTTTAATAAAATTTTCCCTAATAATTTTTTTTCAAAATTAGAATAAATTTTTTCGAAAAAAAATTCTTTTCACAATTCCAATTATCTTTAAAAATAACAAAATTCTTTTCCAAAGTTCAATTATTTTCAAATCAATTTCAAATTCCTAAAAATAGTACCCAAACAATTTAATTGTTTTCATAAATAATAAAAATTTCTCAAGAATTCAATTATTTACAAATTTTTTATAAATTCCTTCGCAATAATTCAATTATTTTTTATAAATAATAAATTTTTTTTAAGGAATTTAATTATTTTCAATAAAAAATAATTAAAAATTGTAGAAAATAATAATTGATTTGAAATGATGAAAATAATTTTGAAAAAGTTACTGTAATAATATTTTTATAATATAAAACAATAATTTTATCAGTCGGTCATCTTTAATTATTATAAAACATGAAGAAATCAATCACTCCGAGTCTTCGACTCGGAGCAATCGCTATCTTCATGCTTTATAAAAATTTTCTTATTAATTTATTGAATTTAAAAAGATTTGAATTTGAAATTTTTGAAATTCTTAATTCCTATGGAAAAATAATATTGATTAAATATTTATTTAAAAAAAAAGTTATTGATGTTTTCGAATAATTTTACAATTAAAGAAATTCGTAAATAAATGTAACAGAACATTTTTTTGAGTAAAATTTTTTCCTCTATTTTCTAAAAATTTAAAAAGTTTAAATTTCATTTGCAATTAAAATTTGTAATTCAGAAATAGAATAGAATATGTAATGTTTTTTTCCAAAAGAAAAGAATGAGTTTCTGAAAAATATTGTTATTGAGAAATATAAATTTGCATAAAATATTTCCTATTTCTTAATTATAATTTTTTAACTTTTAACAATTTTCTCATAGTTTTTGTAAATAAAAAGGAGAAAAATAATTTTTTAGATCAGTTAAACGAAATTTGTTAGAGAAAAAAGCATATAATGAACCAAATTTATTTGTTAATCATAATTTCTTTTTATTTTCTAATTTCAAATATTGTTTTATTACAAATCATGAAAAAATACCTGCATTTTTTCGATCTGTCAAACAATATTTTTTAAAGAGAAAAAAAAACAAAAGCATACATAAAAACTAATTTAAAAGTGTGGACAGACAGAATGAAAGAATGAAAATACGAAGATTATTATAGATAATTACAAAAAATTTCTTCTCAGTGTAGGAAATTAAATTAGTAAAAAAATTAATTAATTATAGAGACTTAATTAATTCGGATAACATAACTAAAAATGTTGATTAATAATCAATAGAATTAATATTATCAGAAATAATTATTAACATTAGAATAATTTGAACCAAAAAATACAGTCGCAGAGATTTTGCTGAAAATTAATTAAAATTTTTACTCATCAATCAATGAAGATAAATTTTACAAATATATTTCCCCAAAAAACAAAAATCAAACTCTAAAATGACTAACGGGACATTTGATACTATTGCCGATAAAGAAAGGAAAAAAAATTCACTTGTCAGTCAGCATCACTGTTTTCTATCTAAACTACTGGCAGAGTTTCAGTAATTTCACAATAATTGGCTATCGCACTCTGCTTTTGCTTTAATAATTACTTTAGTACACTCGATGCCATGTACATATACTTATTTCATGTACTTACATGGCGGATATTGACGCCTTAGTGTTCTTTCACGTGTAAAATTAACCACCTGTCTCCGCAAGTTGCGTAAGATTGATTAAAAACTTAATACTGCTCTAATTTGATATATTTTTTTTCAAAAACATTATATACATATTAAATATATATATATGTATGTAAAACTATTTACATTTAACGCATTAAACCACCCATGGTAATGTTTGCATTTAGAAAATAATTTTCGCAATCTGCTTTCATTTAATAATCATGATAATAATTATTATATCATTATTTAATATGCTTTTAATTTAATTTCGAACTGTGCTGCAAATTTTGTTTGTTCTTTTTTTTGTTTTAATTTACCTCTATTTTCAATTGAAGTTCGTGTGCGGGTAATGCGAATTTAATTTAGATTACATTAGGTGAAATTTAAGTTATATTTATTTATTATTAAGCAATATTTGCTATTATTATTATTATTATTATTATTATTATTATTATTATTATTTTCCTATTTACTTCATAATATATTTATTTTTTTTATTAATATTATTTTTATTAATATTTTCTTTTAAACATTATCTTTATATTGCTGCTATCACGAAGGGATATTTATAGTTACGAAGTCGATCGTAACAATTAGTATCATTATTAGTATTATTATTTAATTTTTGTCAGTTTCTTGTTACTATTCTCTCTAAATTTGAATTTGTAAAAATTTTTACTAAATTAAACTAGTTATCTTTATAAATAGCAAAAATTCTTCGCCAAAATTCAATTATATTCAGGAATTTTTATAAAATTCATTGTAAAATTCAATTATTTTCATAAACAACAATATTCATCACAAAGATTCAATTATTTTCAAAATTAATAAAATTCTTCACAAAAATTCAATTCTTTTCAAAAAATAAAAAAAATTGTCAACATTTCAATTATCTTTACAAATGAATAGCAAAATTCTTCGCCGAAATTCAAAAATTTTCAAGAATTTTAATAAAAATCATTGCGAAATTCAATTATTTTCATAAATAATAGAACTTATGACAGGAATTCAATTATTTTCAAAAATTTCTCTTAATTTATCAATGATTTTTAATATTCTACTATTTTCATAAAATTTCCTAAAAGAATTCAATTATTAAACAAAATTTTTTATAATATTCTATACACGAACATTAAATTATTTTCAAAAAAAAAAAAAAAAAATTTCACAAGAATTCAATTATTTAAAATAAAATTTGCATAAATTTTTTCGAAAATATTAAATGTTTGAAACTTTTTTATAAAATTTTTAGCAGTAATTCAATTATTTTCATAAATAATAAAACTCATTGCCGAATTTCAATTATTTTTTATACAATTTTAATTTAATTTCTCGAAAATGTAATTATTCTTAAAAATTGTGTTAAAATTCGTCGAAAGAATTCAATTATTTAAAAATTTGTTTATAAAATTTTGAATTCTTGTAGAATTTTCTAAAAAAAATTGATTTGAAAATTAATTTCAGTTAAAGTTTTAGATAATAATTAAATTTTTTAGAAGTTACTAATAATATTGCAATTTGTATAAATAATTGAATTTTGTAAAGGTTTCAAATTAAAATCTTTGAAAATTTTTCAATTCAATTATTTTCAAAAAAAAAAAAAATAAATATTCCACAGGAATTCAATTATTTAAAATAAAATTTGCATAAATTTTTTCGAAAAAATCAAATGTTTGAAATTTTTAATTTTTCATACTTTCATTTGAAAATTCTATGGAACTAATTTTTTTCAAAAATCTTAATTGAAATTTTCTAGAATTATTTCAAGTTAATCGAAATTTTGTAAAACTGAATTGTAAACAAATGTATTTGAAAATTCTCAACAGAACTTTATCAAAAATTAATGTAAGAATTTTTCGCTGATTAAAGAATTTTTAATTACAAGTGAAGAAAATTATTAAACATAATTGATTTAAAAAAGAATTTTATTTTAAAATTGTAGAAAATAATAATTGAATTGAAATGATGAAAATAATTTTGAAAAAGTTAGAGTAACAATATTCTTATATTATAATTTAAAAAGAAAAAAATTTTTTTTAAATTCAAATTTTTCATATTCCTAAATAAATTATTGAATTATAATACAATAATTTTCTGTTTTATTATCTTTGATTAATATAATAAGTGAATATAGATATTTTTACTGGCCCCTGATCAGAAACTAATATTAATGTGGAACCTGTTTAGGATCTAATTTTAAAAATTTTAGACAAGAATATTATTAATAAAAATAATAATAATAAATTTCTTTCCTTTAATTTACAAATATTAATTTCTAATTTTGATAATTATACGATAATTTTAACAATAATAAAAATAAAGCAATAAAAATATTAATAATAAAAATAAAAACAATTTAATTTTAATTACTAGATACTGTTCTATATTCAATAATTGAATTAAAATTAATAAAAGAACGTTACAATTTTGACTCTTAATTGACCGTGACGCGTTAAACGTTTGACACGAAACTTAATGAAAATTGGTGTTTTATTCTTTGGAAAGTAAATCGAGTTTCTTTGAGGAGGAAATGAACATTGTATATATAGAAGTCGTGTGGTGTAGAAAGTTGGGAAGGAAAGTAAAATGGTTCACCTATTATAGATGTGGCAATAGTATTTTTTGTGTGTATGTGTGTTTCTTTCTTTTTATTTTATTCTTTTTTTTCCCCCAAAAAAAAAAATAAATATTACATAAGTGTGTAGGAGAATATTTTATTACCACTTTTTAAACAATGATACGAGCCGAGTTTTTTTTCTTTTTGTTTCAATTTTTTTTTTATTTTACGTGCACATTCCAATCCCAGCGCGACGAATGGGCGGCGGTTAATTATCGGCTCGACTCGAAGCAGACACACAACGGACAATTACTAACACTGAAGTGTTTACAATCTAGAGTTTATAGACGACGGCAAGTGGCAATCAAGTGGACTAATTAATGAGTGACCGCTCTCAGAGCGTTTGCGAGTTCAATTCCTTAATTTCTCTCTCTCTCTCTCTCTCTCTCTCTCTCTCTCTCTCTCTCTCTCTCTCTCTCTCTCTCTCTCTCTCTCTCTCTCTCTCTCTCTCTCTATGTATATAAATGACAATTATAAACATAGTTCAAAATCGTGTAATTATTTATATAAACATTTTGATCCGTTAGAGGAAAAAACCGAGTTAATGATAAATCAAACATTTCACATGCTGAAAATTTATATTTGAAATTCTTCAAGTTTTTAACAATAACTTAAATTTTGCTTCCTCATCGAGGAAGTATTTTTTCTTTTTTACAGTAAAATATTGGAACATATGTACTTTTTTTGATAATTTAAAAATTGGTTCGTTTCTTTTTCAAGAAAAAGAAGTAATCAAAGAAAAAAAGTTAAAAAGAACTAATTTATTTTTATTCCCCATATAAAAATACGAATGAGCCTTGAAATAATTTCTTGTGGTAATTAATATTTACTGGGTCACACATTATGTATACTTTTGAATTGGAGAAAAAGAAATAATAAAAGAGAAAATAATTATTTCTCTAAAGGAAATTATTATTATAAATTAATTTTTTGCCGATTGTGTAAAAACATAACCGTTTGTTCTTAATTTTTTTTTAGTTTTTTTAAATCAAGACCATGATATTGTGAATTAATCTACAATCTCAGGTGACCGATTAATTTTAACGCGGGAAATGATTAGACTTTTTCGTCGCTATAAGCGCAATTAACCTGTTCGTTCTTTTGATACTATCATTAGGTCTTGTGACACTCTTGACGTTTAAATTATTTCCTGTACAAGAGAGAAAGAAAGAAAGAGAGAGAGAGAGAGAGACAGAGAGAAGGAGATTTTATATTTTCATGTTGATTTCTAATTAGATTTACAGAAGAAAAAAAATGTTGCTTAATTTTAATATGTATGAACGAATTCTGTTAATTATTTTCTATTTACTTCTCCTGGAAATTGGAGCGCACTTTGGATAATTTTTTTTTAATTCACATGCGTGAAGTTTGTTCTACCTGATGATAATTTGGTTTTGCAATATTTGACCCGACAGGAACTGGCAGAAATTTTTTTATTCTATAAAGAATTTTATTGAAATTTCGATTAATTGAATTCTTGCAAAGAAATTTATTACAATTTTAAAAATAACTTTAGCTTTAAAAAGAATTTTATCAAAATTCTTCAAAATAATTGACTGCTTGCCTTGAATTTTATTATTTATGAAGCAAGAATTAAATTCTAGCGAAGAATTTTATTGAAACTTTTAAAAATAATTGAATTCCTGCGAAGAGTTTTAATGAATTTTTTAAAATAATAAAATTCTTTCGAGGAATTCTATAAAAAATTGTGTTGAAAATAATTGATTTCTTATAAAGAATTTTATCTCAATTTTCGAAAATAATTGAATTCTTGCGAAGAATTTTATTGAAACTTTCAAAAAAAATTGAATTCCTGCGAAGAATTTTAATAAAATATATAGAATTAATAAAATATATGAACCCTTTTAAAGAATTTTATCTAAATTTTTGAAAATAATTGAATTCCTTTGGAAAATTTTATTGAAATTTAAAAAAATAATTGAATTCCTTTGCAGAATTTTATTAAAATTTAAAAATTAATTGAATTCATGCGACAAATTTTATTATTTATGAAAAGAATTGAATTTTTGCGAAGAATTTTAATAAATTTTTAGAAATAATTAAATTTTCTCGAGGAATTTTCGAAAATAATTGAATTTCTTTGGAGATTTTTATTGAAATTAAAAAAATAATTGAATTCTTATAAAGAATTTTTTTAAATATTCTAAAATAATTGAATTCCTTTGGAGAATTTTATTAAAATTTAATAAAGGAATTGAATTCTTGCGAAGAATTTAAATAAATTTTTAAAAATAATTCAATTCTCTTGAGGAATTTAATTAAAATTGTACTAAAAATATATGAATCCTTTTAAAGAATTTTATCTAAGTTTTCAAAAATAATTGAATTCCTTTGGAGAATTTTACGGAATTTTATTAAAATTAAAAAAAATAATTGAATTCTTATAAAGAATTTTATCCTAATATTCGAAAATAATTAAATTCCTTTGGAGAATTTTATTAAAATTTGATAAAGGAATTGAATTCTCACGACAAATTTTATTATTTATGAAAAGAATTGAATTCTTGCGAAGAATTTTAATAAATTTAATTAAAATTGTATTGAAAATACTGTAATCCTTGTATAGAATTTTAATAAAATGCTTTGCAGTATTTCAATTATTTTTAAAATTCGATAAAATTCTTCAAAAAAATTAAATTATTTTCGAAAATTTAGATAATATTTTTTCAAATAATTGAATCCTTTTAAGGAATTCTATTAAAATTGTATTGAAAATAATTGAATTTTTTTGAAGAATTTTATTGAAATTTAAAAAATAATTTTTCCTGTCAAGAAATTTTATTAAAATTGTATTGAATACAATTGAATTCCTGCAACGAATTTTATAATTTTAAAAAATAATTGAATTCTCGCAAAGAATGTTATTAAAATTTTTTAAAATAATTGAATTCTTACGAAGAATTTTATTATAATTTAAAAAAATAATTGAATTATTTGAAAGAATTTTATCTAAATTTTTGAAAATAATTTAATTCTTTTGAAGAATTTTATTGAAATTTAAAAAATAATTGAATTTCTGTGATGAATTTTAGTAAAATTTTTGAATGTAATTGAATTCTTTTGAAGAATATTATTGAAATTCAAAAAATAATTTTTTTTATCAAGAAATTATATTAAAATTGCATTGAATACAATAATTGAATTCCTGCGACGAATTTTGTTATTTATAAAAATAATTGAATTCTCGCAAAGAATGTTATTAAAATTTAAAAAAATAATTTAATTCCTATACGACAAAATTTTTTAAAATTGTAATAATTATACTTAATAACAGATTTTTTAAAAATTTTAAATCTATTGTTATGCAAAAATTAAATTTTATAAAAAATGAAGTTTATATTTTAAAATAAAATATTCCGTAATTTGCATAACAATATTAAACTAAGAACACAGCGTTTTGCGCATCAGCGCGCTTAACATTTGCTAGCAGTTTATCTAATATAATTCTAATAATTTCAATAATAATAATAAAATTAATAGTAAAATAATAACAATTATATTTCGTTTCGTGAAAAGCTAAGGAATTTAAACAATTATATTTTTAATAATAAAAATAGTGAATAAAATAAATAGCAGATTGTAAATTAAAAATATTAAAATAGTTTTTTTTCTCAAGGGCAATTTATTACTTCGTGTAAAAAAATCAAAAATTTAAATTTCTTTTTGACAAAGTAATGAAGAATAAACTGTCGCCAATGGACAAATTATTATTGTTATTGTTTTTTTTAAACAGAGGGGGGCGGGGGGTAGGATTAATAAATTAATAGCTCGAGGGGCTCACTTGTAATTAATTGGCCCCTCGCAATGGGTTTTCTACTTGCTAATTACAGTTTATAATTAAGCAGCTCAACTACTACACGGAGAGACCGAGATTACTAATTTTTGTATAAAATCACACTAGAATTTACTATATTCACATTGCAACCACCGGAAATAAGGGGACTTTTTGTATTTTTTACTATTTTCTACACTAAGTCACTAATCCCGACAAATGTTCACCAAATTAGCAAAGTTTCTTACTATTTCGTCCAATAGTTCCAAACAACTGTAGTAAAACTCAGAAACATTGTGTACGTAAAATTACTATAGTCGTTGTAAATGCAGAAAGAAAGAGTGAAAAGAAAAAATACGGATTTTTGTCGCCGGTTTCCCGTCAATTCTTGACTAGTGGAGGTAAACTGGAAGGATTTTTACATACACAGACACACACACTCACACACTTATATATTTGTTGTTGGATAAATATTTGAAGACACACACATGTTTATTTCACTTATATGTATAGACGCGGTTAATTAATACACTAATACACAACTGCACGCACGACAACGAATTTCACTGAAAGTATACATCTTTGTTTCCTTATATATTGAATGATGAAAATTTACAGCACTTACGAGAAAGCAGTTTACTTTTAACAACTTATTATAAGACATACTTCTTGGGACAGGAATAAATGCAAAATTTATTAATTTATAATGGTCAATTTCTGAGATACCGAACGACCTACGTTTCACTTTATATTTAATTATTGTAGATAATATCCAAATTTATTTTACATACGCGAAACATAGTCACTGTCAATGATCGGAAGGCATCGGCTCATTTACGGAGATTGACGAGGTTAGCAACCAATAGAAATACAGGCGCCATATGACTGCACTCGCTAGCCACACTTGCTCACCAAAAATTACTACAGTGGATAGAAGATTTTAGTGGAAAATGTTTTCATTTGTCAGATTTTGTCTAATTAAATTAGAGAAAACTATAATCAATTTTCGCTACATTTACAACTCTTACACAAAATATTAAAACTTGCTATTTCAATGTAGCAAATTTATCTATTTCTTTTGTAAATTTATCTAATTCTGTAGTACATTATGCTAAAAGTCCCCTTATTTCCGGTCATTGCAACCGTTTTTAGTAATTTTTACGAATGTGGGTCTCTCCGTGTACCACCACCACTAGTTAAACGCGAGTGCTATTGCTATGGGCCCGCTAAGAGCAATTAATATGATTAATCGTTCCGCGAATTATCGGCTTGGTCAAACTCGCGAACCAGCCGTTTCGACAGAGTGCAACCTTTTGATTTACGCCCCTTTGATCGAGAACGCGATGCTTCTCATTCCACTATTTATTTCTCTGATGTTCAATGGGAATATTCATTTTCTCATACACTCTTCTCGGGGATTTTTTTTATTTATTTTTTTTTATTGATATATATTGTATATATATAAAAAAGTACGCTTGGCCTTTTTACGAAATTAACATTTTATCGCTTACAAAAAAATTTGCTTCATTATTATAATGAGAGTTTGAATTTTTAATAACTAGAGAGATGTGTGAAAAATTGTTTTTTTAATTATGCATAATTACAATAATTAATTAATGTTGAGAGAAATATATTAGGATTAATTACAAGTGTAGTTTCATGATTTTTAGTACTGTTTTTCTGCAGATATCAAATTGAAACAAAAAAGGAATCAAAAGTGTTGCTAAGCAAAAATTTTGATTCGTTTTTTGTCACAATTTGATATCTGCAGAAAAACTGAGAGATAATAATATTTTTATGTTAAAAAAATCTTTTCCTTTTTTATAATTTATAATTGTAATTTTCTATTTTAATTTTCAATTGTAATTTATAGTTGTAATTGATAATTATAATTTTAAATTATATAGGATTAAAATTAAAATTAAATTATACAATAAGTTATTATTTTAATTGTAATTTATGATTACAATTTTCAATTATGATTTCTATTTGTAATTTCTAATTATAATTATCTATTACAATTAGAAATTATAATTCTCTAAATTAGAAATTATAATTTCTAATTATAATTCTCAATTATAATTTCTAAATTGTAATTTCTAATTATAATTTTCAATTATAATTTCTAATTGTAATTTACAATTATAATTTCCAATTAGTAATTATAATTTTTTTAGTAATTAAAATTTATAATTTTTATAATTTATAATTTATATTTACAATTGTAAGTTACAAATATGAAAGTAAAAATAAAAAAATATTATTGGTTGGCAATGCTAATAGTCGCGATGAAATATATTATCAGGAAATGATTGCCGTTGTATAGGACGCGACGCGCGATCCTATTGACTTGTTAGAAAGCTAAAAAACGAATCGACTTCCGGAAACGTTTCGAGTGCGATTACGCGATTGACAGAGTGGGCCGCTTCTCTTTCTCTCGTTTTAATAATTTATCGCGCCATATCGTCCGGAAGAGGGTATATCGGTGCGCGGCGTGACCGATGTGCTTCAGTAGCAAAAAAAATAGTCCCATATATAGACGATAATTAGGGTATTATTATGTTTGAAAAAGAATAAAAACAGAATCGCGACAATTCGAATAGAATTATTTTGTTTTTTAATTCAGTGGTAAAAAGAGTAATATTTTAATTAGCTTCTCGACGTTAAGAAACACAATCCAAAAACTAGAGAAAATAAAATTGTCAAGAAAAATTTTCAGAATCATAGAAATTCATAAAATCGATTGCCAGCTCCTCGTCTGTATATATATAGTTTTATATATAATGCGGACGGATTCGCTATATCGAAATCAAATAATCGCGAGAGCAGATCTTGAAACATTAGTGTGTAAATGAGGAGTGATAAAGTGGGCGAGGGCCTCAAGGGAAAAAAGAAAATAGAAGCTATATTATATAGTTGGGGGCGAAGAAACGAAGGAAACAACGCGCATTTGATATTAATAAGAAATCTTACGATTCCGCGTTTAATCAAGAGCACACATACACATAAAACTATATGTATTCTTTTCTCTATATATACTATATATATATTTTTTCTTGTAAGAAAATTATTTGTTTTTCGTGATATGAAAAAGGTAACTTATTTTCTCTGCTTTAAAGCAAAATTTTTCATTTGGGGAAAATTTATTTTTAATAAATGATTATTTATTGATTTTATTTCTAGTTTTGCGAAAACAAAATATTGACTATTGTTTAATTTTATTTTGACTCAGGGTCTCTACTAACCGGGATATAACCGGGAATTTAATTTGACCGGGAAAAACTGGAAATAAGCCAGGAATTTTATGCCAAACCGGGAATTTTTTTATTAAATGAAAAAAAGTTTTGTTATTTTAATTTGTTTTTAAAAAATTGCTTTTTCTTTCAATTTTTACAGATATTTATACTGTTTTCTAAATTTTAATTAGTTAAAAACAGTAATTAATTTGATAGTAAAAAATCAGTCACTGATTCAAATATAGTATGTAAATATACAAAAAAAAAAAATTATTGAATTAATAGAAATTTTATGAAATTTAACTGAAAATAATAAAATTTATTAAAGAATTTCATTAAAAACTATTTAACAAATCGAATTATCAAAGTATTTTAATTTAATAATTGATAAATAATTGAATTTTATAAAGAGTCACATTCTAATGTATTCATGTTTCTTTGTGGGAAGATTAAAAATTAAAATTTTTATTAGTTAATTTAAAAAAAAAGATACACACTTAATTTTTTTTTAATAAAATTGAATTTTTGCAAAGATTTTTTAAAAATTCTGAAAAATAAGATTTTTAAAATTTTTTAATTCTGTTGTTTCAAGATAATTAAATTTTTATAAATAAATAATTGAAATTTTTTTGAAACAATTGAAATTTCTTTACATTCTATTAAAAATAATTAACTTGTTTTAAATAATTTTATTTAAATTTTCCGAAAATAATCAAGGGAAGTTAGTCACCGTAATTATAATTTTATTTCTAAAAATTTCTTCGCAATATATTCAATTATTTTCATAAATAGTAAAACTCAAAAGAATTCAATTACTTCTAGAAACTGAAAAAAAATTTCTCAAGAATTCAATTATTTTTCAAATTTTTGATTAAAATGATTAAAAAAATTTTTTTTTTTTAATTTAAAGAAACTTGTCAAGAGAATTTAATTATATTCATAAAAACTCTAATAAAAAATTTGAAAGACATTTGTAGATTTATTTATGCTCGAAATCAAATAAATTTAAATTTAAAGAGAAAGAAAAACCGGAAAAAATTAGGACAAAGCCGGGAAAAAACCGTGAAATAACCGAGAATTTTGTTGAACGAAAATAATAGACACCATTGTGATTTTTTTACCTTTTCGGTTTCATAATTATCTCTCTCTCTCTCTCTTTTTCGCAGTCTGGTGAAAAAAATAGTTTTTTGGGCCAAAAACAGTCAATAAGAAAGAAAAAGAGGGGTTTTTGGATCATTGAATCCAAATTTAACGTCAGATTTAAAAATTAATAAATGTTGGACCCAATATGGCGAGTAAAAGTTTTTTTAAATTAACGTATTTGTCTAAAAATGTTTATTATACGTTAATTTTAAAAATTTTAGGTCCCCATATTGAATTTACTATTTTTAATTTTTAAAATCTGAAATTAAATTCGTATTTTAGAAACCGCCAAGTAACGCATTTTTTATCAAAAAGCATCAATTTTAAAATTTAACAACTGTAAAACCCCTGGAGACTAACAAATTTTAAGCGAATCTAAATAATTTAAAAAATTTTTTATTGTCATTTTGAATCCGTCATTTTGAGTTTTCTAAATTTGACAACAGATTCGAAAATAACGACTCCAAAAATACCCAGAGTAACACAATTCGATTAAAATACATTAATTTTTTTTTAATTCTCCGCCATATTGAATCCGCCATGTTGAATTTTTAAATTTGCATCAAATTAAAACAATTTAGCTTATTAAGGTGATATTACAGGACATTGTAGGGTATTTAGGGATTTTACGATATTTAACGAATTTAGGGTATTTATGGTTTTTCACTGATGTAGTAACAGATTATTCCACATTTTTTGACTTTAGTACACGATATTACACAATATTACACGATTACTACGAAGAGAGGGTCAAAAAAGATTCGGTGCTTGCTCTCTGGGGTTGTATAGTGATGGCTAGTCGGAGGTATTGATTATATCGTTTCCAATTAGTCTGCGAAGTGCAGCCGGTCATGTCCATCAAGTTAGGAATGTGTTTGTAAGAAACCTCTTGTACAGCTTAGTATCACTTGTAAGGTTTCATCGTTAGATATGTAACGTACAACATAACTGCATTTCTCAGGTTTCCTGCTACTCTTATTCTAATTATTATTATTTTAATTTTGCATTAAATTTTCTATTCTCTGCTCTGTGTTTAGAAATAATTTTTGACCCAAACATTTCCAATTCGAATCCAATTTGGATCATTCGTTTCATATTATACCATTTGGAACCGCAGTTGTTCTAAGGATTTCAAATTGAGACGAAGAACGAATCATTTTGATTCGAATTGATTCGTTTTTTTTGTCTCGATGTCCTTAGAAAAACTGTGGTTAAAAATAGAAAAAGTAAAAACCTAGTAACAGCTTTTTCCGTAAGGTCCGTAATTTGTTTACAAGTGAAATTCGACCTTTCGGAAGATGTGGTCACTGGGTTTTTACTTTGGACATGGCAGAGAACTTTACGAAAGATTGAAAATTATGGCTTCAATCTCGAAAAGTGTCAATACTTTCGTTTCATTCGATTGCTTAAAAAGTTTAATCCAATGCAATTGCATCTTTTTGCTCTAAAGTTGGAGTCTGATTTTTAAGTGTTTAGTAATGTTTCTAATATTAATTAAATGGATTAAATTAATAAACGTTATGGTATAGTATTAAAATATTTCTCTTCGAATTGGTATGAATCGAATAGTAGAGATAGATAATAGATGCAGATTGTAGGTTTTTTCTTTAAAATTCAAGTTCTAAATTGGTGACAGTTTCCTTTTCTTCTTTCGCATAGTTTACAATGTTATAACGGTTCGTTATAGACACGATTAGAGGGTACACTAAACACACAACTGGTCAAGGTATTTCACCTCTCTATGGTTTCGTAAGTGCGAGGATAGAAGTTGATATGTAATTCATGAATGGAATATACAATGGAACCGTTCAGCAATGCCAATGGATATGTCCGACGTGCACCACATTGCAATTTACGTCGATCTAATCGTGATTAAAGTTCAGGGACGTATCCCTGTGTGTGTAGTTGCATATATCTCGCACTCCTCAATCACGTAGTATCGAGGAAAATGAATAAAGAAAATGACTCGAAGAATATCAGAAACTGTCTTTAAAAATGTTCGTACAAACCAGAGATAGAAAGAAGAAGAAAGAAAGAAGGAGAAAGAGAGAGAGAGTACAATGATTCCAGTCATGAATTTTATACAATAAGATTCATGCCAGAATTTATTATATATTTCTCGGTACTACAAACAGGAAACAATATATGTTTAACATGCATTTCTCTCCCTCCTGTATTCACACTGTATATGCCAGTATATATAAATCAATTTTGCGTTCGTAAAACCCAGATATATATTCCACACGTGTGATATAATACATAATATCATCATATAATATAAAAACATTACGTAATAAGTTTATTCAACGTCCTCTAATATAAAGTATATAGATATAAAGGTGAAAAAAATAGATCGCTGAGGTAATAAAGTCACTGCAGCTGAATTATTAACAGATAATGAAATTTTCTCCTCGTGGATTATTAGCTCTAGCATTGAAAATGTTTTTTTTTTCCACACTCTGATGATGACCCTTTAGAGGTTCACATTATGAGATAACATATATGGGTTATAATCTTGCTTTTCTTCTCGCGATGCAACTCTCTTGCCTTCTCTCGCAAGTGGAAAATGCGGTATATAGAAAAATGGTGTGTGAGTTAATTAGAAATTGAATAAGTTTTGCTGGATCTTCTTTAGAGAGTGGGTGGGGGGGGGGGTGAGAAGAGGTGGAACGAAAAGGGTGTCGCGGTAATATCTTGTACGTGCTACAAGTCTGCCGCTTATTAAAAACATTGGCCAACCTTTCTCTCTCTCTCGAACACAATCATATATAGTTAGAGAGAAGAGACGTCGTTCTATAAACTCTTTGTGTGTTGCTGCTTTTGCGGTTTTTCGTGCGTGTGAATATACACACTCAGGTGGCGAAGTAATCGTTTGGCTTATTACGTTTCTGAGAAGGATTTGTGCGCTATTACGTTTCACGGTTTTGTGAGTCTGCGGACCGGGTAAAGTGAAATTATCCCGAGGAGATACGATTCGATATTGACAATATAAATACCGGGGTTCGTGGTGAAAGAGATGCCGTTTGGGATAATTTTCTGTTTTTCTGGTACTGCTGTTTGTTGGGTACTCATAGTTTTTCTGAGGATATCAAATTGAGACAAAAGACGAATCAAAAATGTTGCGAAGCAATGTTTTTGATTCGTCTTTTGTCTCAATTTGATATCCTCAGAAAAACTCTGACTGCTACTGCAGAATCATTAATTTCTGGACCATAAATAATTTGTAGGCGTATGTTGTTAATTCCAAACTCTTGGTTTTTTTTTATATCATAGAGTCATCAATTCTTGGACCATATAATTCTTCCGTAGGTGCGTTTCTGATTCGAAGATCACAATTTGTTGCTGTACAATTATATATCATATTTGCTGCAACTAACAAAAAATAACCTAATTTCCGTTCAGCCATATTCAATTTGATACATACATCATCAAAATGCGGTCGTATGTCCCTAATTATTCCGGAATAATGTATAGTAGTGGCCTTCGTCAGTAGGGGGTTGCCGATTAACCAGACTGCGGGGTAATTGCGTCAAAGGCGGATAATGGTGTAATCGCATGAAAAAGAGCGCGTGTATAGGAAATAGAAAAGTATACATATATATATGGTCTCTATAGTGAAGCAGAACATGTATAGGGTAGAGAAGAACCAAAGATAGTAGTAGTGGATGTGATGTGGATGAAACAGAATTACGGAAAAGAAATAATGTGATACCAGAAACTAGTATCTCTCAGGGGTCGTCTGTCGTGTGACTACGATACACGTGTTGATGACCAAGAGACTCGTTCCTAATTGCTTCTGATGACACTGTGTGTCTTTCCCTTCCTTCCTTCCATAGGCCACCGCACGAAATTCAACGCACCCTCCTAGGCTGACCAGAACTCAGAAGACTATAGGGAAACTCCACTCGCTTTGATATGTGTTGAGCTCAAGCGTCCGGAAAAGGAGGAATTAGTCGAATCCGAAAAGAAGATGATAATAACTGTTGAGGAAATTTTTGTCTTTTAGCGAATTCATAACGCTATAGTGAAATGTTGTGAAATGTTGCTGAAGAATTGGTGATGAATATTGTTAATGGATTTAAATATGGAGAGGATTGCTACTGAACTTTTTGCTGAAATTCGAAAGGTAATTAATTATGACTATCATTTGCAACAAGATTAGAATCTTAGCGGTAGATGATATCAATCGAAAAACCCCAGGTGGTGGGTAAGGATTTTGATTTAGGGGAAGAAGTGAAGCGCAGCCGAACCGGAGTGGGGATAATGAGAGTGAGTGAGAAGTTTCGGTTCTTCTCTCTCGCTCTCGTTACCCCCACTCCGCGCTTGCGCCTTACTTCTCAGAAACTTGATGTCGTCCTACCCGGCATTCCTATTAAACAGAAATCTACCGCTTTTAGGTTTTTGTTACGTCAAGTCCATTAGGAAAAGAAGAACTATTTGCATTTGTTATTTCGATCCAATTGGACTGATGCCAATTAGATCGACTTGAACCAAACAAAAGACCAAAATCTTGATTTCTATTAATTCGAAAAGGTTAAAAACTCGATTCACAAAAAGGTGGATTTTCGCTTGTCGGTTTCAGAGCCTCTATTTTTCAAAGTTCCCCCTCATGAACGCAGCCACCTGTTCATCTCATCAGACGAATCCTGCGGTGTAACTACATACCATTTAATCACATTTTTGTCTCGGAATAGAAATTCCATTTGAAAAATAAATGTCAACGATTTATTAGCAAGCGAAATAATTGTATTTTGAAAAACGTATAAATCGTCTAGGGACTTTTTTTTAAATGTCCCTTAATAGAATTCGATTTCCATTCCATGGTTGAGGAAACACTTGGAAAAGCGTCGTTGTACCCTGCGGGCGTAACTCGCCGGAAAAGCATAGCAGTGGCTTGGTACCGGGCAATTACTTTACGGTCAGCACGCGAAAAAGGGTGGTGCAGAATCGAGAATGGGTTTTCCATGTGGGACAAGAGGAAATGCGAGAGCGGGAGGATTGCCCAGGGTGGAAAGAGGAGGATGTGGTGGTGGGATAGCTTGGATACGTTATGAATACATTATATATATATCTATCTCTCTCTCTCTTGGTTCCAAGGGATGCTGTGTGTTGGCACATGCGCTGAAAGGGTGACTCCACCCTGGTTTTACGGGTCTATCCTATATACATAAACCCACACTATGACTCGCGCTAATTATACATGCGCTAACCAACCACCTCCCACCCTCTAAACTCAGGAATAAATCCCAGACCTGTCCTCTCTTTCACCGAGAGGGTTGGGATTTGTCCTCTCAGGTTCATGGAGGAGGAGCGTAATTTTCCCTCACACACACACACACACACTCTAGTGCTTCATCTCGTTGTTTCATCCAACCCAACTTCTCGGGCGTCTGCCTAATTAACAGGCACTCGCTCCGCTTGATAATATACTTTGAACTTCCTCCTATAGTGGTAATCCTCCCCGTCTCTCCTTCTGTCGTCGTCGAGTTTTCCCAGCGTATCAGGAAATTCGGAAAGAACGGTGAAGGAATAATAAGTTTGGATCTTTAAAGGATTGCAAATTTTAGCTTTGTAGGTGCGGGTTGTTGTATATAAGGTTTATGGATGTAGTTGAGTTTTTATTGGGTAATATTATCCTGACGCTGTGAAATTCTTATGCATAACAAAATAACAGTTGTGTGCGTGATTCTCGGTTGCATTTGCTATGAATGAATGAATGTCATTTTTGTATAATGTATTCTGTAAAGGAGATAGCGTTTTTGCTACTTATATACTTGTTCCATGGAAACAAATTGAAAGATTGGTGTTTTGTTTTCAAAAAGTTATCAAAAGAATAAACTATTAAATCTTTTGATCTAATATAAGTGTTTTTTTCTTAAACTTATTATATAGGCTGAAATCTTTTTTCTGGAAAGAATGAGATTTTTTTTTTTTTTAAGATTCTTTCTTGTTAGGAAAATAGAATTTTTTCTCCCCCATGAAAGGTGGTAAAGAAGCGAACCAATTAGATGTTTATTAAAGGAAACTCGAGTAGTTGTAATCCTTGCACCTGCTACGTTAAAGCCCCTTGAGAGTTGGAAAGAGCCAACCTCCTGTCAGAGAAGGTCGTGCCTTTGCTATTCCTTTCTAAACGAGATGCTAGGAGGAGGCTGGGGAGGAGCGCGATTCTCTCTTTACTCTGTTCAAGTCTTCTCTTGGTGTTCCCCTTCCTTCTTTTTCATGTCCTCGCTTTACTTTGCTTAATTACGCGGAGGCGTTAACCAGCTTTCACCAACCTCGTAGTCGTGCTCCTTCTCGTGCACCAACAACCCTTTGACTTGCCGGAAAGGGAAACGGAAAACTGATTGGCCAACAGGCATACAAGAGATGAATATATATATATGTATACTTTCTGTCGTTTCTATCTCATTCCTCTTTGTCCCCCCCCCCCACCTCCTACCATCTTTTTGAAAATGAACTCTTCTTGCAAATGAGAAAGGGGAAGCCCTTTTTTGAGAGTTCGATTGGAAAATCGTTTGATCGACGTAACGAATAACGAGGACGATTGCGAATAATTCTATGACTTTGTTTGACTAGTTATATTCCTCTTTTGCGTTTATTCTCTCTGGTCCTGCCACTTACTGAGTAAAGTAGGTGAAGGCAAGATCTATTTATTCCTTCATTGTAAGTTTCGAAAAAAAAGGAGAAGAAATTTTTTTTCTCCTTTTGATGAGATGAAAAGTGGATTTTATTTCAGGATTATTCACATCTTTCTACTTAGTGTGTCTGACCATAAAATTCTTCTACCACTGATGATATATTCAACTGCCGGTGTAGATACATTCAAACCCTGGTCAGTATTAGAACTATTTAGGACTATTTGGTCCCCTATTTAGCCCTTTTAGGTACCAAAATGTAGATCAAATTAAAAGTTGATCCAAATTTTTGGTTTTTTTAAATTTTATCCAATTTGATACTCTCAAGAAAACTGCGTGATAATAAGGCCAAAATCGAGTCCTAGGCCCAAGTAGGAATATTTTTGAGAAAACGATATTATACTATTATTCACATATAGTTGTTTTTAAGGAATAAAATTGTCAGGGAAAAATTATTTTGATACGATAAAATGTATATACAAGTGAAATAGAAAAAGTTGAATCATATCTTATTTCTTGAGTTCACGGAATTATCAGTAGTGTACCTTTTATCAGAATGAAAGTAAAATGAGGGAAAGTGAAGGAAAAAAAGCGACGAGGAGAAGGAAGAAATTCCTCGTTTCTCATCTTGAAAACGTGACTTGAAGAATTAATGAAATATACATCAAGTAAACTTCGAAATTTAACACTGTTGAAAATTTGATGAAATTTATTTAATGAATGTTATTGGATTTTTCATGTAAAAAAAGGAACGGCAAAAAAAATGAAGAAAAAGAAATAAACGATATGGTTAAAGATTCCAGACAGTATTTAACGTTAATGTTTAGGTACATTGTTATTGAATAAAAAAATGTTGTTACTAGAACCTAGTTATCAGCCACTCAATTTTAAAAAATTTGATGTTAAATTTAAAAAAATATATATTTAACTTTAAAATTTAATTTCCAAAATTAAGTGAGTGCCAGTATCAGCTTCATAAAAGCAGACAATATTAGGTTATGTTTGTAATTTTTGGAATAAAAATACACAAAGGTGATCAACTCTCAATATAAATCACTGATGTTCAATTATTCATAACGCATCTAAAATAGTAAAAAAAAACTAATTTTGGTTTTACGGAATTAAACAGAAATTTATAGAAGGTAAAAAAACACAAGCATAACCTAAAAATGATTTGCTTCTTAGGAACCTTAAAATAGATTTTTACATTTAAATCTATATTTAAAATACCTAGATTTTTGTATTTTAATGAATTAGGCGAAAAATACTCCCTCACTTTGCCCTGTTTAAAAACTAGGACTCTAATGAGGGCCTTTTCAGAAAAAATATTATTAATGTTATTATCATTATTATTAATTAATTAACCTTAATTATTCTTTGTACATTCGCTCAATATTTTCAATTTCTTTGACTTTCGTTTCTACATGTACATAGAAAAAACACACAACGACAACACATGAAAACAAGAGACCCTTATCTTCGTATATATTTCTTTTTTTCCATCCTTTTTTTCTACGAAAGTAAATAGAGATAATTTAACCATCCCCCCACTCTGATTGCAATTTATTTTACAAACCCAAAGCGGTCAACCTCATTTTATTTTCAATCGTCGATGGCATTCAATTAACTTCCGTGGTTCGATTCCTGCGAATGACCGAGGTCACGGAATGCCAATGCGACGAGAGATAAACAAGGACGGCTTAAGGATTTGTGGGGAAAGAGGAACTCTAGTTGGAAAGGGTTGACAGGAGAGAGAGAGAGAGAGAGAGAAACTGGACGAGGAGGTCCAAGGAGGAGTAAGCATTAAGAGGGTGAAAAAGGGGGTGGGTGGATGGGGAGAGAATCGAATTTCTTCGAAAGAGAGAGAGAGTGAGTGAGTCGCGAAACGCGGATTCGACAAATCGAAGTGCCCCTTGCAGACGAAAGGGGGGTGGTGGTGGGGTAACGGTGTGCCGCCTGCCGCCGACGATGCGCAGGCCCTATGCAAAATAGCCGAGCTCACCATTCCCCGGGGGTGGGGTAAGACGGCGTTGACGACGTTGCCTGAGGTAGAAGGACGAGGTGAACGCGGGGGGAGGGAGGTGAACGAGGACCCTAGAGCCGCCCGATGGGGCAAACAACCCCTTAGTTCTGCGGTAGCGGCCGCAGACGCCCCCACCAACGTCGTGACGCCTTCCGTCGTCGTCGACGTGAAACACCAACCCTCTCTCTCTCTCGCTCTCTCTTCCTTTCTCTCTTCTTTTACCCCGCACGAGAAAACTCTTTCGCGACTACCGGCCTGACGTGTACTTTTTGGTGAACGTCACAGATACAATATATAGAGATAAAAGTCACAAAGTGCGTGTAAATAGAAAATATTTTTTATCAATTTTTTTTTTGTGGGGAAAAATTATTGCTTCGAGTGTATTTTTTCAAACTTTATTTCTTCACTGTTCTTTGGTTTCTACGTTTCTTCACTTTTCTTTAGTTTCTACGTTTCTTCACTTTTCTTTGGTTTCTACATTTCTTCACTTTTCTTTGGTTTCTACATTTCTTCACTATTCTTTTGTTTCTTCACTTTTCTTTGATTTCTAAGTTTCTTCTGTTTTCTTTTTTTCTACGTTTCTTCACTCTTCTTTGGTTTCTATACGTTTCTTCACTATTCTTTTGTTTCTTCACTTTTCTTTTGTTTTTACGTTTCTTCTTTTTTTTGTTTCTACATTTCTTTGGTTTCTACGTTTCTTCACTTTTCTTTAATTTCTACGTTTCTTCAGTTTTCTTTGGTTTTTACGTTTCTTCACATTTTGAAGAAATGTACAAACATTTCTTCACTTTTCTTTGATTTCTACGTTTCTTCAGTTTCCTTTTTTTCTACATTTCTTCAGTTTTCTTTTTTGGTTTTTACAAATGCTGTATGAAAATTTTCCATTTCTACATATATAGCAATATATCTAGATGTAAAATTATGTAGTATGTGTATTATAAAAATATATTTTTTATATGATTGCACTGAAGAAAAGATTTATTTGATTCAAGTAAATCAAATTAAAAAGTAAATCTGAAGAAAAGATTACTTGTCTTCAGCAAATAAATATTTGTGTCACGCTCCGAAGAAAGGTATACCTAAGAAGCGAACCATTTTTAGGTTATGTTTTAATTTTTAGAATAAAAATACTCTTGAGTTGATCAACTGCGAATATAAATCACTGATGTCCAAGTCTTTATTGCATTTAAAATAATTAATAAAAAACTGATTTTAGTTTTAAATTAAACACAGAAACTGTTAAATAGGGTAAAAATAACACTATAACATAACCTTAAAATGATTCGCTTCTTAAAAACCTTTCTAAGGAGCGCGTCACATATAAAAATATATAATAAATATAAATATTTCATAATGTATGATAAATATTATTTTTATATCAAAAATATATTGTAACATATAATCATATAATTATAATATTAATATTTTATATTATAACATATTTAAAGTATTCATGATAAGTATATAGCTTATGCCTTTCGGCTTCGAACGTAAAATATATTATAAATATAATAAAAATACAAGACAATATAAAATAATAAAAATAATAAATATAATAAATACAAAATATTATAAATAAATTATAATGTATAATAATTCGCAGTTTTTCTGCAGATATCAAATTGAGACAAAAAAGGAATCAAAAGGGTTTGCAAAGAAACGTTTTGATTCGATTTTTGTCTCAATTTGATGTATCTGCAGAAAAACTGTGAATGTCTGTAATGCACAATTATGTTATAATTTATATTTATATAATTATAATATTAATTTTCTATATTCTATAATACATACTTATAATATTTATTCTACATTGTTCATGCCTCTTGGCTCTAAAAGCAATATATATTTATAATATCATATAAAAATATTATAAAAAGTATAATACACGCGTACTATATAATTTTTGTTTATATATACATATAAACATAAATGGAATGTAATTATACAGCAGAAAAGTGGAGGTGAGTGCATTTTAATTTGAAAGTGTACATTTTGCCAGGGAGATTGTCAAGTGCCAGGAGACACAATGTTGCGGAAAACATAAGCGTATATAACTGCGATCTGGATTTAAAGCGATTACTCATGTTGCGCCATAGTGAACCAATTCTATATAAAGGGGGTCCTAACGAATGTGCGAGGTAATTAATTTTAATGAGATGCATCTGAAGGTGTTGGTGAACGCATGTGTTTTGTAATGTCTATGCGCGCGCGAGATATAACATTGTTGCACGCTATACACCAAGAAAAGCGTCGTCATAGTCGTCCACGCAGCTCTTTTTCTCTCTCTCTCACCCCCTTTTTATTTAAAGTAATTCTTTGACGTTTACTTCCATATACATATGAAAATAATTACCTCAAGTTTATAATATGTGTAAACATACATACATACCTCACGCAATTTTTTTTTTCTTTTCTTTAAAAGCAATACTTTGGTTTATAACACCTGTTACATTTCTTTACACACATATTTTTCTTTTTACTTTGTTTTATTGCGTCGTAATTATGTTATAAAGAATAAGTTACTTCTTTTTCTTTGCTTTTTTTAAAAATTTTGTTTTAGCAAAGTTTTATTATTTTCGCATATGTATTTAGACATTTTTTCTGAGGATATCAAATTGAGATAAAAAAAACGTATCAAAATGTTATGCTTCGCAACTATTTTGATACCTTTTTTTGTCTTATTTTGATATCCTTAGAAAAAATGTGTAAATATTTTATTTCTTTGCAATTTTTTTTTATTTCTATGGAAAATAATTTTTTAAATTTTTTAATAATTATTTTCTATTGAAAATAATTTTTATATTATTAATACTATTATTATTTTTAAAATTTTGCCCCCCCCCCTTGCCCCCTCGTAAGATATTTTACATACATTAGCGTCATTTTTTTTATTTAATTATTTTCTCTTTAAATTTAAAATTGGTAGAAATGTTTACTAATTTAAATTAGTGATTAACTTTTTGCTTTTGAATTAGTAAAAATGTTAACTAATTTAAATTAGTGACTGACTCTTTGCTTTTGAATTAGTAAATTTTATTAATTTAAAATAATTATCTTCTAATAATAATTTCTTTTTTACTAATTTGCTGAAGCAAGAAGTCATTCACGATTTTACTAATAATTAATTATTTTTAAATAATTCAGATTTGGAGAGTAATAATACTAATATATAATTAAATAATAATATTATTAAATATTTTGAAAATTATTATATAACCCGTGGAGAAATTTTTTAACGTTGTTTGTAGTTGAAATGGGATTTGATTGAGGACCTGGCCAGTTTTCCTAGTTTCGAAAACAGTTATTTTTGCAGCTGTATTTTTTATTACAAAGACAAAAAAGTGAGGCTATTCATTTTCTATTAATTATTCTGACATAAAGATTTTTTTCGAAACATTTTTTTGGTTTTGACCAGTGAAAATGGGGATTCAGCAAGATTTCCGAGTTTCTAGAAAGGTTTTTTTTTAAATTTTGTTTTGTATAATAGCAAAATAAATTAATATTAATATTTTTATTAATGTTAATTTCATTTTATTAATTATTTTATTACCTTCAATTTATTAGTCAAAATAAGGATTTGGAAGGGGTCTGAACAGTTTTCCTAATTTCTAACAAGGCGCCTGTTAGCTTCTTCTTTTATATTGAACCGATTCTGGTAAATTTCTTCAGGAATTAGGCAAAATAAATTTTCTCTTCTCTTTTTTGGTTTCAAATAGGGATTTATAGAGGGGCTAGATAGTTTATCTAAGTTTCTAGTAAACTTTTTCTTAATCCCCTGCTATTAATAGGAAAATCAGGAACAATTTTTGTAGAGTTTATACCAAAAGTATACTATGAATAAAAAATAATAGTTATATTGTTCATTTTAAAATAGGGCCATGACGAGGCGCTAGCCAGTTTTTGATTTTACTTCTTTATTCGTTCATTAATTTTTTTTTTTGCTTATAAAACATCTTTTGTAAAAAAATTACTTAACTTAAATTTAAATTACGAAACCTAATTTAAATTAGTGCGGATCTTTCACTAATTCAGATTTATAGAGATAATATACAACACTCTTTAATACGAGTTAAAAAAAAAAATTCGCGACAATCGTAAATTCGCGTGTTCGTTAATATTTCTCTCTCTCATTTTTCGTATTACAAACAATATGATTATCAATGGCCGGGAGACTAATTAACTCAAAAAAAAAAGAAAAAATTTGCTGACTAGTTCTCGATTTTACGGTAATTAGTCGCGTATAATTAAAAACAGTTGGCGTGAGTTTAAAATTTTATAAAACTTTTATTGTTATATGAAGAAATGATCTTTGGCATGAAAAATATACTTGCCTCGAGACATAGACGTTTTTCTTTTTCTATTTTTTTTTCTTCCTCTTCTTCTTCTTTTTTTTTCTTCAAGGATTTTTGCAGTATGAGTGTAATTAAGCACTGTTCTCATCCACAATTAAGCAGTTCGATCACCGGGTTTATATTCTCGTGACGACAGTGTATATGCGCTTTGCCATTGGAAAGAAGATATAGGAAAAATAAAACTATACGGTTAATTGTCGATTAATTAACAGTGTGTCGAGTAGGCTGAAATTGTGGTCACGTTGCGTCACGTGTTTAAGCGTGCGCGCTTTTAACCTCTCTCTCTCTCTCTCTCTCTCTCTCTCTCTCTCTCTCTCTCTCTTTATCTCTCATTAATTAGTTATTAACGGCGTAATTACAAATATGCAAATTGGCCCCTCGTAATTTCTATGTCCGTCATTATTATTTCCCGGGAGGATTTCACAATTCCACCTCCGCGATGAATTTTTATACTCCTCCATCACTTTGCGTCTCGTTGACTTTGAGAGAAACGAGAGAGAGAGAGAGAGAGAGGGAGAGAATATATCTGCAGAGAAGGTCGAATCTTTGCTTTAAAAAAAATTTTCCCCTTTCTTCGTTTTTTAATTTAATTTAATTTTTTTTTTCGAAACAAGGTTAATTTCGTTCGATTTCATGTTGTGCCACATTGTCAAGAATTTAACGAGTTGATTTTTATGCGTTACAACGCTTGTGTAAAAGTAATGACCCTCGTTTACACAACGGCTGTAAAAGGAAGCAAACCACTGTTAAGTGAAGAAGTCAACAATGAGAAGTTTTAATGAATCATTCGGTTTGTCGCGTCAACAGAAATTATCCACTTTTTTTTCTCTAACGATTTATCCATTTCCGGTTCTTTTCTATTTTCGATTTTTACTTATTGTGAGAAATTAATAATTTATATTTGATTTTTAGCTTTTTAAAAATTAAATTTAAGAATTTTATGATGCATGTTATTTTTTTTGGGGGGGAAGAAAAAAACGAGTGTAATCTCGGTCTCTTCTTATTTTTTGTCCTTTACGCGCATATAGTGTATGTATATATATATACAGGGACTGCGCGCGAATCAATGAAATGCAGGGATGAGTTGAGCATCGCCTGAGGTTGAAATGAATAAATAAAAGAGATGCGGCTGTACAAATTTGTTTTGAAAATTCCTTTAAAGTAAAATACTTTCATGTTTTGAAAGAAAAAAAAATTCCTTTTCAAGGTTTCATTTTAATTCTTTTGTTTTTTGGTGAATTGAGATAATTTACTGTCGAATTAGTGTAGAAACCAATTTGGAAATTAAAATAATTGTAAATATTAAAGACTATTTTTAATATTTATTGTAATAGTTATTTTAATAGTTATTTTAATATTTATTTTAGTAATTGTGACGCGCTCCGAAGAAACGTATCTAAGAAGGAAATCATTTTAAGGTTATGTTTGTATTATTTTCCCCTAAATTACAAGTTTCTGTGTTTAATTTAAAACTAGGGCCGATTTCACCAACACCGATTAAAAGTTAATCAATGATTAAATCCTCAATTAACCAATCAGAAGCCTTTAAATTGTCTTTAATCATTGATTAACTTTTAATCGGAAGTTGAGAGAGCGTTACATTTATTCCTAATTTAATTAAATTACATTAAAATTTAAAAATTCAATTTTTAATTTAAATAAAATTTTATGAAACTTTATTCTATTCATAAATCTTTAACTGATTCTAGCAATAATTTCTGTAAAATTCGATTGAGACATTTTTTTTGTCACGCCATTGACACACTGGGTCAATTTGACACAAACTTTATTATCATATCAATTAATAACAATTTTAGTCAATTTTTTGAAATAAAATTAATAATTATTCTCTAAACTATTCTTAGTATGATAGTTTTATTTAGGTTTAAAAATCTTTAACTAAATTGTTTTAAACATTAGTTTATAAAATGGGGTACAGAATTTTGTATATAGAATAAACTATATCCATGCTGGCAAATTAAAAAACATTTAATTTTGAGTAGAAAGAGGAGAAAATTTCTTTATAATTGAAAATTAGTTGAATTAAATTAATTAAACCAAAAAATTAAACACTATAGTAAAAATTTAATTTAAAAATTTAATTTAAAATTTGTATGCATTCAATTTTAATCAATTGAATTAATTCTTAAACCGGATTAAAATAATTCAGTAATTTTTATTTAATTTAAAAATGTCTTTAGCAAAATAAAAAATTTTGATCGGATCATAACTTTACGAGAATTTTATTTCTACTATTATTTTTTATTTTTTCATTGGCTAACGGATAAAAATTGCTATTACTCCTACTAACACAGTAGTGATAACTATTTAATACAGAATTCAAATTAAATATTATTTATCGCTAATTAATTTTTAATTTAAAAATTCTTTTATTAAATTAATTTTTACTTCAATTAAAACTTTTTAAAAAAAAATTTTTTTTTTAAAATTAAAAATAGATTCTTACAAATAATTTTCGTTTTAACTTTAGAAAAATATTGAGAATAAAATAAATGATTGTCATTAGCGTAAAAATTGAATTTGAAGGTGGATTTTTCAAAAAGGAAACATTTAGAACCCAGATAGTTATATATAAAGAGTCGCAGAATTTTGGTTCCGTTCCAGATACTCATTACTCATGTCTGATGAATATGAAGTGTTTGTCACTTTTCATTAGACAACGGTTTGCAGTTGTACAAATATTTGTATTATAAATGTTTCCCTATATTTAACCAATTGTTACACTATTTCTTTAGAAAAAAAAAAAAAATTTCCCCTTGTCACTAATTTTAATATTTAATTACCGAAATTTTATTTGTCAGTCAACTTATATTTTTTAAACACATATATAAAGTTGGAAGACAAAAATAATTTTTTGGCTAATTGTTTACTTTTTATTGAATGTACACACAAAATGTGTTTTTGAATACTTAGTGGAAATATTATTTAACGAAATTATTTTCCGCTCTTAGAAATTTAAATTTTATTGGAGAATTATAATTTAGAGAAGTTAAAATGATTTTTAATTGAATTTTTAGTATTTATTTAATTATATTTAAATATATTAAATTAATAAACATTTTCCAAAAATTATTTATTTGTAAAAAATTTAATTAAAAATTTAATTAAAAAAATGTAATTAATTTAAATTTAACAATTTAAAATTTAACTTTATTTTAATAATAAATTACATTCAATTTTTCAAATATTTTCTTGTAAAATTGAAAATAACTTTATTTATTCATAACAAGTAAAGTTAGTTAATAAATTTATTTCACTATACGTTATCAATTGATTTTAAAAAAAAAAAAATTTAGTAATTTACATATTTTTATATATTCCCTTTTTTCTGCTGTTGACTTTTTTTTATATACGTGTTAAATGTATATAATATTTAGCATAAAATTTAATGCAGATTCATTTTATCGTTTACAAATGACTCTCATCGCGAAATATGTAAAATCTATTGAGTGTAGATTCGTTGAAATCAGACTGACTGGTTACGAATTGCCTACTCGTTTGATGAAACCAGTGAGTATTATAAGAAATGAGAGAGAAAGAGAGAAGTTTCGAATGCACATCAAGGTATGTTAGTTGGTTTTCAGTAAAAGAGAGAGGAGTTGGGGGGACGCGACCCAGGAAAGAGGGAGGCTGTATAAGAGGGAAAGATATAGGCAGTCATTTGTTGCTGTTTATTAATTCGAGGCGAAGCGAGAGACATCCATTTTGCACGTTCGGTAACTCGTTTCACATTCGCCCACTCTTTCATACTCGCACACTAGTGCACAAATACATATCAAATGCAATGCACTTTACCCACTTTATATATATATGTATATATATACTATAAGAATACGAGCCATTGAAACAAAAATAAATGTCCACCTTCAACAAGGAGGTATAAAGACACCTCTCTGATCACACACATTGGGGTATAATCTAATGCTCATAAATGCATTTAACTGTCTTTTTTTCTGTTTTTTGCTTATTTCCCTACAAAGTTAGAGCGCAACTTTTTCTCCGATTTTTTTTTATATTTAAAAGAAATATAAGTATTTTATTTTTTCTTATAAGTAGTGTTTGTAGTAATAATTATAGTAATTCAGAAACCTGGAAAACCTGGAAATGTCAGGGAATTTTATAAACCTTGAAAAAACCTGGAAAAGTCAGGGAATTTTGTTCGAAATCCTGAAAAATTGTTGTTTTCTAAAGTTATTGTGTTTATTTTTGAAATCTAATTTTATGTAAAATGAATTTTAGTTAAAAACACTAAAACAAATTAAATTTTAAAGCAATTACGAATGATTGTAGAAATTCAATTATTTTTCAAAAGTAGTAAAATTCTTTTTCAAAAATTCAATTATTTTCAAAAATTTTAATAAAATTCTAATTATTTTCAAAAACTTTCCTCAATTCAATGATTTTTAATATCTACTACTTTAATAAAAACTCCTAAAAGAATTCAATTAGTTCACCAAACTTTTTAAAATAAATTGAAATTAAATTAATAATTTAAATTTTTGTTAAAAACACTAAAAATTTCAATTTTGGAGAAATAATTGCTGAAATTCAAAAAAATAAAATAAAATAAAATTCTTGTTATAAAATTCAACTATGTTCAAAATTTGAAAAAAATTCCAATTTTCTTTATAAATAACAAAATTCTTCTTCAAAGTTCATTTACTTTCATAAATGTCAAAAAAAAATTCTTGTCCTAATTTCAATTATTTTCAAAAATTGTTCTAATTTTAATGATTTTCAATATTTACTATTTTATTAAAATTTCCCAAAAAGACAATATTTTAGTCTTTTAATGAAAAGAAGTGAAAAAAATTCTGATGATTTCTATTTGTCATTATAATTTTGAATTAATTATAAAATAAAAATAATTATAATATAATAATAAAATATAAAATCTATCTAAAGTTAACAAAAAACAAATGTATAAACAAAAGACAACTTCAGAGTGTGAGGGACAGAAAATAAGTGAATGAATGGAAGAACATTCAAAATATTATAGTTAATTATTTTCATATATTATTCAATTATTTTCATGAATAATAACATTTTTTACAGGGATTCAATTATTTTCATAAATAATAAAACTCAATGCTGAATTTCAATTATTTTTATTGCAATTTGAATGGAATTCCTCGAAAAAAGTTATTATTCTTAAAAATTTTATTAAAATTTATCAAAGAAATTTAATTATTTTAATAACCTTTGCTACAATTTATTTATTAAAATTTAAGTATTATTTTCAATAAAGTTTTGTAATTATATTTCTTTAAAGAATAAAATTATTTTCAAAGATTTTAATGGAATTCTTTGTGTAATAATTCAGTTTTTTTCAAATTATAATTTTAATAAAATTCTTCGCAGAAATCCAATTATATGTATAAAAATTTACAAAAATTCTCTTCAAAATTTCAAATTTTTAATATAAATAATGAAAACCTTCTCTTAAATTAAATTATTTTTAAAAATTTCTAATAAAATTCTTGTCAAAATTTCAATTAATTTCAAAAATTTCCCTCAATTTAATGATTTTCAATATCTAATATTTTAAAAACATTTTCCTAAAGAATTCAATTATTAAAAAAAAAAATTTAATAAAATTCTACACAAACATTTAATTATTTTCATCAATATTAAAATTTTCACAAGAATTCAATTATCTAAGACACAATATTCGTAAGGATTTTTCGAAAGAAAATCAATTATTTTAAAAGATTTTTATCAAATTCAATTATTTTTATAAATGATAAAATTCTTCTTATGAATTCAATTATTTTTAAAACTGTTAATAAAATTCATTGAGAAAATTCAATTATTTTCACAACTAATAAAACTTATTTCAGAATTTTAATTATTTTTAATACAATTTTAATTGAGTTTCTCGAAAAATGTAATTATTCTTAAAAATTTCATTAAAATTTGCCAAGAGAATTCAATTATTTAAAAATTTGTTGATAAAATTCTTTATGAAAATTCAATTTTAAGAAACATTTAATTGTTTAATAAAATATTTTTTTTGTAGTTAAATAATTAAATTCTCTTAGAATTTTATCATAAATATTTATTTAAAAATGAATTTCAAATTAAAATATTTGAAAATTTGAACTTTTTATACTTTTAATTAATAATTCGGCAGAATTAATATTTCTCAATATGTTTAATGGAATTTTTTTCAATTATTTGAAATTTTTAATTTCTAATATATTTAATTGAAGAATGCCAGAATATTCGCAATTTCGTAAAATTAAATTGTAAACAAAGTAATTTGAAAAAATTGACAAAGAACTATTTCAAAAATTATTAAAAAAATTGACTTGAGGAATTTTAAATTTCAAATTTTTGAATATTTTAATTTCTATAAAAATAAAATAATGATTAAATATATTTATTTAAAAATGAAGTTATTGATGTTTTCGAATAATTTTCGTTTTAAAAACCAGGCCCAGGTTTGACCACTTTTTGGTCCCAATTGTCTAATTTGTGTCACATTACCCCACAACTTGGATCATAATTTCTCCCCTGATTTTCCCCTTATATATAAAGTCGACCAACAACAAAACCAAAAAAAAAAAAAAACAGTAGAGTTTTATGGTTTGAACATTTGTAAGACTATCAAGACATTTGTTCTTTTTCTCTATTTATTTTACGAGCAATCTCTCGCGCAGTCGTGTTTGTAAAAAGAAGAAAAAAAATAAAATTTCATTCATATAAAAAGTGGTGGACTTGAATATACTTAAGAACTTTCTGAAATCAGTTGTTAAATGCAGAACTGGATATATAAGACCTTTTTTTCGTGTCCTATCATATAAAGATTAAAATAAAGTATTGCATCGAGATAACGACCCGCATATATATACTAATTATACAAACGAGTAAAATAATTTGTCCCCATCCTCATCCCTTTAAGTGTGTAAATGGAATTATTTCATTTCTCTATTTATTGTAGGTGACATTAAAAATCAAAGATACTAAGTCCTTGGGTTTTTTTTTAAATAGGGTTGTGACAAGTTTTTTGGATGAAACTAGGGTCACTGGTCAGGCTCTAGCTAGAACCTTGATAGAACCTAAAAACCTAGCCAATTTTAGTAGAAAAAGACCAAAGGAATGTTTTTCTAATAAGAAAAAGTCTCTAGAATTTTTAAAATAGGGATATGACAAGTTTTTTTTTAACTGAAACTAAGGTTACTGGTCAGGCTCTAGCTAGAACCTGGCTGAAACCTAAGAACCTAGTTAATTTAAGTAGAAAAAAACCAAAGGAATGTTTTTTTTAATAAGAAAAAGTCTCTAGAATTTTTAAAATAGGGATATGACAAGTTTTTTTTTACTGAAACTAGGGTTACTGGTCAGGCCCCAGCTAGAACCTAGCTGAAACCTAAGTTACCTAACTAATTTTAGTAGAAAAAAGTAAAAGACTTATTCTGTAAAAAAAATTCTTTGGTTGTTTAAAATAGGGTTGCAACAAGTTTTTTGGCTGAAACTAGGGTCACTGGGCAGGCCCTAGATAGAACCTAGTTAAAACATAAGAACCTAGCTAATTAAAGTAGAAGAAAGTAGAAAAAAGCAAAAGAATGTCTTCTTCGAGAAGAAAAAGTCACTAAGATTTTTAAAATAGGGATGTGATAAGTTTTTGGCTGAAACTAGAATTACTGGTCAGGCCCTAGCTGGAAACTACCTGAATCCTAAAAATCCAGCTAATTTAAGTAGAAAAATGTATAGAAAAAAATTTAAATAATATTTTTTTCAATATGAAAAAAGTTCTTTTAGAAAAAAAGTATATTTTTACT
Organism: Leptopilina heterotoma; assembly: GCF_015476425.1. Lineage (NCBI taxonomy): Eukaryota > Metazoa > Arthropoda > Insecta > Hymenoptera > Figitidae > Leptopilina > Leptopilina heterotoma. The sequence continues at coordinate 233,751 of NW_025110999.1, forward strand.
TATTTTTTAGAGAAGTTGAAATGAAATTGAAAATTATATAATTATAATCATATCATTATAGGCAAATATTTAAAATTACATTATTATAATTACATAATTATAATTTTTCTTTATTTATCAGCTAAATGTTCTTTTTTCCGTTCAGATGTCAATTTTACACATTGTATTTTTGAAAAGTGGTTAACAAGATCGAACTTGAAATTCCTTTTTTTCCTCTTCTTTTTTTTTTCTTCACACCAAGAAACGGCTCAAGTAAAAGGAAATAAGAGTGAATATGAGTGAGAGGGAGAGAGAAAGAAGAGAAGTTAGGTATATCGATGGTTATTATGAGCAACACCATGGGGACTCGTAATATGCTCAAGCGTTGCTGTAGGTCCAATCTCGCCACACATACATTTCAGGGTCATTTCTTAACGCTCGTAAAAAATGATTCTCGCGGCCAAAGACATGTAAATTTATGAAGGCCCGGGACCCATCGTGCTCATCCTCACACAAACGATCATCCTTACCCATTGTTATGCTAACAGCTAATTAATGTCATCTAATTGCGTCCAACCTCTCTCCTTCAATTCGTATTCACTTCCAATCGATGTAAAATATCTTTTATTTTTTTTTTAATATTCTGAAAATAAAGTGTTTGTCCATTTCTCTAAATTGGGGATTTATTTTAAATTTTGATTTTTTAGAGACAGGTTAAAGTTATTAGGCCCTGATGGGGCCAAGTTTGGTCCTAGACGGTTCTTGTGTTTTCTTGTTTTTGAAAATGGAATTTGTGATTGAAATACTAGTTTAAATAGATACATTATTGTTTTACATTATTTCCATTTGGAACCAGTTTTTAATATTTCTACTTTGGCTGTAAATAGACCTTTAAGGATTAAGCCTAGTTTCAGCCCTGGCAGTGCCAGTTTCAGTCCCCAACGATCCAAAACAAGGGCTGGAAATAAAAAAAAAAATTTAACACTCCAATATCGAGTGATCCTATAATATCAAGTGGACTAAACTCTACATTTACGTAAAAACAAAATGAAATTATAATAAACAGAGATGTTAATGAAATTTTAAAGATAAAGATAGTGCGTTTATAAGATGCTACGGGAATTATTAATTGGTTATAGGAGAGTTGATTAATAGTTGAGATATGAGGAGTCGCATAACGATGCCTTGCTTCTCCATTTACTTTATAAAGTAAGAGAATTACTCTTAGAACAAACCAGTCTTCATTTTCTTGTGTGTAACTAACCAGCTTTTGCTTGTGTTTTTACAGGACGTAAGGGAGTTGAAGGAGCGTAGATGAGTTCTGCTGTCTCCGTTCTCGGTGAGTGTTGAACACAAGATACATTTATATATATATATATATATATATACGAATACTTAGAAAATAAGCCGTAATCATTGCTTTTGTGTAAATACAAAACCAAACACACTGAGACATATCAGAATATATTTACCATTCGTCTGGGCCAACAAAAAATATTCCCTTTCTTTTTTTTTTGGGAAAAAATGTCGCATTTATCCTTATCATTAGACTAAATAAACTTGAGCAAAAAAACTGGGCTAATAATGGGTCTGCAATGGTCCTACCTTGGCGGTGCCAGAATTAACAAAATTTTATTAATACTATCACAGTTTTTCTAAGGATACAGGGATCGAAGTAGGTCCGTAAATCCCGTAAAAGTCCGTAACTTTGCTTGAAGTCTTTAAAAGTCCGTTTTTTTGAAGAAAGATCCGTAAAGTCCGTAATTTCATTCAAAAAGGATGAAAAGTTCGTAAATTGTACGAAACATTTTTGAGAATTTTAGAGAAATATTACAAATGATTGCAGAAATTCAAATATTTTTAAAAGTAATATAATTCTTCGCAAAAATTCAATTATGTTCAAAATTTTTTTTAACCCTCACGGGCTCGAGCCGGGTCCCTCGGACCCGGAGGAAAGTTTTTTTGATCAACTTCCGGTTAAAAAAATATTATTGGAAAATCAACTTCACATTAGGCTTGGGGACGTAAAAACACACATTTTTCATCAATATAAACAATTCTTTATTTATAAAATATTCTGGAAAAATTACCTTTTAAGTCGAACATACTTAAGAGCTCAAGCCGGGTCCGAGGGACCCGGGCTATGAAAAAAATTTAAAAATTTGCAATTTTTATGCAATATTGGATTTATTTATGGTATTTTTATCAATAACTGGCATAATAAGTGATAACATATGCTTAATACATCGGTAAATTTAATAGAACAAAAAATACAAATTAGAAAAATCTTGCTTGATAAGTATGTAGTTCGATTTATTCAAAATGACTCATTAAATTTATTAAACAAATTTTTGTTATAACTTGATTACTTTTTAATATTTAAAATTTTTTATGCAATTATATCATTAAAATTGTATTAAATATGGAAAATATAAAGCACTTTGCTATTAAATTTTATTTTTTATTGCATTGAAACATCCGGGTCCCTCGGACCCACCTTGTGCGCGCATTTCAAAAATCGAACTCGAGCCTGTGAGGGTTAAATTCTCGTCAAAATTTCAATTATTATCTATAGAAATATTAAAATTCTTCTCAGAAATTCAATTATTTTCAAAAATCTAAAAAACATTGTCAACATTTCAATTATCTTTATAAATAAATAGCAAAATTCTTCGACAAAATTCAATTATTTTTATAATTAACAATATTTATCACACGAACTCAATTATTTTCAAAAGTAATAAAATTCTTCGCAGAAATTCAATTGTGTTCAAAAATTTGTAATAATTCTCGTCAAAATTTCAATTGTCTTTAGAAATATTAAAATTCTTTTGAGAAATTCAATTATTATCAAAAATTTTAATAAAATCCATTGCAAAATTATTCAATTATTTTCAAAAGTAATAATATTCTTCGCAAAAATTAAATATTGTTCAATATCTAGGTACTATTTTCATAATATTTTCCCAAAAGAATTTAATATTATTTAAAAAAAAAAATTTAATAAAATTGTACAAAAACTTTTAATTATTTTCAAAAAATAATAAAAATTTCACAAGAATTTCATTAATAACAAATTTTTTTTATAAATTTCTTCGCAATCATTCAACTATTTTCATAAATAATAAAATTTTTACAATTATTCAATAAATTATTTATTTTTGTATTTAAATAATTAAATTCTAATGGAATTTTCTCATAAACATTGCTTTAAAAATAGATTTCAGTGAAAATCTTAGATTATAATAATTCAATTCTTTCGAAAAATTTTATTAAAATTTTAAAAATAATTGAATTTTATCGAGACATTTTTTTTTAAATTCTCTTAAAAATAATTCAATTTCTTACCAAAAAAATTTTTATCAAAACTTTTTAAAATGTTTGAATTTCTGCTAAAATTCTGATATTTTTGAAAGTAATTGAATTCTTGCGAAGAATTTTATTAAGACTTTTGAAAATAATTGAATCTCTGCAAAGATTTTTATTATTTTACGAAAATATTTAAATTCTTGAGAAAAATTTTATTAAAATTTCTGAATGTAATTGAAGATCTGCTAAGAATTTTATTATTTTTAATTTATGCCAAGAATTTTATTAAAATTTTTAAAAATAATTGAATTCCTGTTAATTTTTTACAAGAATTTAATTATTTTTGAAAATTTTTATAAAATTCTTGGCAAGAATTCAATTATTTTCATAAATAATCAAATTCAATGCAGAATTTCAATTATTTTATTTATTTTTAATGCAATTTTAATCGAATTTTTCGAAAAATGTAATTATTCTTAAAAATTTCATTAAAATTCGTTGATAGAATTCAATTATTTGAAAATTTGTTGATAACGATTTTTTATGGGAATTGAATTTTAAGAAACGTTCAATTCTTCAATAAATTATTTATTTGCATTTTATTTGTATTTAAATAATTGAATTTTGTAATTAATTTTTTTTTAAAAGTTTAATTAATTTTTTTAAATATTATTTTTAGTTTCTATTTTCTAATATTTATTTAATTAAAGAATTTACGAATAATTGAAATTTCGTAAAATTGAATATCGTTTAGAAATGAATTTGAAAATTGTCAAAGAACTTTTTCGAAAATTATTAAAAATAATCAATATAAAGAAGAATTTTAGATATAAAAATTCTTAAAAATAATAATTGAATTGATAATGATTTTAATTATATTATAAATAATTTTTATTAATTTAATTATTATTAATTATTATGAAACATGAAGAAATCGATTACTTTGAGTCGAAGACTCAGAGTTATCGATTTCTTCATGTTTTATAGTTATGAAAAATTTAATTTCTAGTTTTAAGTAAAATATTTGCTTTTTGTCTTAATTTGATATCCTTAGAAAAACTGTGATATAGAGAAAATAAGTAATAAATATTATAATTATGTTTATAGCTTATGAATTATATTATTTTATTTATTAATAATTAATTAATAATAATAATTAATTGTAAAGTTAAAAAAGGAGCAAAAATTGTATGCACATTTCTTGAATTTCACGCCCCTGAATTAAGGGAAAAACTCGTGTGACATATATTGCTCTTTGGAATTTTTGTTGTCTCAACAATATCAACGATAAATACATTCTGATCTGTCCATCCAATTGGTAGTTTACATTGGATATGTTGAAGGCGAATGAGTGAGAAAAAGCAAAAAACAAAAAAAAAAAGAAAAAAAGCAGTTGGTCGGCCACTTCTTCCCCATAAATACGGATTTAGACGCGCACTTTACGACCGAAAACGTGTCGAGCGTCGCGAGCGTAGACGCGCCTAAATTATTAAAGTCGTAAACGATCGAAATCGTCGTTAAATGCCGTAAAGATTCTCGCCTCAGATTCCCTCTTCTCCCCCGCGCCACATATACACACACCCTCTATCATCTTTTTCAAAAGACTCTTCATTGTCAGTTTCTTCTTTTTTTTTAAATCAAATAAACAGTTCAATATGTTTATATTTAAATATTCTTCGCTTAATTACTTTTTTTTTGGACATTCTCATCAAGAAATGGGAAGGTATTTTATTAGCCAATTAATCTTGTTTGGGAATTTTTTTTTAACACGATTTTTATTCAGAGGAATTTCTAATTGGCAAATATCAATTTGTCCGAATTCCGAAATTTCATTTTATGCAAATTTTTATTTAACACTGTATAATTGACAGTGGTAATTTCTATTTGGTTTGAGAAATATTTTTTTTTATTTTTAATAAATGAGAATTCTATTTTTTAACAATTAACAATCAACGACTTATTTGATTGAAATAAATTTTATTTAAATGAAACTTAAAATATCTTTGTTAAAAGTGAAAACAAATTTAAGTTCTTCACTTGTTGCTAGATAATAAATGTGACCTAGGACATTAATTTCGAATTAAAATGATTCTCCCTGAAAACACGTGACATATTACACTTAGGGGTGTGCGTGAAATGTGCATAATTTTGACCGCTATTTTTAAACGATTTTTTCTCTCTTTTTTTCTCCCTTTTCTCTCTCCCATCTCTCGTATATAAGCGCGGTTTTTGATGCAATGTCGTCACGTATATCGGAGATAGGTAACAATATATATATACCTATATACGTGCACTATAGTAGGTGGGTGACTACAAAGGAGCAAAATCGATTTGCAATTTAAATCCATCCGTACGTGCCTGCAGGTCATTCGGCACGATAGTCATGCCGATGATTTTACTGAACTTGGAGGTTCGATAACCACAGACATCAAGGAAAGAAGATCCGCGGTATAAGATTCAAAGTCTCTTTCTCTCTCTCTCTCTCTCTCTCTTTTCTCTTCCTTGAGCTTACTTGCGCGCATTTCCTTGCGGCCATGACGTTTAAGCGTTTCAACCTGCCATCCTGATTGTTTCACCACTTATATACAAATCCAACTATCCGATACTATATACGCTTCAAGCTTTATTTTTTCCCCCTTAACTACTTCCCTTCCAATCAATTTAAACTCCATCACTTCTAATTCACACGGTTCAAGATTTGGACCATGGTTTGTTCTTTTCATACTTTTAAGGTGTTGGTATTTTTTTGCTGCTATTTTTTACTTCACCTGTGAAAATTTTACTTATTCTTCCTAATTTAATAGAATTAGTAGAATTTATTTTCCTCGGTAAAATTTGCTTTGGAACTTTATAGAATCTTAGAATCTTTTGAAATTCCGGTTAATTAATAATGGACTCGATTCAAAGACAAATGGACCATGAAAATTGAACTCTTTTCTCAAGGAAAATTTCCTTTTATCATCCAACACCTCTTTCTTCTTTTGAAGCTAGAGGACGAAATTTCCTTTTTTTTTTTTCTTTTGCCTAATTGACAGAGGCTTTGCTGCGTCGCTTTCTTCCGTCTTCCATCCCCTTGTCCTTTGGATGAAAAACCAAACCCTTGAACGCAAAGATGACAAGTGGAATATATATTTTTTTTCTCCTCTCTCTCTATATATAGGAAAGTATATTTCTTCCTGGAAAACGTTGCTTTTCTTTTCGAATGTCGTGCAGAAAAGGGATCCTGAATTTGCTTAAAAGTATCAACGTATACATGAAGTCGAGAGTGAGAGAGAGAGGAGAGAAACGATGCCAAAGCACTTCAGCGTTGAATAATCTATACTTTGGCTGACTGTGAATTCTAAATCCATTCTATCCGAAAATAAAATACATTTCGTTCGCACGAATCCGTATAAAGTGTTCCTCAATATCTAGATATAAACTAAGATAGAAACAGAGTGAGAGAAAGAGTGTAGGAAAAGCGCAACTCTCCTTCATAGTGTCCTAGACTAACAGGCGGGTTATAAACTTTTCTCAAGGAAAGTTTTTCAAAATTTGTCGACGAAGATAGAAGAACTTTTATGATTAACTAGTATTTGAAGCATATAAATACTTGTGCAATTTTGATTGTTGTTGTTCAGGCAAAATTTACCCTTGTTTTGCGCAAGACAAAAAAAAAAAGTATTCGCAGTGATGAAAATTTTATTTTTTACTTCTCTTTTTTTCTTTAACTTATTTATCATTCCCAGAAGTAGATTTCTTTCGATTTGTTTTACTCGTATACTTTTTCTTTATACCACGAATTCTAATACGAATCCTTCAAGTTTTTCTATTTCTGAGAATAATTTTTTTTTTAATATATATTATTAATTTTTTTTCTCAATTCTTGAAGAACTATCATGAAATTATTATACTTATAAATATATAAATTATTTAATGAATTATTTTACTTAAATATTTCGAAATTAATTGAATTTTAAAAGAGTTGTGTTCACAATTTTCCTAAATCGATTAACTTGAAAAGGTTTTAATTTGAAATTTTATAAAATTTCAATTTTGGACGAATTTAATTAGAAATTTTAAAAAATTTAGTTTTTTGAAAAATATTAATAATTTAAATTCTTCTAAAATTAGTTAAATTTTTTAATATATATTTAATTGATTGTTAAAAATAATTGATTTATAGAAGAATTTTAGTTAAAAAAAGCAATAAAAATTAAATTTTCGAAAAGTTACAAATTATTGATGAAATTCAATTATTTTCAAAAGTAATATAATTATTTTTAAATAAAATTTCAAATTTTCAATATAAATAATAAAAAGCTTCTCCTAAATTTAATCATTTCGAAAATTTTCCAGTAAAATTCTTAGAAAAATGTCAATGATTTCCTCAATTCAATGATTTTTAATATTTACTATTTTAACAAAATTTTCCAAAATAATTCAATTATTTAAAAAAAAATTAATTAAATTCTTCACAAACCTGTAATTATTTTCATAATTATTTAAATTTTCATAAGAATTCAATTATTCAAAACATAATTTTCGTAAAGATTTTTATAAAATTCAATTATTTTTATAAATAATAAAATTCTTCTCAGGAATTCAATTATTTTTATAAATAATTGTTGATAAAATTCTTTATCAGAATTCAATTTTGAGAAACATTCAATTATTTAAAAAATTATTTATTTTTGCTCTCAAATAATTGAATTCTCGTTGAAATTTCAAATATAAATAATAAAAAACTTTTACTAAATTCAATTATTTTAAAAAATTTTAATAAAATCTTGTCAAAATTTCAATTATTTTCAAAAATTTGTTCAACAATTTTCCTTAATTTAATGATTTTCAATATTTACTATTTTAATAAAATTTTCCAAAAAAATTCTACAATTTGAAAAAAAATTAATAAAATTCTATGCAAACATTTAATGATTTTGAAAAATAATGAAACTTTTGCAGAATGTCAATAATTTTTAATACATTTTTAATCGAATTCATCGAAAAATGTAATAAAAATATTTTATCAAAACTCGTCAATAGAATTTAATTTAATTATTTAAAAAATCGATAGCTTCATGTTTTGTAATAATATTTTTATAAGTTATTAAATTTTAAAAGGCTTGAATTTGAAATTTTCTAAAATTCTAAATCCTCGGGAAAAATAATAATGATTAAAGATTTATTTAAAAAAGAAGTTATTCATGTTTTCGAATAATTTTATACAATTAAAGAAATTTGTAAATAGAACATTCTTTTTGAGTATCTAATAATTTTTAGAGTGAATCAGAATATTTTTTAGGGTTATGAAAAAAGTCAAATTTTTCTCTGGAAATTAGGGGAAAACAAAATTAAATTTTCGTGCGACAACAGATATAAAATCAATTTCTGCGAAGTGGGGCAGACGTTAGGAAGTAAAAAAAAATATTAATTGATGTTTATTAAAGTATCTGTTTTGGAAACAATACGAATTTTTTGTTTTTGTTCAAAAAAAAGATAATTTCTTATTCGCTAAGAAAATTTCAAGACGAACAAAGAAGTACCCTCGAGTGGTACCCAACTTTATCCGTTCCTGTTCTCCTAATGCCACCCCTTATGCATCCGCACCCTCCTCTTTTATCGTCGCAGTCATCTTCTTCTCTAATTCACCCCAATGCCGATATTTCCCTAACGATTGATCCGAAAACCCTGGCTGAAGTTCTTCGATTTCTCTATAAGTTTCTTTCTCTCTCTTTTTCTCTTTTCTTCTACTTTCTTTATCTTCAATCCAGCACCCTATTTTTGTTTTCCTACTTTTTTTTTTAAATTCATTCTCTTTTAAATTTTCTATCTTTCGCTCGTTGAATTCTGTTCTCCGCATTTTATTTCGATTTTCTTGTTCTTTTCATCGTCATCATCATCTTGCTTTATATTACAGCATTAAGGATCCTTTTTTGCCTAGATATACATCCCTCTCTCGTCAGTTTTATTATTTCATATAAGTGTGTTCTCTCTCTCTCTTTTTCTTTCTTTCTTTTTCTCTCCTCACTTTGACACGCAGGTACCGTACCTGCGCATAAAAAAAAAAAAAAATAATCCACATATATAGGGCGCGTTCTCCTTTTATGATTCTGTGAATCAGAAAAGTACAGCTGAATTGTAAAAGATGTGCGTGACAATTTTCTTGACACGACAAAAATCGTATTTACCTTCTTTTTTCTTTCCTTGTTTTTCTTGACCAGGGTCTGACCTGGCCCTATTGGGACAGAATTTACACTCTTGTCCCAAAATAAAAACTCTTGTCCCAACTTACTAACCAAACGCTATTTCAGCCTGATTAGAAACTGATCGGAGTCTTTTAGGACTCCTTTAGTCCTAATATCGAATAATATCGGAACCAAGTAAGCAAAAGTCGAAACTTTAGCCAAAAGTGATTTTACTTTTGGCTAAAGTTTCGACTTTTGCCTCCTCAAGTTTTGAATAATATACAGCAAGGAGAAAAATGATAATTTCTTTTTGGAAAAAGGTATAAATAGAGTGAGAAGAATAATCAGTTATACTGAGAAGTGGTTTGCTCCCTCCCTCCCTCCCTCCCACTCCTACTCCTTTCTTCTTGCCTCTCTTGAGATGAAGAAGAAATTGGCTCCGACTGTTGAGAGTTGAAGCCCTTGTCGAGCGAAATACTCAGGGACGATACGATTACTGAAACATCGTGCCGAGCTGTTCTTGTAATACGATATATAATGCGAAGGCGAAAAAAAAACTGAAAACTGATTTGCCTCGCTAACAATTACGGGCACCATTAGGGATCATTGACATTGCAGACAATTGGATCGGATTAAGATCGTCGTCACTGCGCGAAAGCTCTCCTCTCTTTCTTTCTCTCATCTCACCCGAAGGCCCTTGCATCTGTCCAATATTCTTTCCATTTTGCCAACACCAACACGTCTCTGCCAATCGTTTCGCGCAATTCTCCTCGTATACTCAAATTGTATCATGTACTCATACACACTTTTGCACATATAGATTTACTCATTACTCACATATACATATACACATATACAAATTCACATATACAAATATAAATATTCACATATAAATATTCACATGTACAAATATAAATATTCACATATACAAATACACAGATACAAGTTCACATGTACATGTGCACATATCAATATTCACATGTGCATTTATATATTTACATATACAAATATATTCACATGTACATATCAATCTTCACATGTACATATTCACATATACATTTTACAACTTTTAAATATTCACATGTACGAATACAAATAAATAAATGCACATATACAAGTGCACATTGACATATATACACATAAACGCACATATGGACTCACACAAAGACAAAAAATTATAAACACGTGTGAGAATCGAATGTATATTTGTGCGTGATCGCGTAACCGTAGGATAATAACAGGCGGCGCCGGTTCGTTACAAATTAATGATCGGCCCGCGAGAGGGGCCCACCAATGGGAAACACGTGATTTCGTAACTGATTTCACGGCAGAGTTGAGTTGCTTTACTCCTGTTGAATAAGAGAGAGAGAGAGAGAGAGGGAGAAAGAAAAAAGATAGACAATTATATCGCACCAATACATATCGACAAGTATATGCATGCGCGTAAGGATTTTTCATTTTGCATTATATGTATTAACCATTGTCTGTGACGTGAGAACATTGTATTGCTGTTGAGGAGAAAAAAAAGGGCGCCCCCCGAAGGCCAATCGAACCGATCGAATCAAAAAAAAAAAAAAGGGCCCGCTGACATTCGATATTTTTACCAATCGCCGCGGGACACGTCAGGTAACAATTTTTCGCCCCAAAGAAAAACTTTATGTATACTTTTGTAAATATGTATATATATACTAACGGACTTTCTTATAGTCTTTGAAAAATTAATTCACACTTTGACGCACTGCGGAATTTGGATTCTGAGTTCTTTGTTCTTTATTCAAAAAAAAAAAAAAAATTTGAGGAAAAAAAGTATTTTAGTGTAGTTTTCTCTACACTAAACAAATACTTTTTTTCCTCAAAATTTTTGGCTCGAAATCAGCCTTTCGTTTCTCTTCAAACCAGTGTAGTTTAAAATTCGGAAAAACAATTTTCTTTTCCGGTTCAATTCGGTATCAGGTCTATTCAAACTTTGTGCTCCAAAGAGAAAACCAAATTTTTGATTCGGGGTCGAAAGCAGCAAATGTTGGCAGCGATAGGATTGTAATTCGTTTCTGTATAGTTCAATCATTTGAACATGATCACAAAAAGTAAAGATGTAAGACCTAAAAGTCGCAAAAAGTGAATCTTCTCTTTAGGTTCTTAATCAACAGGTCAATCCACAATGTTTTCTTAAAAGGAAACCCAAATTTTCTATATTTAGGTTGAGAATCAACAAATAGTGACATGCTGACAACGTTTAGATTTTCTTTCTGCTTCTTTTTAATGATTTAAACATGACAATAAAGAGTAAATTTTTGCTTTAGGTGTATGTTCCAAATCAGTAAACCAGTGACATCTTTGAGATCATAATTCTGTATCATAATTCTCTAATATTCTCCAAACCTCTGAAGATAACAAAAAGTAGTTTAAAATTTGGAAAAACAATTTTCATTTCGAGATTAGAATCATTAGGTCCATCTAAACGGTTTTCGCTGAAGATAAAACCAAATTTTTGCTCCAGGTCAATCCATAACGTTTTCTTCAAAACAAACACAAATTTTTCCTTTAGGTTCAGAAGAAGCAAATGGTGACACTGTTGAGATTTTAATTCTGTTTCTTTATGTAATGCTCTAAAAATGACAACAAAGGTTTTTTTGTTTGGTTTTTGATTTCAGTTACAAATCTGTAAATAGTGACATCGTTGGGATCATAATAAATTGAGGTTCTGTATTCTTCAAAACTCTGAAGATGACAGCAGAAAGGATAACTTGGAAATTCCGAAAACAGAATCTTCCCTTTAAAATCATCTTATCAGTTCCAAACGTTTCCTCAAAATTAAAAATCTAATTTTCCATTTAGGTTCAAAATGGACAAATAGGAACAATATTAAGATTGTAATTCCATTTCCCTACTATCCAAATCTCCAAACTAAAAATCCTCCAAATGCTAAAAAAATCGTCAAATTCAAGAACCTGAAGTTTCTTTTAACTCGGCGATGTCGAAAGTTAATTTAAAAAAAAGAATGGAATTTTCAATTCAGCATTACTTTGCACCAAGTGACAATATTACTTCCCCACTGCTCGGCGGTACATTAAAGCAAATTATTATTCTCAATATACTCTCGAATCAAGAAAGGTCTTTCTTCATCATCTTGAGAAGAAGATGAAGAAAAAAAATCCAGAAGTAAATCCAAATGAGCTAAGATAAATATCTGAAATCGAACTCTAGAATTGAAACAGGATTCTTTCAACCCAAGTGGATTTCTTTTTTTCGACACAATAAGTATATATACCACCTATATATTTTCTTGAGGAAGTCTTGTACTTAAGACACCATCCTGTCTGAAGCTGATGCCACTAAAGAATCCAGAACTTAATCATCTCGAAGGTGTAGTGACAGAATTGTGCTGCTATTCATAACAAAAGATCCTTTCAAACTCAGTTTTTAGTTTCTTCTCCATCTTCCTGTCTCCCTCTCCTCTCCTCTTTCTCTCTCCCCTCCACCCCTCTTTTGCCAATGCTCTTTGTTGTATCGAAGCTACACTTTCGTCAAAAGTTTTGAAAATAAAACTAGGATTATCGCTTGGTGGCAGCTTGATTCTTTTGCAGGCTGACTATCGATTGTTCCTTCTTCGAAGAGCTATATATATATATATATACATAATCCATCGTCGCTAGTCCCTGAAAAATAGAGTTATTTCTAAGGTTCAATCTGATTGGTTTGTTTGTATGCATATACAGACTAATACATACGAATTGAAGAATCGTGTGAATTGGAAATATTGCCTTAACGCGCATATTAACGAATATCCTGGACGCATGGTTTTCACGAAATTACCAACGATTGCCTACTATATGTGATGGTTTCGCTAAGTAGATACTTTAACTGTGTGAACATGCCCTCTCGCAACTTCTTCCTAGAAAGAATTATTGTTTGGTCAGAGACCTGCTTTGGCATCGATAATTTTCTCCCTCATTTTTTTTTTAGCAGGAAAAAAAAATGAAAGACCAAATAATAATTATCCAAAGTCAATATTTATTATTGATGAAAGCCACTGCATTACATGATAAGAAGAGAAAGAATTAGGGGTGTGGGTGGGGGGAGAGGGAGAGAGAGAGGGAAATAAAGTGAACATGCAAGCATCATTATTACCAGTCTCAAGGGTGCACCGATTTCGAATTATTATTTTTTCATGCTGTTTTTTCTAGCTATCGATTATTATTAGCCTCTTTGTCAGATTTACATAATCGTTAAAAATTTTAAATATATACGAAAATATAGTTCCAAATGCGAGTAAATTTTATTTTTTTTTACATTAGTACAAATTGAAAAAAGTTTTAACTTCTTAATTACTCTGAATTACTGACTAGGGCCCAATAATTATAATCGTGCCCTAATTGGTCCAGGTGGGGCTCAACTGCCCCTAGTAGCTCCAAGTCAAAAATTCTACAAAAGTTTCTTTTTTTTATTATTGAAATAAATTTAAGAGAAAAAAAAATGTGGATTTAAAATTGAATTGAAAAGTTTCAATATATATATATATGATTCTGAGAAAGGAAATCTTGAAGTAAGCCCCTTGAGATGGAATGCAGTTTCGAAGGCAACCCGGGAGCAGGGTTCGCTTGTTCTCAATTCGAAGTGTCCATTGAACGGGAAAGGGAAGCAAAGACATAAAACTCTAGGGATAAAATCGTCCGGACTCCTTGGTAACATAGAATTTTCATTCGCACGGATTCATTTCAATTAACGCTTCTTCTTCTTCCCCCTCCCCACGCTCTCTTCTTTTTTTTACCCCCTTGGGGCACGTATCGTCATGATGTCTTCGAATTGCCGATAATTGCGTCGCGCGAGAATATAATAAGGGTTGGATTTTGCGCCGAAAAAAAACTGGTTTTACATTATGTGCGATTTTGTGCCCCGGGGCAAAATACGTCTCCACGTCTCGCACACCATGCAACTTTGGCGAAATTCTTTTGCAAATTCCTTGGCTCGTTAGTATTCTGTATCTACCCGAGTAAAAAAGTAGCGTGGGCTATGTATAGCCTATATACAATTTAGATAGGTTTAAAGTCGTCCTCCTATGTAGACCATTTAATATACATACGAGGTACATACTACGTAGGCCTTTCCTACATAAGCGTTTTAGATGTAGGCTGTATGTAGATCTCAAATAGGCCAGCCTATGTAGGTCTGCTTATATAATACCTATATACCATCTACATAAACTATCCTATATACAAAGGACATAGGTCATCCAATGTAGAATCTACATAGAATTTTAATAGACCAGCCCATGTAGGCCTGCTTATGGAAAATCTATGTAGAATCTACATTGACATTCTTATATTAAAGTGATATAGGCCGTCTAACGTAGACTGTACATGGACTTTTAATAGCCTATTCTATGTAGGCCTGCTTATGGAAATTCTATGTAGAATCTACATTGACATTCTTACATCAAAATGACATAAGTCATTCTATATAGACGTTATATAGATTTTTAATAGGCCAGCCTATGTAGGTCTGCTTATACAAAATCTATGTAGAATCTACATTGACATTCTTACATCAAAATGACATAGATCATTCTATATAGACGCTATATAGATTTTTAATAGGCCAGCCTATGTAGGTCTGCTTTTACAAAATCTATGTAGAATCTACATTGACATTCTTACATCAAAATGACATAGATCATTCTATATAGACGCTATATAGATTTTTAATAGGCCAGCCTATGTAGGTCTGCTTTTACAAAATCTATGTAGAATCTACATTGACATTCTTACATCAAAATGACATAGATCATTCTATATAGACGCTATATAGATTTTTAATAGGCCAGCCTATGTAGGTCTGCTTTTACAAAATCTATGTAGAATCTACATTGACTTACTTATATCAAATTGATGTAGGTAATAAAATGTAGCATCTACATAGATTTTTAGCCTTCTTGGGTCCATTTTCTCTGGCAATTTAGTCAGTCTTGATTTTTCTTTCACGCGAGTGACACGTTATAAGTGGTTCCTCTCGTCCGTAAAAGTGAAATAATTAAAATTCGTTACTATTTATATCGAATTGTGTTTTAAGACATTAATTTAGAATTTAGTTCACTAATTTTAAACTTTTATTAGTTTAATATGTTTTTAAAATTATTATTAGGATACTAAGTGTTAATAAGTTACATTAGTTTGTTGGACAATTTAGTACGAACATCTATTGTTTGAATTTGGTAAGTAACATTTTTGAAATCAATTCTATATCTAGGTATTTAATATTTAAATTTATTAAAATAAAAAATTATAATTTTGCAGGCGTAGAGAGTAAACATCATAAAGGAGACAGGTGTGTTACTTTAATTTAAATTAAAAGTAATTAATAATAATAGTAGTAGTAGTAGTAGTAGGAGTAATAACAAATATATAATAATAATTAAAACTAAAATCTAGAAATATAACATAAACTTGATATTTTACTTCATTTTTATTTTCTTTATGTATGTACAAGCGAAGTGGTGCTATATCACATTGTATCGCTTCTCTCACTAAATGACTCACACAAGTCCGAGGAAACCACTTGAACGGATCTTATTTCTACACAAAAATGCCTGATTCCTAAAATAATTCTCAAAGAAAAAGTTTTTTTTCCTTTACATGTGCTTTGTTACTAAGTCAATCATGATGTTACTTCGAACCATATTTATCTTATGCCTCACAAACTATTCTTTTGCAATACAAATGCGTATAAGATTATCGAAGGTAATTTTTCCCTATAAATATACACTGTAAAAAAATTTTCAGCATTTTTTTGAACAAATACGGACAGCACGGAACTTCAAACGGTGGAAATTTTTCTGAATAAATAAAAGGAATTATCTTCCATGAATTTCGGAAATATTTCCTACTATTTATTCGGAAATTGTACTTAAATCATTTGAATATTTATGTAAAAAATCAAAACTGTACATATTATATTTCTACCACGATTTGAACTCTCAGCCTTATAGTGCTGTTTGTGCGTAGGGGTTTTTTTTAATGAAACCTTCAACCATTGGGAGTGCGCGCCTAGACGCGCTCGTTCAAGGGAGGCTATGAGAATATGCTGCAAAAGTATCAGTTTTAAGAAACATGTGGAGTAAAATATGTTCTTTCTAACTTCTATGGAATTTCGAAAGATTCAATCTCTTTAAAACTGTTGACCAACCGATTCATTGTATTGTTAACATTTTTTTCACATTTCCGTTAAATTTAGGATATATATTTAGCTTTTTGAGGAATATTTGAGAACTATTTACTTCATACACGGAAAAAATTAATTTAGTACATTTTACGAAACTAATTTTGGAATAGCGGATACGGAGAGGAGTTTAGTATAAGATAAAACAGAATCAATAGTAATATATGATGACTGCGTTTCTCGAAAACTCAAAAAAAATTCTATGGAATTCACAAATGATCGGTTGGACGTTCTAATTCAAGAGTTTTGTAAAATGTTTAGCCTGAAGCGCATGCGCCACGGAAAAAAATATTCACGGAGAAAAAAACGAATAAAGCAGAAAAAAGAATTTCTTAATGTACCAATGAGCTCTCAAGACCATTTTTTCTCGTCTTCTATAGGAGATAGATGATTGGTTCGACACATGTGACTGCACTCTACAACGAAATGGTTCGCTTGGATTGGCTTATTTTATTCTGACACTAACTTAACGGAAATACGCATACATATAAACGAATTCTGACGCAACGCACATACAATATAACTCGCACTTGTAGATGAAAGAATTGAGTTTCTTTATATACTAACTAAGGAGATTAAAACTGCGCTTGTGAGAAATGTCAATATACTGAATATTAATTTTTAAAAAAATCATTTTTTTAAAAGTTATACAAAATATTTTATGGTTTTTAAAATAACATTTTTTGATTATAATTAGTTATAAAATCTCTATAAAATTTTTCAATTTTTAGAAAATAATTGTATTCTTAATTTTAAATTATTAATAAATTGACAAAAAATTTTCAAAATTAAATTCAAACTCAAAAAATGTTTATATTAAATTGTCTAAAATTTGAAGTAATAACAGTTAAAACTTGAGAAATTAATATATATATTGTCATCGGTAAATATTATGATAAACTATAAAATTTATTGGAATGTAAATTAAAAGAAATTAATAATAATTAAAAGTTTGGATTACAAAAGCACATAAAAAATGTTACGAATTTGGAACAATGAAATGTGAAAACGTAAAAGAAAACAATTATCCAAATGTTACCGGCAGTTAAAGCAGTTCTCTTTTTCCTTCCACATATTATCTCTATATACAGCAGACAAGTTAATACCGACGCGACGAGACAAGCTTCAACATATCTATGTATAACGCGACTTTTGGTACACCCCGTATAGAATTTTACGAAACTTTGTGTTCGAGAATTCACGATAGACAGCGAAGTGGAAACTCAAACCACGCGTTTTTAGATTGCACGAAACATTTTTACCATTTTCTGATAAAATGTTCACCAGAAAATACGAAACATTTCTACATTCAAGCTTGTTTTATAAATTACAACACTGGTTGCAGTTTCTCGACAATTGTTCTGCTTAAAGTAGTGAAAGTTTCTGGGTTTTTGAAAAACTTCGTCAAGGAATCTTAAATATCCGCTAGTGCGAAATTAGTTTCGTAAAATCTGCTGAACTTATTTTTTCCGTGTACACAGACAAATTGTATAGAAAAATTATTTTTCTAATTGAACAGTTTTTAAATTTAAATCAGTAAAAATAAAATAATTATTACTCTTAAAATTTAAGTAAGTGAAAATTCGCTTATCGGATAAAATTTAGACATTTTTTACAGTGTATAATTTATTAAAGTATTTGAATTAAAATATCAATTTCAACGTAAAAATATTCCTTGTTATCAACATTGTTTTAAATATTATTAAAATGTATATAATAATTTCATTCATTTCCAGGTACCCTTCCTTTTAAATCTGCAGTGAAGGAAGAAAAATATTTCAAGCTAGAGATCCAATCACAAATCGGGCACATTTTGAACCGATTATACGATTGAGGCTGCGACAAAAGTCAAAGAAGGAAAGATAATCAAAATGCTGCAGCCAAAAAATAAAATTTTTTTAAATTAAATTAGTGACATTTTAAAATTTGAATTTTTTAATATCTTGTATAATGCGTATGATTAAAAAAAATAAAACATTTTTTAAATGAATTATAATATATGTTTTTATTGATAAAAAATAGAAATAAAAATCCTTTATAGATCCTACGTTATTCTGCCTATATAAAGGTTATTTACGAAACTTACTTGCAGTCAAAAAAGTTCTATAGCGAATTCGATGGGGAATTCTATAGAATATTCTATAGAATATTTTGTAGAATTTATCTAAAAAAATTTTTTAATTTCTGCACGAATTGTAAAGAATTTGACTAGAAATATTTAAAATAATTCGTGAAAAAAAATTAAAAAATTATTTTCAGATAAATTCTACAAAGGATTGTATAGAATATTCTATAGAATTCCCAATCGAATTCTATATAGACTACTCTATAGAATCATTCTATAGAACTTTGTTGACTGGGTACATAGTTCCTATTACAATTGGTCTACATAGAGTGGACTTAAAATTCCTATATAGAAACTATAATATCAAGTCTACATAGGAATTATGTATAACCGTAATGTAGATCATACATCATTTAACCCATGTAAATATAACGTACGAATTCTATGTAGATTCTACATAGACTGAACGACGTAGTGAGTATGTACACCTTCTACGTAGGACCAACATCTTTTACCATACATAGAACAGATGTAGATGAGCGTTACATTCTTATGTAGGTAATACATCGTTTGGCCTATGTATAATCTACAGTATGAATCCTATGTAGATTCTACAAAATCGAGCCTATGTAGAATAGATGTCGAACAGCGTTACATTCTTACGTAGCCAGAATGTAGGATTTGAGTCGCAGGCCTATGTCGCCAGGTAGGCTGGCTGACATAGGCCCTATATAGAAACGACATTAAATTTTATTCGGGTAGTTTTCAGTCGGACTCCAATTGTGGTTTTGAATTTGTAAAATTATTTTAGATTTTTTTTTCATGTAACAATTAGTTTAGAGTTGGACTTAAATTTTTTTTACGGAAGTCAGGAGATTTAGGGAAAAGTCAGGGAAACTAGAATTGGTCAGGGAAAATGAAAATAAATAAAAAAAATTATTTTTTCTAAGAATATCAAATTTAGACAAAAAACGAATCAAAAGTGTTGCGAAGCAACATTTTGATTTGTTTTTTGTCTCAATTTGATGTCCTTAGAAAAATTGTGATTTTTTATTAAAATTTAAAAGTACTGGGAAAAATTAAATTTTTAGAATTCATAAGAAAATTATGAATTTTCGTGTCTTTAAATAGTTAAAAATAATTAATTTGATACTAAAAAATCAGTTACTGATTGAAATGTAGTATGTAAATAAATTTTTAAAAAATTATCGAATTAATAGAAATTTTGTGAAATTAAAATGAAAATAATTAAATTGGTTAAAGAATTTCACTAAAAACTTTTTAACAAATCGAATTTTCAAAGTATTTTAATTTAATAATTGATAAAAAATTTAATTTTATAAAGAGTCACATTCTAATGTATTCATGTTTCTTTTTGTGAAGATTAATAATTAAAATTTTTATTAGTTAAATTAAAAAAAGATACACACTTAAATTTTTTTTTAATAAAATTGAATTTTCGCAAAGTTTTTTTCGAAATTCTGAAAAATAAGATTTTTGAAATTTTTCAATTCTGTTGTTTCAAGATAATTGAATTTTTATAAACAAATAATTGAAATTTCTTTACATTCTATTAAAAATAATTAACTTCTTTTAAGGAATTTTATTTAAATTTTTCGAAAATATTCAAGAGAAGTTAGTCACCGTAATTATAATTTTATTTTTAAAAATTTCTTCACAATATATTCAATTATTATCATAAATAATAAAACTCATTGCGGATTTTTAAAAATTTTTAGTATAATTTTAATCAAATTCCTCCAAGAATGTAATTATTCTTAAAATTTTTATTAAAATTCGTCAAAAGAATTCAATTATTTCCATAAATAGCAAAATTCTTCAGATTTACTAAATTCTTTCGAATATTATTTTAAAAAAAAGTCTTCACGAGAATTCAATTATTTTGATAAATTTCCATGAAATTCTAAAAAACAATTCAATTATTTTCAAAAGTAATAAAATTCTTAGCAAAAATTCAATTATGTTTAAAAACTTTTTTAAATTCTCCTGAAAATTTCAATTATCTTTATAAATAATTAAATTGTTTTCCAGAATTCAAATATTTTCAAAAATTTTAATAAAATTCTACGCAAACATTTAATTATTTTCATAAATAATAACATTCTTTTGAAGGATTCAAATACTTTTATATTGTAAAATTCTTTGCAGAAATTCCATTAGTATCGATATATTTTAATAAAATTTAATAATTAATCAAATTTTCAATTATAATTATGAACAGACAAGATTATTTTTAAAAAAATGAAAAAATTCTTTGCTTAATTCAATTGTTTACCAAATTTTTAATTAAAATTATTAATAAATTATTATAAAAAATCGTTATTAAAGAATTATTTTTTTTATTTTTAATGCTTTATAATTTTTTTTCTTATTTATTTAGTATTAACGAACTTAAAAAATAAAAAACGCTCTTATTTTTTTTATTTACTTAGTATTTACAAACTTGGAAAATAAAAAACTCCCTTTCGTACTTTATGCTTTTATTTCTTTTTTCTTTTTTATGCAGTTATTGAAAAATAAAATTTCCAATCAATATTACATTCTATTACCAGTGAAACTATACAATATTTGTAATAGAAAAGGAAATTTGTTGATTCAATTAGAAAACTATGTCAAGATGCCTCGGCTTTTAGCTATTCCGTTCATTTTGTAAGTGAAGCGTACCTAATTTAATTTGCTTAAGAGACGGCAAACTGGTTTGCCAACGCAGAGATTATCGTAAAGCTGAGACAATTGTCAAATTATATATGATTCACTCCTCACTTTTACCAATTTTCACCACTAATAATTTTTTTTTCCACAATTTTTTTTTTCTTTTCCATATTCTTAGTAATTTATCACTGCAAATGCATAAATAAAGGGGAAAAAAATGTATTTGCCCTTATTTTTCATTTTTTATTATTATTGAAACAAATATGAATTTTAAATAAATAATAATAGTGGTAATAATATTTATTATTATTATTTTTATTACTAGCCTAGTTTATATTTTTTCATATTTTAATTTTTGTATTATTCTATATTTCAATTTTTATTTATTTATTTTTTTATTTAGTTCTTTATTATTTACTTATTTATTTAATTCGAATGGACGTACAAAATAAATTTCCTTTCGACCCTTTATATTAATTATTCTTATCGATTTGCTATAGAAATATGTTTATTAATAGTTTCTTAATATTTATATTTTTGTTTATATTTTAATATTTTTTTTTTATTTAGTATCAACGGGCTCACGAAATAAAAAAATACCCTTTCGCCCCTTTAAATTATTTCCATTTATTTACTATATAAATAAATACGTCTATATTTATTAATATACTGAAAAAAAATTTATTTGATTCAAATGATAATAATAAAAATTTATAAGAATAAATAATAATAAAAGAATTTTGCAGAGATTTTTAATGAAAAAAAAATAGTATATATAAAGTTAAAGAAGAATTTTTTAAAATCAAATAATCTCTTATTGCGATAAAGGAAATGGATTCCGAAAAATGATTAAGTATATATACCCTGCGACTTTACGAGAGAAGGCTAACTCAAAGAAATATCCAAGTAAGTGCAAAAAGAAATTAGGTTTATTACCCCCTTCAATGTCAGTGTGCTAATATTATTATTATGGAAAGGTGTAATTTCTTTGTGAAATTATCGATGAAATTTTACTTTTAACAAAATAACCATTTTTTTCCCCCGCAAGACTCTGAAGCACATAAAAGAAGGGGGAAAGGGACATTATGTCACCGTTCTTGTACTTTTACGCATATATACAATATATAATTTATATGTGTATATAATGTACATAATATATATATGTATATATAATATAGGTTTTTTATGTATATATACACAGATATTCGAATATATATATCGCAATTTTCTGTAATCATCATAAAAATTAATTTTTCGACCCTGATTAAAAAGTGTGATATAGACGAAGAGAATGTGTGTGTATAAAAAAAAGGAAGAAGAAAAATGTAAAGTGTATCTGTGAGATAAAAGTTAAACATGCGTATACACAAAATAATTATCGTACATGAGTGAGATGATTTTAGCATCGAATTTAATAAAGCAGTCTCATATCAATTTACCAGTCTATAAAAATTTATTTATTACACAACTGAAAAGGGGGAAGAGACGAGAGAAAGATATTCGAATTATATACTTGACTATACCAATCAGGTGCGAGTGCTTTACGATCATTTATGCGGAGGATGGAAAAAAATTATTTTCTAAATTCTAATAAAAATAAGAAAAATTTTACACCTGTAGTTTTGATTTGAAATAAGGTGATTTTAATCTAATTAAAGATTTTAATCTAATTAAACGCAATTCGATTCAATAGATATTACTCAAAAAATTATCTATTAAATTTATTTACGAAATTCTTAAGATTTCTTAATTGTAAAATTATTCGAAAACATCAATAACTTCTTTTTTCAATAAATACCAGCTAACTTCTTACTACCTTTTTTTAAAAATAAAACTACACGGAAAGAAAAAGTCCGTCAATCATTAATAGACTAGTATATTACTTTGAGACGGGACACAAGATCATTGAATGGATAACATACTTTGAGTCACAATCAGTGACGAGTTGCTTGCTAAAATTTAGAAAACTTTCATCAATATATAAAACTCGTTCACTAAAATTTAGAAAACTGTCTATTAAATTTTCTATGACTATCAAAAGCATTCAAAAAATTCAACTTCTTTCAGAATTATCCCTAATTTTAGACACTATTTGGTACAGAATGAACACATTTTTTTCGTTGCACAGTTCCAATATTTTATTTACACTCTTAGACGCTTTAGACCAACACATTTTCGCACTTATAATAACTACACGTAGAAACGCACACTTATAACACTTTAAGTTTAGAAGCGAACTGTTCTTATATACCAAATAACAAAATTTTTCACAACTTGTGAGAAATGATTTTGCACTAATAACTACTTTTTAATTGGCGAGAAATATAAAAGAAAATATATTTTCATCGAGGTCAATTTCTAGACGCAATGCAACTGCAAATTATTAGTTAAGTTAAATATTCACATTACACATAATAGTATATAGGGATATGTATAGCAGACAGCAAAAACACATGGACTATAGAGAAACCGGAAGAAGTGCGCATCGGTACACTGCGCAACAATGCGCTAGTGAAGAGCGCCGATTTAGAATACGAGTCAACTAACGTTTCACAAACTTTCACTAATGATTCGTAAACATTCAAACAGCCATTGATAACAATTCAGCATTAAATCTAAAACAATTGGTCACATACTGGCATTCTAATCAATCCATGACTCGTTTTCAATCGTTAAGTAAAGTTAAGTAACCATCAACGGAAAAAGAGTCCCGTCTCAAAGTAATATACTAATCCATTAATGGTTGACGGACTTTTTCTTTCCGTGTAGCAATTTTAAAAATAATGGAATTTAAAAATTTTCTAATTTAAATTTTTGCTGAAAACAAAAATTTAATTTTGGAGATTCAATTCAATTTTGGAGAAATTACAAATAATTGCAGAAATTCAATTATTTTCAAAAAAAAATAAAATTCTTCTTATAAAATTTAATTATGTTCAAAATTTGAAAAAAATTCTTGTAAAAATCCCAATTATCTTTATAAATAACAAAATTCTTCTCCAAAGTTCAATTATTTTCATAAATGTCAAAAAAATTATTGTCCTAATTTCAAATATTTTCAAACATTTTTCTAATTTCAATGATTTTCAATATCTACTATTTTAATAAAATCTCCCAAAAAGAATTCAAGTATTTAAAAAAAATTTTAATAAAATTATAAGCAGACATTTTATTATTTTCATAAATAATAAATTTTTTTTAAAGAATTCAATTATTATTTTTATAAAAAATAATTAAAAATTTTAGAAAATAATAATTGAATTAGAGATTCAATTATTTTCATAAATAATAATACTCAATACTGAATTTCAATTATTTTTAATGAAATTCCTCAAAAAAAGTTATTATTCTTAAAAATTTTATTAAACTTTATCAAAGAAATTTAATTATTTTAATAATCTGTGTTACAATTTATTTATTAGAATTTCAATATTATTTTCAATAAATTTTTAATTATATTTCTTTAAAGAATAAAATTATTTTCCAAGATTTTAATGCAATTCTTTGCGTAATAATTCTGTTTTTTTCTAGTTAATTTCAATAAAATTCTTCACAGAAATCAAATTATATGTTGAAAAATTTACAAAAATTCTCTTCAAAATTTCAAATTTTCAATATAAATAATAAAAACATTCTCTTAAATTCAATTATTTTCAAAAATTTCAATTAATTTCAAAAATTTTCCTCAATTTAATGATTTTTAATATCTACTATTTTAATTCAATTTATTTATTTTTTATTTTAATTTAATTATTTAAAAAAAATTCAATAAAATTCTACACAAACATTTAATGATTTTCATAAATATTAAAATTTTCACAAGAATTTAATTATCTAAAACACAATTTATTCGTAAAGATTTTTCGAAAAAAAATCAATTATTTAAAAAGATTTTTATCAAATTCAATTATTTTTATAAATAATAAAATTCTTCTCAGGAATTCAATTATTTTTAAAACTGTTAATAAAATTCATTGAGAAAATTCAATTATTTTCAAAACTATAATAAAACTCATTTCAGAATTTCAATTATTTTTTAATACAATATTTTAATTGAATTTCTCGAAAAATGCAATCATTCTTAAAAGTTCCATTAAAATTTGTCAAGAGAGCCCTACAAGTATAATTTTTTTTTTAAATATTTGTGCTTTCAAAAATTTACGCGCTGAATGCAAAAATCATAGTTATATTTGTCAAATGACTCATTTTCAAGGTAAATATTATAAAAGATTTACTGAAATAAAAATAAAAATAAGATTATTTTAGGTGTCTGTTAAAATTTTAATCTAGTAAATGAGTTATTCTACATGATTTTTGCACTCAGTGGATAAATTTTTAAAAGCACAGCTATTATAAAAAAAATTATACTTGTAGGGCTCTGTTACAATTTTCAATATTTTTTAACGAAATTTTTTTTCTAAGCTTATTTAATGGTTTTAAACAACCTATCGCATGGATTTGCAAAAATATGCATCGAGTTAAAAGATAAAAATTCGAATACAAAAATTTAATTTTCAACCACCCTCCTAAAATTTAAAGGAGTCAAAATGGGGGATGGTGCCTTGCCTTAATTCATAATAGGATAGAATGTTAAAATAAAAGGAAAAAACCTGTAAAAAGTAACGAATTAGCAAATATAATTATATTAATGAACCGAAAATTAGTTTTCTTTTTAACTTTTGTACATGGTTAAATGATAAGTTAGGGGATATATTTTTCGCGAAAGTAAATCTAATCGATTTTTTTTCCACCCAAATGGTATTTGAAAAATAAAAAAAAAAAAAGTTTGTAAACAACCAACACCCAATTATACGTACTTATTTTTTAATGTAATTATTTCAACTCATGCAATACATGGAAATTGGATATAAGGTCAAAAAGTAAGTGAGTGAGTGAGTGGCTCCTCGCGCACGGGTTCAATTAAAAATTTCCTTCTGGAGTAGTAAGGCAAAAGTGCCTAACCATTCGCCTTATAATATACTTTTCTTCCCTTATTCCCTCTCTCTCACTCTCTCCCTGTTCATTATTTTCTCTCTATTTTTTTTCCTTCTTCTCTTTTTTTTCTGCTTCTTTACTGCGGTATAGCTCGCGAGTAAAGAACACGACGTTGGTTCGCGAGTCGCGCGCGCGGGGGTGGTCGGTGCTGTAATTATGCCGCGCAGTGATTGGCATGGTTCCTGGAACCAGAAAGAGAGAGAGAGTGAGAGAGGGAGAAGGGTGGTAGTAGTGGATATAGTATAGCACTGTATAGCGGTAGTGGCTAAGCGTAAGGGATGTGAAGGTAGGTGAAGAGGGGTAAGAAGGGTTTTTAGCTCGAATTCATTAGAAGTAAAAATCGATAGGCGACGCTCACTGCTTCTGCCGGCACCGTTGCTGGTTCCCTCGGTAAAAAGAATGTGAGAGAGCACCCACCTACTCTCACCCACTTTCACCCCCCCCCCACCTACCACCCTCTTTTCAACCTCATCCTCCTTATACCCCATCAAACCCCCGATTCCCTCCGCTGGTCCCCCCTTTACCCTTATCCGTCCTATCAAAGTGCTACCCCTCTATTTTCTATACATCAATGCTTTGGTGATCAATAAAAAAAATAAAAAAAAAGGAAAAAAATCGAGAAACAAGAATATACTCATCATCAGTGAAAACTTAAAATTACGAAATGAATTTTTCTACTATATTCATTCTAATCGAAATTAAACGAAAAATGTCCCTTACTTACATATTTCCAACTACTAATAAATTTTTTCTTTTAATTATTCTAATTAATAAATTACCCCCCACCCCTTTGTCACATTTTGTTACACAGAAATTGTTAATTTTCACTGTCCGTTACAAAACTATGACCCCCTTTCTCGTAATATGTGAATGATCCCTAATTATAATATAAAGAAAATATATTTTTTAATTACGTTCTTTAATTTGTAGTTCAAATTATTTATTATTATAAATATCAACACTTTTCAATCTGTCTGGATAGTGAATCTAAATTTGTTGATTTTGAATTTCGCGCCAAATTTTCAGGAATTTCCCAAAAGATGGCGTTTAGATTAGTTTCTCGCAAATGACACATGGAGAAAAATATAAAGTAACTTTTACTGCTTTTATAGTAAAACATGTCTGGTTAAGCATTTCTGGTAACTTTTACTATACTTTCGGAGTAAATTCTGCTACGTTCGAAGTAAAGTTTACAAATTTATCACAAACCTTTGAACGTAGTATTTACTTCGAATGTAGCAGAATTTACTCCGAAAGTATATATAGTAAAAGTTACCAGAAATGCTTAACCAGAAATGTTTTACTGTAAAATTAGTAAAAGTTACTTTATATTTTTCTAAGTGCAGGGAAATTAACAAAAAAAAAAAACATTTTTGTCAAAAAAATAATTTGTAGGTTATGTTTATAATTTTTGTAATGAAAATACTCAAAGAGAATCAATTATTATTACAAACTATTGATGCTCAATTATTAATCATATCCAAAATATTCAATAAAAAAGCTGGTTTCAAATTTATATAATTTAAAAAAATCTTTAAATCAAGATAAATCTAAGACAAACATAACCTATAATAATCTAATGATTTCTTTCGTCTATTATAATTTTTGTATGGAAAAAATTATATAGAATTGAAATTTACACAGTCCGACGACTTCGAAAATTGATTTTATGACTACATATAGATATAAAGGTTAAGAAAAATAAAGAATCGAAAAGAATTCGATGCCGCATGTCAAAACCGCAGATCGACCGGATATGGATCGATTCTCACGAAGTGCGCGCTTCTAAAAAGACTATTGTCTCAGAGATGTTTTTCTGGGTCACCCAATAAATACGTCGCGAAATAAGAGAGGGAGGGGGGGATGGAAAAAATTAGTAACAAATGGAAGTCGATTTGAAGAGGAATCGAAAATTAACGGTATATTTAAGAGTGCTAATTTTCATAACTCTATGTATATTTTTATTTAAAAAGATATTTATTCATAATATTTTTGCTTATCCCGTTTCTGAAAGTTCAAGGTTCGAAGAATATAGATAATGAAAAAAAAATTCATCCCTTATATTTCTTTTTGTTTTATGTATATATATAAAGTTTTCTCTCAAAAAAAGTTTCTCAAGAATAGGAAATTGATGAGAAATTTTCTTTTTGATAAAATTTACATTTTATTTCCTTGAAGAAAATATTTTTCTCGATTGTTTTATTTTTTGACCAGTTTTCCCAATTACAAGCAAATTGCTCCTTAAAAAGAAAAATCCCCCCCCCCAAAAAAAAGGGACAAAAATACATCGATTTTACAATCGATGCACGTTTCTCCCTTTTTTTTAAGGGAAAATTTTTGGGACACAAAATGTCCCTTTATTCTAATAATTGACATGAGGCTTTGGTATGGGTCTAACTAGTTTTTCCACAATCTTTCCAAATCGCTGGTTAATGACAATATTTTCAAAAAGAAAAAGTGGGACAAATCTTCACTATAAGAGAAGAAATCGTCCCATTTTTCTTCTAATTGAATGAAGGCTTTAGCAGGAATCATAGTTTTTTTTTAACTACTATGCCAATTTCTAGATTCTCCTCTATTTTAATTAGAACGACTCGTAAATTTTGTGATTAATTTAAATAAAAAAATAAACAAATTTTCGAATGACGACGAGAAAGAAAAGTGAAGTGATTTTACAATCGGTGAACGTTTGTTCTTTTTTTGGGAAAATTTCTGCGACAAAAAGTGTCCCTTTATCATAATTGTCCCGGGCTGTGGCATGGGTCTAACTAGTTTTCCAAATTTCTTTCTAAATTGCTGGTCAATGGCAATATTTTCAAAAAGAAAAAGTGGGACAAATCTTCACTATATAAGAGAAGAAATTGTCCCATTTTTCTTCTAATTAAAATGGGGCTTTAGCAGGGGCCTAAATAGTTTTTTTTTAATTACTATGCCTATTTCTAGTTTCTTCTATTTTAATTCAGAACGACTCGTAGAAATCTTGTGGTGAATTAAAATAAAAAAATAAACACATATTAGAATGACGACGAGAAAGAAAGTGAACCGGAGAAATAATTAATTCCAGTCATAATAAAAAATGAATTAGGGGTAAATCCTTTAGCTATGTATAAAACACACAATGCTGACGGTTTCATCGCCATAGCGATGACTCATACCTTATAGTGACCTTCGTCTTTTAATTATCGTTCTGCGCTATTAATGCCGAGAACGATCGAAAGACGAAACCTAAGGTCTTCTGGTACTTGTATATTAGTGTATATACGTGAATATACGTGTATTTACGTATATATACGAGAATATACGTACATATACGTTTATATACGTGTATATACATTTATACATTTATACATTTACACATATATATATACAAATACACAAATGTCTATGTATAGAAAAACGAGTCAGTTTGCAGCGATCGAGTATCGCCTTGTGGACGAGCTTTTACTCCCAAGTGCACTGCAGGAGCAAAAAATGAAAAAAAGAAAGAGAGTGGAGGGAGAGAAGAAGATTCGAGAGAGTGGGGGGATAATTAGAGTAAGAGGGGAAAAAAAAGGAAAAGCATGAAATAAAGACAAGGAGAGAAAATTCTGGGTAGAGCGGCGCCAGATAAGACTTAATATTTGATCGTAGGTCCACCCTCGGTTTACCACGATTCAACCCTCTTTGCTACCCCCTCTCTGCCCCCCGTCTACTCATAACACTCCGACCTCTTGATCGATCAACCACCACCATCTCAACCACCCCCCTTGGCTCTATCTTTCCTAACCTCACGCAACCACTCCAAAGCAGCTTCTTTTTCACCCACCAGGGATAAATCTGTTGATACTTCCTACCATAAACAGCTCTTCATTCGCAATCTCGTAGTTTGTCATTTTTTCAGGTTGGATTATTCACCAGTCACATCGGCATAGTTGACTCGATTTTCAATATTTGATATCATTTTCTTATTTTTAGAAAATAAATTAAAATTTTTATTTTCTTTTTGGTAAATTTATATATTTTTTTATTTTTACAAAATTTTTCGAATTAATTTTTTTTTTTTTACTAATTTAATTTTCCTTTGTATTTATTTTGCTTTTCATTATAAAAACTTAGAGTTCTTTTACTAAACTTTTTTTGATTAATAAATTTGTATTCTTTTTATTAAATTTATATTTTTTTTTTACAAAAATTTTATTTTATGCAATCAATTTTTTGTTGAAATTTTGAAATAAAATTATTCTAAACTTTAATCATTTTATTTCAAAATAAAACTTTAAATCTTATTACACTTTTACAACAGTCAACATTTCTATAAGGATTTTAATTTATAAAACTTTTGAAATTTAATTATTTCTAAAAATTCACACTATAATAACGCTTCTATTAATATTTAATTATTATCTAAAATTGTAACTGAAATTCAATTTTAAATTAAATCTTATTAGAAAGTTTTACGAAAATTAACTTCTTATTTATGTAGAGAATTAAATAATTTATTGAATAATTGAATATTTCTAAAAATTGTATTCTTATAAAGAGCTTTATCAAATATTTTAAAAATAATTGAATTGTAACAAAGAATTTCATTAACATTTTTGAAAATAATTAAACTCCATCGAGAAATTTAATTAGGAATGTATTGAAAATAATTATTAAATTCTAGTAAACAAATTATATTAACAAATTTTTAAATAATTGAATTCTTTCGAAGAATTTTAATAGTATTTTTAAAAATAATTGCATTTTTCTGGGAATTTAAAAAAAAAATTAAAAATAATTGAAATCCAGTGATGAGTTTTATTAGTTATAAAAATAATTGAATTTTTGAAACGATCGTTATTAAAAAATTTTCTAAATAATTGAATTCATCAAAAGAATTTTATTATTTATCAAAATAATTGAATTCTTGGGAAGAACTTTATTAAACTTTTTTAAATAATTGAATTCTTGCGACGAATTTTGTAAAAATCTTTTTAAATAATTGAATTTGTCCGAAAATTTTTTGTGAAAGTTGTGTTTTAAATAATTGAATTCATGTAAAAATTTTATTATTTTTAAAAATTGAATTCTAGCGAAGAACTTAATAATTTTTTTTAAATAACTGAATGCTTGCGACGAATTTTATAAAAATCTTTTTAAATAATTAATTTTTTCCGAAAAATTTTTATGAAAATTGTATTTTAAATAATTGAATTTCTGTGGAAATTTTATTATTTATAAAAGTAGTAGTTGAACTTTTGAAATAAATTGTTTTTAGTTCAAAAATTTCATTAAAATTTTTAAGAATATTTATTTTTATTTTTTACTATTAGCGAATTTAAAGTAGTGAAAATTATCAAACATATATGTTACTACTAGCAAATCGTAAAAAAGTATATAGTATATAGTAAATAGTAGGTTATATATAGTAGATGCGATTACGAAGCCGGCTCTCTAAACCTGAATTAGTAGTTTTCTACTAATGAAATAGTGCAGATTCGTTTACTAATTGAATTAGTAACTTAATTTTTAGTATTTTTCTACTAATTATTAGTAGAAAACTACTAATTCATTAGTAGGTCGTTTTTTTATTTATTTATTTAAGTATCAAAGTATTTATTTATTATTCGTTTACCAATTGCATTACTAACCTAATTTTTAGTAGTTCTTTACTAATTGCTAGTAGGAAACTACTAATTCATTAGTAGGTCGTTTTTTTATTTATTTATTTAAGTATCAAAGTATTTATTTATTATTCGTTTACCAATTGCATTACTAACCTAATTTTTAGTAGTTCTTTACTAATTGCTAGTAGGAAACTACTAATTCATTAGTAGGTCGTATTTTTATTTATTTATTTATTTAAGTATTAAAGTATTTATATTTATTATTCGTTTACCAATTAAATTGCTAACCTAATTTTTAGTAGTTTTCTACTAATTGCTAGTAGAAAACTACTAATTCATTAGTAAGTCCTACTTTTTTCTGTTTCAAATTAGTAAGCCGATTTACTACATGAATTAGTAGTTGTCCACTAGCGATTAATAGTTTACTGCTAAAAATTGGTCAAAACTGTTTCTAATTCAATTGGTAATAACTAATCAGCACTATTTCATTAGTAGGAAACTGCTAATTCAGATTTGGAGAGTAGTGATATGGAGAGAGAGAGAGAGGGGCGGGGAGAATGGAATTAAAAACAAGTGAATCTTATAGGTGTTGGGATTAAGAGAGACAAAAGCACCCTTAGGGCCGCCAAAAGAATTTCCATGTCGAAGCGGCGAATCGATTAGACGCCGGTCAACTCCGACCCGTCGAACCTCAGACTTGATTCTCGAGTCTCTCTCTTTCTCTCTCACTCACTCTATGGTCTCGGGTCGAGCGTATAATTATCAGAGGCACGCGAACTCACGGACCCTCTAAGAAGGAGAAAAGAAAGAGAGAGAGAGAGAGAGAAAGAAAGCTTCACTCTCCCACTCTTTTCTCTCCTTTTCCCTCTTCACCCTTTTTCTCCATGTCCCTTATATATATACACACACTTTCTTGAACCTCTCTCGTTTCTGACTGCCCCCAACCCCTCGATTTCATTCTTCCACCCCCTGCACCTTTCCTTGACTAATACTTGGGAAGAAACCTCTAGGTTAGGTTCGAACCACAGTCGAGGAGAGCATAGAACCCCATTACCATACAATTTTCATGTTAGCGCCTCCGGGCCCCCAAAGCTGCACGATCGCGCATTATACTTACCGCGCGCACTATGCTATATATATATATAATTATATTTTACCTATTTATTCGCCAAGGTGTGGGTGAGAGAGAGACTCGGGGTTTTTCGCTAATCCCAGTGCATTCAAGTGATTCGGAAAAAGGAAAAAAAAAGAAAAATAATGTAAAAGAGTTAGTGAGTGTGTGTGGGTGTATGCAAGGGAAACCGATGGGGGGGGGATGGGAGTCCAACAATCGTATGGGTATGTACACTGGTAGCTTTATTTACCTAATTACCGGATTTACCTGACCCCCCAAGGGGGGTGGGGGGAGGATAACGCCAAGGGAATGATATCCCGTGATAGTTGAGGTCTTTGCCCGTGAGCTGATATCGCGTGTGTGCCAGAATGCGAAGGCAGACAGCAGACACTCACAAACCCACGGAGCTGAACGCGCTCTCTTCTTATAATCACGGACTTGCGCTATTATCGTCCCGAATTCATTTAATTGAATAATTGATCATTACCATCCTTGGTCTACGCCGCATTATTTCCATATTCAGAAGAGAAAGAGAGAGAGAGAGGGGGTCATTTCTAACTACCCCAAAAGAAAAAAGATATACTGCGCTCGCTTAGATATATATAGTTTTTTATATTAACGTGCGGTGAACGATGCGATGTATTAACGAAAAATGGGTTTTTGTGCTTTGTTCAGAAATTAGAAAAAATCCACTAAGAGTAAACAAAATACTAAAAAGCAAAGTGCTTTTTGGTATTTTGTTTACTCTTAGTGGATTTTTTAGCCCATCTTAGGAATTAATTATACTCGAAGATCCGGACAATGAACGAAAAAGACAGCATAGAAAATAAAATTAAAAAAAGGTCAAAGTAAATGTCACTGATTACGAATTCGAGGTAAATTTTTCAGAATTAAAAATGGTGGATCCAATATGGCGAACAAATTTTTCGAAATTCACAGCAGCGTGGCCGCAAGTCAGGAAAAAGTCAGGGAATTTTGATCGAAAGAAACCACAAATTAAAAAACTTTGATAAGTATAAATTTAATTAGGTACAATTTTTCAAACGACTAATTCTTTTTCATAATTTACGCAAATTTCAATTCTTGTAGAATCTCTACTCTTAAACAGATAAATTAAATATTTTTTTTCCAGAGAAATTAATATTTTAAATAATTTCAATGTGAAAGCTTCTTGAAATTTAATTATTTCTAAAAATTACAACTGAAATTCTTGCAAAATTTAATAATTTTTTTTTAATTTTTAAATAAAATTATTTAAAACTTTAATCACTTTTTAGGAAAATAATAAATTATGAGAATTTTTTAAACTAAATATATTTAAATATTATTACAGTTTTACAACAATTAATAACTTTCAAAGACAGACAATTTAAAATCTATTGAAATTTTATTATTTCTAAAAATTTATACATACTTATTGTTAGAAAGTACTAGGAGAGTTCAATTGTTATTTAAAATTTTATCTGAAATTTATATTTAAATCAATTTTTGTTTAAAAGTTCTACGAGAATTCAATTATTTAAATAGAAAAATATAAATAATTGATTTTTTAAAATTAAATTCTTGTATTAAGTATTTTATCAAAATATTTAAAAACTATTAATTTTTTTCAAAGAATTTTAATAAAATTTTTAAGAAATAATTACATTTTTCGAGGAATTTCTTTAAAATTATATTCAAATTAAAGATAATTGAAATCCGGCAAGAAGAATTTTATTAATTGAAATTAATTGAAAATAAGTGAATTCTTGTAACGAATTTTATTGACATTTTTTTAAATACCTAATTGAATTTTTTTAAAGAATTCTTTATTAAAAGTTTTAAAAGTAATTAAATTCTTTCGAGGAATATAATGAAAATTGTATTGAAAACAATTAAATTCTTGTAAAATTTTTTTTCAAAATTATTTAAAATAATTGATTTTTTCGGAGAATTTAAAAGAAATTTTTTAAAAATATTTATTCATTTCATGCAAAACATTTTTTGAAAATTGTACATTTCAAATGGTTTGGAGTCAAAAGTGCCAAAATAAAAGTGCCAATACCAAATTTCCAAAATTATTATTTTTCCAATGGACATTTTTTCCAAAAATTCTTTTTTCCAATAAACATTTTTTCCAAAAGTTCTTTTTTCAAAAAAACATTTTTTCCAAAAGTTCTTTTTTCAAAAAAATTTGATAGTCAACTTTAAGGATGCAACTTCACGCTGTGGGCAGCTTCATTTGTTGTTATTAAATTGTCAGTATTGCATGAAATACCAATTCTGTTAACAGTTTTTTGAATTTTCGGCTCATTAAATTAAATTGTCAGTATATAAATATTTTGTAAAAAATGGCAGAATTATTACACGTTGGAAAAAAAACTTTTTTACATGCTGATGGCTTTCTATATTACAAACACTCCAATGGAAAACCCTCCGTCAAATATTGGAGATGTCAGAATACATCCGAATGTGACGCTCGTGCTGTAACAGTTACTATTGGGGAAGCTGTAACGATACGGAAAGGGTGTAAACCTGAGGATCACACTCATGCTCCGAATCGCGAAAAAGTTAATGCTTTAAAGGTTATTGCCGATGTCAAAAATGATGCCAGTGAACATCCGGAAATACCACCGGCTCAAATTTTGCGTTCTTGTTTACATGAGGTGCCTTCAGCAGTTTTGGCAGAACTGCCAGATCGCCAAAATATAAGAAAATGCATACAGCGTGAACGGTTAAGAGACATGCCGTCCAACCCTCAAGATATGGAAGATTTGCGCGAAATTCCGGATAAATATAGAAAAACGGTTGCCGGAGACACTTTTTTACAATATGATTCTTATGAAGATGAGGATTACAATTTAAGCTGTGGCCGAATTCTAATATTTTGTACTCAGGAAAATTTGAAAACTTTAGCAAAATCTCAAATTTGGTATGTAGACGGTACTTTTAAAACATCTCCGGTAATCTTTTTTCAATTATTTGCCATTATGGGATCAGTGATTCAAGTAAACAAAGGTATTCAAGAAACTGTTGCTCTTCCCTTTGTATATGCGCTTCTTGAAAGCAAAGAGCAGGCAGCTTACTCAAAAGTTTTCCAAGTTACGCAAGAATTAATTCAAAAATTTAAAATTCATTTCATTCTGCCGCAAATTATAATGTCAGATTTCGAAATTGCCATTGTTAATGCTGCTGAAGACATTTTCGGAAAAATTGTTCGTTGTTGTTTCTTTCACTTGTGCCAAAGCATCTTCCGAAGAGTACAGAATGAAGGATTACAACAAAAATACAATGATGAAAATGATCGAAGTATCAAGCAAGCAATGCAGATGATGTGTGCTTTGGCATTCGTTCCGCCAAATAGAGTTCCTGAATTCTTTGATAATCTCATAGATGATGTCCCAGAAGATTTTGTCCATGTAGCTGATTATTTTGAGGTAAAAAGTATTAAAAAATAAACAAAAATATTAAAAATAGAATTTTAATTATTTAAGACTTTGTCATAATTGCATTTTAAAGGTTACATATGTTCGCGGCAGAGCAGCTCGAGGGAGAAGAAAGGCAGTAAGTGTACGCTACCCTCCAAAACTTTGGAATCAATATGATGCCGTTCTGCAAAATATGTCACGAACGAATAATGCCTCAGAAGGTTGGCATAATCGATTTCGAATAGTAACAGGGCGTGATCATCCAAGTTTGTACGCATTTTGTTCTGAACTGCAGAAGGAACAAGGAGACACCGACTCAATGTTAAGACAGCTTTCGATTGGACAAAAAATTAAAAAATCCCGGGATAAAAAAAGACAGATGATGGAAGACCGAATTTTCAATATTGTCAACTCTTATGAAACTCATCTTCAAGATAATAACATTTTAGGATACTTGAAAGCCATCGGCTACCATATACATTTTTAATCACAATCTTTTATGTTCTATTTAGTTATATTTTACCACTTTTTTAAAAACTTTAGTATTTTGGAAATTTTTTTAATTTTTGGAAATTCTTTCCTTTGGAAGTTTATTTTTGGAAAAAATATACTTTGGGAATTTTGTATTTTGGAAAAAATATACTTTGGAAATTTTGTATTTTGGAAAAAATATACTTTGGAACTTTCAAATTTTGGATATTTTTCTTGGCCATTTTGGATTGGCAATTTTTTTTTGGCATTTTTGTACCCCAATCATTTCAAATAATTGAATTTCTCTGAAAATTTTATTATTTTTGAAAATAATTGAATTTTTGCGAAGAATTTTATTGAAATTTGTTTTTAAGTAATTAAATTTTTTCGTAAAATTTTATTAAAATAGTAGATATTAAAGATAATTTAAATCTTGTGTAAAAATTTCTTACAATTTTTGAAAATAATTGAATTTTTCCGAAGAATTTTATTAAAATTTGTTTTTAAGTAATTACATTTTTTTGTGAAATTTTATTAAAATAGTAGGAATTAAAGATAATTTAAGTCTTGGGTAAAAATTTCATACAATTTTTAAAAATAATTGAATTGCTTTAAATAATTTTACTAAAATTTTTTGAATTATTTCTAAGAATTTTATTGAATTTTTTTGAATTGTTTCCAAGAATTTTATCAATATTTTTCAAAATAATTATTTTATTTCAATTATTAGCGGATGTTAGTCACAAATGTAGAAAAATTCTGGGGACGTTTAAGGGTTAAAAAAAAATCTTGCTAGGAATTTCTGCTCTAATTTACCTTGAATTTAGAAACATTTTGTTTAAAAATTACACTTGGAATTTATATTTTCAATGAGGACTTATATTTTGTAATGAAAAATTCTACAAGTGTAGATATATACTTTGGTATAAAATTGTTTTTCACTTATGCTATTAATATATAATAATGAATATAAAAACATAATTATGAATCAACAATACAGGCTAAAATTAGGTGAGGAGTATTCACAACCTTGTTATTAGTTTATCATTAGGTTAGGTCATAGGTGTGGTGTATGCAATACCGTCAAGCTTATTAACTTCACTTATAAATTAAAATGCCAATAAAGTTATGAAAATTCTTAATCATCTGTAACATAAATAATCAATCTATCTTTCTCTCTCTCCCTTGTTTCTAGGATATAAAGTTGGCTCACTAATAAGTTTATAAATTTTCCACAATAATAATATGTATGGCAGGAATGAAAAGGTGAATATTACCATATAATATGCATTCATCATTTCTTAATATACTGTTTTATATTTATTTATACAAAAAAAAAAATTAAAATTACAATTGAAAATTTTTATTTTGGTTATAAATTTAACCAAAATGGCAACAATATTCCTGCAATATTAATTATGTCCTTCTTGACGCAATTTTGAATCAATATTGCCTGGCAATATTGTCTGGCAATATTTTGAACATTTATAGTATTGCTAGGGTAAATTGTATGGCAATATTTTGATATTGTTGGGCAACAATGTCTGGCTATATTTTGATAATAGTATTGCTGGGCAATATTGTCTGTCAATATTTTGATAGTATTGCTGGTCGACTGGTCATTATTCTCTGGCAATATTGTTTGTCAATATTTTGATAGTATTGCTGGGCAACATTGTTTGGCAATATTTTGGTAATTTATAGTATTGCTGGGCAATATTGCTTGTCAGTATTTTGATAGTATTGCTGGGCAACATTGTTTGGCAATATTTTGGTAATTTATAGTATTGCTGGGCAACATTGTCTGGCAATATTTTGGTAATTTATAGTATTGCTGGGCAATATTGCTTGTCAGTATTTTAATAGTATTGCTGGGCACTATGCTATGGCAATATCTTGA
Organism: Leptopilina heterotoma; assembly: GCF_015476425.1. Lineage (NCBI taxonomy): Eukaryota > Metazoa > Arthropoda > Insecta > Hymenoptera > Figitidae > Leptopilina > Leptopilina heterotoma. The sequence goes on from NW_025110999.1 coordinate 272,631, forward strand.
TAGTATTGCTGGGCAATGTTGTCTGGGAATATCTTGATAGTATTGCTAGGCAACATTGTCTGGCAATATTTTGGTAATTTGTAGTATTGCTAAGCAATATTGTCTGGCAATGTGTTGATAGTATTTCTGGGCAATATTCTATGGCAATATTTTAATAGTATTGCTGGACAATATTATCTGTCAATATCTTGATAGTATTGCCAGGCAACATTGTCTGGAAAAATTTTTTGATAATAGTATTGCTGGGCACTATGCTATGGCAATATTTTGATAGTATTGCTGGGCACTATGATATGGCAATATTTTGATAGTATTGCTGGGCAATATTGTTTGGCAATATCTTGATAGTATTGCTAGGCAACATTGTCTGACAATATGTTGGTAATTTGTAGTATTGCTAAACAATATTGTCTGGCAATGTTTTGATAGTATTTCTGGGCAATATTGTCTGGCAATATTTTAATAATTTCTGGCAATATTTTGATAGTATTGCTGGACAATATAGTCCAGGCAACAATATTACCTGAATATTGCCGAGCAATATTGACAATATTACCATGAAATATAACCACATTATTGTTGCCATATATTGCACCATTTGGGCACATAAATTCAAATCGAATAGCAGAATATTTTTCACCTTTTAACAATAAATGTCCTGCGAATTGAAAATTCAAGATAGAAAATTGCATTAAAATTGAAAATTTACTGGGAACTTTAAAGAAATTTGCATTTTGGTATAGGATAGAATATCTTGTATATCAGAGAGAGAGAGAGAGAGAGAGAGAGAGAGAGAGAGAGAGGAGAAAAAAAGGGAAGAAAACACGCTGTTGCAGATGAGAGTAACATACTTAGTTAGCCTGAGCTTCTTGTCGTTCGTAAAACTTCCAGCAAACAAGAAAACACGAGGTCAACACTTTTATGGTTGGCAGCAGCCCTCTCTCATAGCGTTTTCATGCGAGCTTTGTATATATATATATATCTCAACAAGTTTGATATTGGAATCCAGTGTGTGTGTGTGTGTGTGTGCGCGCGCGTTCTCCTTCCTTCCACAGGTATATTCCAGGTTGTGAAGTCCGGTTGGTGTATTATACGTTGTGTGGTGTAAATAAATTTTTATTTTATATACATATATATGTACATATAACCACACCAAAAGGCGCAACTTGGACTCTAAACTCCTCTGACGATTTTACCAAGAAATTGCTCCAGGGTTTTTCGCTAACGTCGATACACCAATAAAATTGAGTGTGTCACCTACGCAATGTTGTTTTCTTGTATAGCATATATGTGTGTTTATGTGTGTATTGCGGCAAACCACACCGGCCACCAGAGAATTAGGCGCGCAAGACATTGAAAATGCGTCTCGTCTCGACGTCGTAAAATCTCCTTCCTTCCCCCTTTTTTACCCCCCCCCCTCCCCTCCCCCTCTTCTCTTCCTTCACCCATTCAGCACTTTACTTGAGCGCAGAAGCGATTTTTTTTCGCCTCAGGGGGTCAAGGGACTGTGTGGGTGGTTGTCATTTTAAATTCGACGGAATGAAATCATTTCCTATATGTCTATTATTATTCAATACTATTAGATATATTTATAGGTCTTTTTCTTCTTTTTGAAGTAGTCGAAAAAAAGGTTATATTTTCGTCTTTTAGTCAATTTTTGCAACCAAGGTATTTTTTATGATCCTTTCCTTCAATGTTTTCCTAGAGCAATGACTGTAATTAAATCTTCCAGATTCAGGTAGGGCTGAAATTAGGCTTTTTTCCTCCTTTCTATATACTTTTTCTTTTTTATCTTCTTTCTTCACTGAGAAAACGATTTATTTGATTCAAACAAATTTTGTTTAAATCAAACTTAAAATATCTTTGCTATACAGTTAGCAATTTGTTTGCAATTCAATTTTACCAAAAATTCCGATTATTAGGAAATTTTTCAATTAAATATTTATTAGAAAATAAAAACTTCAAATAATTTTAAAAAATAATTCAATATTAAACTTTCTCAAAAAAAATTAATTCTACAGAATTGTTAGTTAAGAGTATGAAAAATAGAAATTTTCAAAGATTTTAATTTGAAACTTCTTCAAAATTCAATTCTTTGAATATTCAATTATTATATTAAATTTTAACTGAAATTTATTTTTAAATCAATTTTTATTACAAAATTTTACAAAAATTCCAATTATTTTAATACAAAAATAAAAAATTTGTTGAATAATAATTTATAACAAATTTTAAAATAATTGAATTTATTCGACGAATGTTAATTGAATATTTAAGAATAATTACATTTTTCGAGGAATTCGATTAAATTTTTGTATTATAAAAAATTAAAATTTTGCAATGAGTTTTTTTATTTATAAAAATATATGAATTTCTTAATAGAATTTTATTATTGATTAAACTAATTGAACCTCTGGAAAACAATGTTATTATTTTATTTATTGAATGTTTCTTAAAATTAAATTCTCATAAAGAATTTTATTAAAAAATTTTTAAATATTTGAATTCTCTTGACTAATTTTAATAAACTTTTTAAGAACATTTAAATTTTTCGAGAAATTCGATTGAAATTGTATTAAAGATAATTAAAATTTTGCAATGAGTTTTTTTTATTTATAAAAATAATTTAATTTCTTAATATAATTTTATTATTTACGAAAATAATTGAACCTCTGTAGAAAATTTTATTATTTTATTTATTGAATGTTTCTTAAAATTGTATTCTCATAAAGAATTTTATCAAAATTTTTTTTAAATATTTCAATTCTTATGACTAATTTTAATACAATTTTTAAGAATATTTACATATTTTTATTTTTATTTTATTATTTATGAAAATATTTAAATGCTTGGGTAGAATTTTATTAAAATTTTTTCCAAATAATTAAATTTTTTTGAAAAACTTTATTAAAAATAGTATAGATATTTAAAATCATTGAACTGAGAAAAATTTTTGAAAATAATTGAAATTTTGTCAAGAATTTTATTAGTGTTTATTACTAAAATTCTTTTATAATTCCATTATTTTTAATAATTAATTAAACACCTACACATTAACAAATTTCACTAATTTAAAAAAATTTTGAATTATTACAATTTTTCAAAAATCAAAGCTCTTTAAAAATTTCTAATAAAATTCATTCAAAATCAAAGCTCTTTAAAATTTCTAATGAAATTTATTCAAAATTGAAATTTTGTAAAATTTCAAATTAACACCTTTCGAAGTTTATCTATTTATGAGATTCGTAAACGCAAGTCTTTTAAAATTAAATTAATTTTGAAATATTTAAGTGAAATTATTCATTAAATAATTTCTAAGTAATAATTTTTTGTTAGTTCTTCATGAATTATGTTATTTCGAAAAGAAATTATTTTCCGAAATAGAAGAAAATTTTTCTCAAAATTTGAAGAAAATTAAACAAAAATCGGTTTCATCAAAAGTAGCAGCCAGAGAACCTTCAAAAAAATTGAATATCACTATTAACTTTAAAGTATATCAAACTGCAACGAATTGATACCAAAAATGTGGATCAAATCATAAATTGATTCAAGATTTTATTATATCAATTTGATCCAGTTTGGTATGAATTTGATACTTTCAAGAAAACTGTGATTTGATTCAAATATATTTTCTCTCTGATTGCAGAACTAAATTTTTTTGTTCTTTAAAGAAAGTTATTTCAAAAGGGGAGAAAAGGTTTTTTTTTAAAAAAAGAATCTTATGCTGTTGACGCAATTTTTTCTTTCAAAGCAGTTACAAAGCTTATTATAATAGAGTCTTGATCCAGTCAGCATAACAAAAAAAGTTCAGATAAAATCTCATTTTATAAATTAGTGATAAATGTATTTAACCCTTGTGCGGTGAAATTATTTTAATATGCGAAACAAAAAAAAAATAGAAAAAGGGAGTCAACAATGAATTTCTATTTAACATATATTTGTGAAGTGTACAAATTATTTGATTCAAGTTCGATCCCCTATTCTTTGAATGGATTTTCTTGAATACCCGCACATGCAAAAATATACATTTACACACACACATAAATAAATATATATATATGGATACATATATTGATGAGTAAAATAATAAACACATACATTGCGAAACAAGTCGATTATACAAGAAACTCTTGTTTCTTTGTAAAATTGAGAATCGTTTTCTATATCATTGATGATGAGGACAGACTGTTAGGAGAGGAGGTTTTTTTTGGGGGGGAGGGGGGTTGAACAACCCTTTTCGCTTACTTAATATTCATTTAAAACCTGTTAGAATGTTAATTCCATCTTTAACACCGATTGTTTGGCCTCTCAATTCAATTTCAGCTGCATCGACACAAATAATAATCGAGCACGCGCACAACCCTCGCATTTCATATGATGAGTAAAATAATGCAAATCCGGCAATGGTTTACCCGAATGAAATTCGAATGAGATTCAAATTTTTATTTCTCTCTCTCTCTCTCTCTTCTTTTTGGTCGCGTGTGCATCATTGCGTCGGCGCGCGTGCGCATTTTTATATGCGTATAGTTTAAAAAATAAATGCAAGGGCAAAAATATTTAAATTATTCTTAAATATGTGCGCGGGGTTTTAAAAAAAGGAAGAAGGAGAGATAAAAAAAATTAGAATTAGAATCAAAAGTTGAACGCGTGCGCGCATATTTGAAATTGACGACGGAATATATTTATTATAAAGGAGAAAAAATATTCTAATTTATAAAAGTGTGTGACACGAGCCGGAAGTGAAGTTTGCAAGAAGGGTTCTTGAGTGGCCTATATGTATGTATGATGATTTATTTATATTTTCACGCAAAGTATGTTATATAGGTTGTATTAAGGGTTTTTGGACAGAATCCTAATTGAGATTCTGAATCCTAATCGTTGACGGATTTTCGACTTTAAAAAAATTAGACTTTCGAGAGATATTTTTAAAATTACAACAAATAATGCAACAAAAAATATTAATGCTTTAGAAATTTTTTCTGTTGCACTAAATACTTTCAGTCTTTAATGACTTTTCGACTTTAACCTTGGACTTTCACTTTAATTTTCATTTTTTATAAAAAGGATTGAATTCCATTAAAAAATTTTATTATTAATGAAAAATTAATTTGGTAAAGAATTTCATTACATTTTTTAAAATTCAATTTTTCAAAGAATTTTAATTTAATAATAATTAGATAATTCTATTTTAATATTTTAAAATTCATTTTAAAATTTTCTAAAATTCAATTAAAAATTTACGAAATAATTGAAATTTTCTGAAATTCAATTAAAATTTTATGAAATTATTGAATTTTTCCGGAATTCAATTAAAAATTTTTGAGGTAACAGAAATCTTCTAAAATTCTATTAAAATTTTTTTAAAACAATGTCTAAAATTTAATTAAACATTTTTGTATTAATTGAAGTTTTCTAAAATTTTATACAATTTTTTTTTAATAATACTAATTTTCTAAAGTTTAATTAAAAGTTTTTGAAGTAACTGAAGTTCTTTAAAATTCAATTAAAAATTTTTTATAGAATTAAAATTTTCTAAAATTCTATTAAAACTTTTTGAAGTAACTGAAATTTTCTAAAATTCAATTAAAATTTATCGAAATAATTTAAATTTTCCAAAATTCAATTAAAACTTTTTGAGGTAACAGAAATCTTCTAAACTTCTATTAAAATTCTTTTAAAACAATTAAATTTTCGTATTAATTGAAGTTTTCTAAAATTCTATACAATTTTTTGTTTAAATAATTAAAATTTTCTAAAGTTTAATTAAAAGTTTTTGAAGTAACTGAAGTTTTTTAAAATTCAATTAAAAATTTTTGTAATAATTACAATTTTATAAAATTCAATTACAATTTTATTGAAGTAATTGAAATTTTCTAAAATTCTATTTAAATCTTTTGAAGTAACTAAAATTTTTTAAAATTCAATGAAATATTTTTAAAATAATTAAAATTTTCTAAAATTCTATTAAAATATTTTGAAGTAACTGATATTTTCTAATATTCAATTATAAATTTTTGAAATAATGGAAATTTTCTAAAATCCAATTGAAAATTTTTGAAGTACCTAATTTTCTAACATTTCATTAAAATTTTTTGAAATAATTGAAGTATTCTAAAGTTCAATTAAAAATTTTTGAATTAACAGAAATCTTCTAAAATTCTATTAAAATTTTTTGAAGTATAACTAAAATTTTTTAAAATTCAATGAAATATTTTTGAAATAATTGAAATTTTCTAAAATTCTATACAATTTTTTTGAATTAATTAAAATTTTCTAAAATTCAATAAAAATAATTCAATTTAATAAAATAACTTAATTGAAATTCTTGAAAGTAATTCAGGAAAGTTCTTGGAGTGATCGATTTCTTCATGTTTTCTAATAATTAAAAATGAAATTTTACATTATAAGAATTATTGTTACTGTAATTTCTTTAAAACTATTTTTATAATTTCAATAATATTTTCTAGAATTTTTAATTATTTTTTATGAAAATAATTGATTCCATAAAAAAATTTTATTATTAATGAAAATACTTTTTTTTTTATCCTTTAAAGAAGATCTGAAACCGGCTTGGTCAAAATTTTATTCAACAACTTGTATTCTTTTCTTTTTTTTCGCATTGAAAATGAATTAAAAATAAATAAAAATTAGAAATAAATTAATTTAAAGTGAAAAGAAATTATTTTCACTCGCAAATGAAATTAGTGTAATAATTCTCTCTACACCTCATGGAGAAAAAAATAGATATTTTTTTTTTTGAATTTTGTACATTTACTCGAACGTGATTTACTGTAGTATATAAGCGTTATCGTTTACACGATTTAAAACACACATTTCTGCAACGGAGCCGTATCGTGCTTAAAATATAAGGACACAAATGACTCGAGAGAGAGAGAGACACTTTGAGACTTTATTACTCTTAATTAACTAGATTTAACAGGGCGTCGGATAAAGTGATTACAAATATATAATAACGGTTGATTAGCGTCGATTACACAAACGTAGCGCTAAAATTCCAAAAACCGGTTTCAATATATACAATTTTTTCCGTGCATATAATTTAATCCAAAAATTTGCAATAATATTTGTAATAATTTTTTTTACTGCACTTGATAAACTTTACTCCCAACTTACGATGACATTTAGTCAAATTTAACGAACGAGTTTTTGAAGTCGCAATGTCAAATTCAAAATCGGCTCGAAAGTCAAAGTCAAATTGCAAGAATTTACCCCAGAAGATTGAAGAGAAGTTTTTCGAGTTAAAAATCTACTCCAAAAAAAGAAACTCAAAAAAAAAGATTTTATATTTAAAAATCTATTTCAAAAAAGAGTTAGACTGGAGTGAAACAAAAAAATATTATCTTTTTTTATTTTATTAAATTATATAAACAAAAATGCAAGAAAAAAAATTCTGGTTTCTGACGGTCAAAAAAAATTTTGAAATTGAATTCTCTTCGAATTTTATTTCACTTTTAAAAATTTGGAATGACAATGAATTTTAAAATAATTCCTTTATTTTTTTCCTTTCTTTTAATAATTCAATTTATTTTCAAAAATTAAATTCTAAATTTTAATTTGTTACAGAATTTCATAAAATTTTTTAAAATTCAAATTTTCAAAGAATTTTAATCCAATTATAATTAGTTAATTTTAGAAAGATTTAAATTTAAAAATTTGTTTAAAATTTAATGTTCCAAAAAGTTTAATTTGACATTTTAATAAATTAGGTTTCTGAAGTTCAATTAAAAATATTTGAAATACTTGGAATTTTTTCAAATTCGATTTTAATTTTTTGAAATAATTGAAATTTTTTAAAATTCGATTAACAATTTTTAAAGTAATTGAAATTTTTTAAAATTCAATTCAAATTTTTGAAGTAATTGAAATTATCTAAAATTCTATTATAATTTTTTTGAAACAATGAAATTTTCTAAAATTCTATTAAATTTTTTTTGAAACAATGAAATTTTCTAAAATTTAATTAAAAATTGTTGAATTAATTAAAGTTCTGTAAAATTTAATTAAATATTTTTGAATTAATTGAAGTTTTCTAAAATTTAATTAAAGACTTTTGAATTAATTGAAGACTTTTAAAATTCTATACAATTTTTTTGAAATAATTAAAATTTTCTAAAATTTAATTAAAAGTTTTTGAAGTAACTGAAATTTTTTAAAATTCAATTAAAAATTTTTGAAATTATTCAAATTTTTTAAAATTCAATTACAATTTTATTGGAATAGATAATTAAAATTTTCTAAAATTCTAATAAAATTTTTTGAAGTAATTAAAATTTTCTAAAATTTAATTAAAAATTTTTGAATTAATTGATGTGTTCTAAAACTCTATACAATTTTTTTGAAGATAATTAAAATTTTCTAAAGTTTAATTTAAAGTTTTTGAAGTAACTAAAATTTTTTAAAATTCTATACAATTTTTTGAAACATTTAAATTTTTCTGATATTCAATAAAAATAATTAAATTTTATAAAAACTTCATTGAAATTTTTGAAGATAATTTAGAAATGTTATAATCACAATAATTATAATTTTATTTTTTTAAAAAGGTATAGACAACCTTAAAGTTTTAAATCAAATGTTTGCTTCTAAAAAATTTTTTTTTTTCTAATTGAACTCGCTTCAATTTTTTTTTCATGAAATCAGTGAAAAACCTAATTAAATTTTTGTGTCAAATCTGCTCGAAAAACTTTACTCTCAACTCATCCTCTGATGAAATTTTTTACAAAATAATTAGCGAATAATGGGGAAAAGTACAGAAAAAATTTATTTTAACCTTTAAGTGTCCAAATAAAAATTGGGCCTACTTGGTAAAATAATTTATAGGAAAAATTGCTAATAAAAAAATTTAATATTCTCTTAAACGAAAAATTCGGTAAAATCAAAAAGGGCACAAAACGTAAGCAACAGAAAAAACGGAAATTAATGTTTCTAGTCTTAAATGGAATTATAATTTTTTGAATAGTAAAATTTATAATATGCAAAATGATTGAGAAAAAATAACCGTCACGCGTATAAGAGACCTTTTTCTCCTCTCTTGCTACCTACTCATCGATATTCAAATTTCGAAACATCTATCGGTTGAGAGCAAAAAAAAAAAAAAAAAAAGGAAGAATTCTACAATGCAGTGTATGTATTTTTTTTTCGTCGAACTCTACTTTCCTCGCGCGCCTCGCATGCCAGATGCTGAATCCCGCACGCGACCAACGACCACGATTCAGATTCAAATTCTCGCTCGATAAATTAGAATATATCCATCGCAGCGCAGGCGTAAAAGAGTTCTAGCTCGCGCGCGCCCCTATTTTGCATCCCTAATTTTTTTTTCCACCATTTTTACCTTTCTCACTCTCTCTCTCGTTTATGTGGTTCATCATATAAAAAAAAAAAAAAGGGACACTTTGCACTTGTTGCAAACACACAGGGTACATCCCCACCTGCCCTGGCGGAACTGATAGATGTAAATTTCCATTAAAATCCTTTTCCAAAGGGGATTGGAATGCATCAGCCAATTATTGACTCTCTAGTCTCGGGGAAAATAATCTAAAAAATTGGACCGTTAAGATAGTGGTACAGGGAGGGGGGGTATCTTCCTTCATGGGAATCGCTTTTCCAAAGTATTAAAAGACTCCATCATGCGCTTCAAAGAGCGAAACGTAGTTTATGTCCTATATATATTGCGCACGGGATTCCCACACCTTGACACTGCCCTTAATTCCAGAGACATTGTCCCTGAACTAGAAAGAGAGAGAGAGAGAGACACCTTTTTTTCTCGCACGTTTCACTGAACCCGAGAGTGTGTCACTTGAACGAAGAGATAGATAGGGATAGACGATAGAAAATAGAGATTGTCTCTCTGTGTGTCTCGGTGAAGATTTGCCCTAAGGTCGCGGTCGCCTTCAATAGAGAAAGAAAAGCAAAAAAAAAAAAGAAGGGAACGAGATCAACCCCCGAGAGACAATAATAGAAACAGTACTTCCCCATATTTCTAAGACCCAAATACATGATACACGACGACCCCTTCTCTCAATACAATTAAAGTTCGTTGTGGTGGTTAGGCCCAGATTTTTTTTTTAATCTCTTCTCTTCTTTAACCCTTTTACTCTCTTTTTTTTTTTGCTTTTTCTTTTTTTGTTTATCTCTCTTCGATTTATGCGTACATTATGATGATCGATTTATGCACGATTGGGGGGAGGGAACCCTTTTCAACGATAGATATGTCTACCTGTCGAAGGTGCGAGGAGAGAATTTGATTTGTGCCAAACAATTATTGCGCGCACGAATCGGTTATGTATAGGACGCGCTTTATTTTTCTTCGTTAAACGGGTTTCAAAACGCAAACTGCGCCCTTCTTTTAACTATTTTCGTTGATTGTGTTTGTATCTTTATGTCTGTGTATATTTTTACGAATATATTTGTAATTTGTTTGTATGTTTGTGATCCGTATATGTTAGTGATTCGTATGTTTGTGATCCGTATATGTTAGTGATTTGTAAATGTTAGTGATTCGTATGTTAGTGATTCGTAAATGTTAGTAATTCGTATATGTTAGTGATTCGTATGTTAGTGATTCGTATGTTAGTGATTCGTAAATGTTAGTAATTCGTATATGTTAGTGATTCGTATGTTAGTGATTCGTATGTTAGTGATTCTTATGTTAGTGATCCGTATGTTAGTGATTCGTATGTTAGTGATTCTTATGTTAGTGATCCGTATATATAATCCGAATATGTTTGTATCTATATATATTAATGTATGTACGTTGATGAGTGTGTATTCTGCAATATAAAAAAGGGGGGTTTTGATGCTCTTTGATTTCACCAATTGAGACGTTACTGTAGGCACTGCCCCCAGCTCTGGGCGGTTCAACAGATTTCGCCTTCAATATCTTTCGCGAACCATGCATCTTGATTAAGCCACATCACTTTGACCATTAAAACACCTTTTGCTCAAATTATCTTGTCAGTAACTAGCCGGGACTTTAACGTGATTCCATTTAACGATCCAATTTTATTGATTTCATTGTTCCCCTATTCTTCCTGCTTTTTCTTTTTTAGTCTTCAATATACAGTGACACAAATTGGTACTTTATGCCCTTGCTATTTTTTTTTTAATTTCCTACACGGAGAGAGAATATAATTATTAAATTTTGTAAAAGTATTTTACAAATTGAGGAAAAAGTGCCACAAACCGAAATTTTTGATATAAAAAATACTTAAATTTAAAACAACTTTTATGTAAAATTTAGTATAATTGTATCAAATATCAAAAATATTAATTTAATTCTAATATAACTTTACTAAATTTCACATAAATTTTCATGAAGTTTAGTATTTTTTATATCAAAATTTCGCTTTGTCGCACTTTTTCCTCAGTTTGTAAAATATTTCTACAAAATTTAATATACATTTTCTCTGTGTGTACACGGAGAAAAATATAAAGTAACTTTTACTATTTTTATAGTAAAAAATTTCCGGTAAAGGATTTCTGATAATTTTTACTACTTTTGGAGTAAATTTTGCAATTTCTTTCAAATATTCTAATTAGTTTTAAATAATTCAAATAATTGCGTTAAAAATTGTTAAAAATAATTTGTTGGTAAAAAAACAGACACTGATTCAAATATACTATGTAAATATATTTAAAAAAATTATTAAATTAATAGAAATTTTGCCAAATTCAACTGAAAATAATAAAATTTATTAGAGAATTTTAATTAAAAACTTTTTAACAAATCGAATTTTCAAAGTATTTTAATTTAGTAATTATTAAATAATCGAATTTTGTAAAGAGTGACATTCTGTCTTCAATTTTCTTTGAGCAAAGATTAATATAATTAAAAATTGTAATTAGTTAATTTAAAAAAAGATACACACTTAAATTTTTTTAATAAAATTGAATTTTCGCAAAGTATTTTTGAAAACTATGAAAAATGAGATTTTTGAAATTTTTCAATTCTGTCGTTTCAAGATAATTGAATTTTTATAAACAAATAATTAAAAATTTTTGAAATAATTGAAATTTCTTTATATTCTGTTAAAAATAATTAAATTCTTTTAAAGAATTTTATTTAAATTTTTCGAATATAATCAAGGGAAGTTAGTCACGGTTAATTATAATTTTATTTTTAAAAATTTCTTCGCAATATAATTAAAATATTTTCGTAAATAGTAAAACTCATTGCAGAATTCCAATTATTTTTAATACAATTTTAATCAAATTCTTCGAAAAATGTAATTATTCTTAAAAAATTTATTAAAATTCGTCGAAAGAATTCAATTATTTCTAGAAACTGAAAAAGAAATCTTCTCAAGAATTCAATTATTTCCATAAATAGAAAAATTCTCCAGATTTACCAAATTATTTTGAATATTATTTTCAAAAAATATTCTTCACGAGGAATTCAATTATTTTTATAAATTTCCATAAAATTCTAACAAACAATTCAATTATTTTCAAAAGTAATAAAATTCTTCGAAGAAATTCAATTATATTTAAAAATTTTTTTAAATTCTCAAAATTTCAATTATCTTTATAAATAATTAAATTGTTCTCCACAATTCAATTATTTTCAAAAATTTTAATTAAATTCTACGCAAGCATTTAATTATTTTCATAATTATGTAATAACATTCTTTGGAAGGATTCAATTACTTTTATAAATTGTAAAATTCTTTGAGTTAATTAAATTTTCAATTATAATTATATGAACAGACAAGATTATTTTAAAAAATTGAAAAAATTCTTTGTTTAGTTCAATTATTTTCCAAGTTTTTAATTAAAATTATTGAAATACCATTTAATTGAATCCAATAAATATTATTTGATTCAATTAAATATTTAATTGATAATAGCCAAGTAATCAATTATTTGAATCAAATAAATTTGTTTTTCAGTGTGTAAAATGGTTGAAATGTATATAGTGTTGATACAATTTTATTAAAAAAATATTAATTAGTTTGAAATAAGTGTTGCTATTATTTTTTCTCAGTTTACTGAAATTCGGAAGCAAAAATAACTGAAAAAATGACTGATTTTCAGTAAAAATAATTGAAAAGTTAGCTAAAGTTGATTAATTGAAACCATTAAAAAAATTCTACTGAAACATGACTTAATTTTGAAGTGACAATAATAAAATAATAAAGAAACGAATAATAATGTAATAAAACTGAATTTTAATTAATAAAAATTTCTATGATTAATGAAATTGAAGAAATAAAATAAATAATTGCTCTAATAAGAATAAAGGTTTCGCTAAATATATAGATTAAAAGAAGTAAATCAAGTACAATTAGTATTAATTAATGACGAGAGAGAACAATGTGGTTTTAGTTTCTATAATTAGTTGTTCAAGGAATTCTCGAGACCAAAAGAGATATCGTAATTAGAATTGAAGATGTGGATCAAAGTTAATGGGAGAATGATGTAAATCAAATTAAATCCACTCCTCTTCAGTAGAATTAATGACACTCAATGACTTCAGAGCTTTAGCTGAGGATTTCGAATCTTTTGTACTGTAATTGAAATTAAACTGTTAGTTTTTCAAATAGCCGCATGATCCGCATTACTCGTCTACTCTCGAGTACTAGTTTGTATTTTATTATTCTTATTATTAAATATTTTTCCGGCCAAGTGCGCATAAAAGAGAGATTTGGATCATTTTCATATTGTTTGATAATTTATTTTATTTATTTTTTTAATTAATTTTTTTTAATACCAAATTTTCGTTCAATGAAAGAGTTTGGGAATTTTTATTAAAGAAATTTTTTTATTTTTCTATTTACGAATTTCTTTTAAATTATTCAAAAACATCTATAACTTCTTTTTTAAAATAAACATTTAATTATTGATATTTTTCCATAGGAATTAAGATTTAAAAAAATTTCAAATTCAAACAATTTTGAAATTAAACGACCCCAATGGGAAGTAAACGATTGGTTCAATAATGGGCCATGCTTGGCGAACTCCGTTCCATTATTGGAACATTAATGGCAACCATCATTGGACCACCAATGGTTTAAACTTGGGATGATCACGCTACTGCCAATGATCGGTAGCCAAGCATCGGGCCAATATTAGTTGCCAAGGAATTGCCAAGGAAACAAAATCGATTTTTAAAAGCTTGATTTTTTATTGGCAGCCAACAAAAAACCAAGGTTTTGAAAATTGATTTTTTTAAATTATTAATTAAAATATATTTTTCAAAAATTTATTTAAAAAAAAAAATATTTTTCAAAAATATATATTTTTTTTTAAATTGATAGAACATATTAATTTAATTTGTCACCTCTGGTAAAACAAAGATGAAAGACTGATAAATTCCCTCACTTTATATCTTACAGTGGAGGGATGACTGTGAATGTCTTTGCGAGAGAGGAGCAGGTACTTATATAGAGTCAGTGAAACAGGTCACAAGCGAGAAGAAATCACTAGCATGCACTCTGGCGGCGCTTGTCGGAAGTGGCGCAACGTTGGTTGCCAAGCGCTGTGTCGATAACGTCAGGATATGCATGCGCGCCAGAAAACAGTTCCGACAAGCGCCGCCAGAGTGCATGCTAGTGATTTTTTCTCGCTTGTGACCTGTTTCACTGGCTCTATATAAGTACCTGCTCCTCTCTCGCAAAGACATTCACAGTTATCCCTCCACTGTAAGATATAAAGTGAGGGAATTTATCAGTCTTTCATCTTTGTTTTACCAGAGGTGACAAATTAAATTAATATGTTCTATCAATTTAAAAAAAAATATATATTTTTGAAAAATATTTTTTTTTTTAAATAAATTTTTGAAAAATATATTTTAATTAATAATTTAAAAAAATCAATTTTCAAAACCTTGGTTTTTTGTTGGCTGCCAATAAAAAATCAAGCTTTTGAAAATCGATTTTGTTTCCTTGGCAATTCCTTGGCAACTAATATTGGCCCGATGCTTGGCTACCGATCATTGGCAGTAGCGTGATCATCCCAAGTTTAAACCATTGGTGGTCCAATGATGGTTGCCAATTGTTTTGCCAAGAAAAAACCATTGGGTACCAAGCATGGCCCATTATTGAACCAATCGTTAACATTGGCAACTTCCCGTTGGGACATATCAAAAATTTATTATATAAAACATGAAGATATCGATCACTCCGAGTCTTCGACTCGGAGCAATCGATATCTTCATGTTTTATAATATATAATTTATGCGATTACAGCGAATTTTTTTTTTGGGGTCTTAAAGTCGATTCGAGCCCTGTTAATAAATTAATCCTACTTAATTTTAATATAAGAAAAATATAATTAATTATACATAAATGAATGATACAAGTGTTTCATTTACTACTCTTCCGATAATCGATTAAAAAAACTTTAACAAACTACATAAATGAATTTAAAATAAAAAGAAATTAATTAAATCATACTTTTAGAATGCAAAGAAATAAGTTAAATCAGTATAAAATAAAAATTGTAAATATTTCCCATTAATTTATTGAGCTCAGGAAAATGTATAAAAGATACATAATAATATAATAAATATTCACTCAGCAAACGATCAAAATGAATCATATAAATATAGACAACTCTTAAATCGAAATAATGGCGCTCAAAGTCAAATCGCACTTAAGTGTATACCGCACTTGCATCTCTAATTATCATTATAAAGCGGAAATTGATGCTGACTTTTCATTAGAGTCTCTTGTGATTGACGTTACTCGAGTAAAGTCGGACAGTCTCGCGCTAACTACGTTGCGCAACCTGAGGAAACGCGCGCAACTAACGATTATGCCTGATTTCTTGACGATAAACAAGAAAATTGCAAACTCGCAACTTCCAATAGGTATTCACTGTAAATTCTCTCTCTCTCTTTCTCTCTCTTTATTTATATGTATATATAAAGTTGAGAAACGGTTATACCCCGCGGGTTATAAACTAAACGAAAAACGGTTTCGTGTCAATTCGTTTGGTATCAATTACCAGCGCACATTGTTGTGATTCCTCTCACACGGTACGATTTTCTGAAAGTGTAAAACAACTTTAAAATGTCCAACGATTTGGTATTCCTCTCTCTCTCTCTCTCTCTCTCTCTCTCTCTCTCTCTCTCTCTCTCTGTCTCTCTTACTCTTTTTCTCTTTCTGGAACTTTTCCTCTCTCTCTCTCTCTCGAACTCTTTCTCTTCCGAGTTCCGACACTAATTCAACTTTTACTGATATATTCGTCTTGAACGAAAGAAACGAAACGAACCAACGAATTCCGGAAGGAATCGTGGGAACGCGTGAGTTTTCTCGTGCAATATACATTCTTACATAATTCATCTCGCAAAACGGATCCTCTGCCAGCATCAGGAGGACCTCGGCCTTCGACTTCTTTTTTTTCTCTCTCGAAAAACCGATCTTCTTCCATCTCGAGACTATTTTGCTCCTGATTCCTTTATAGATTTATTCCCAATCGTCGTTTCTCGGGAGTTTAGAATCCGCGGCGCTTATACATTCGAATTCCTTCGAGTTCACGGACTAGACTATATGTATTGCATTCGGTATGCATATCCAGAGGGGCATCGCACGACGAGTTGAGCGATGGTCTTGAGATACGCACTGATGGTTTTCCCATGCTAACCGACAACGAGTCTCTCTTTCTCTCTCTCTCTCTCTCTCTCTCTCTCTCTCTCTCTCTCTCTCTCTCTCTCTCTCTCTCTCTCTCTCTCTCTTTTAGAGCCATGGCAACAGTATATATTGTCAATTCAAATTTTAACCCACGCAGAAGCCAATGGGGTCTTCTTTTGCCTAATGACTTTATTCTCCTTCTCTCTCTTATTCACTCTTTTTTCTTTTTCTCTCTCACTCTTTTTCTCTCTCTCACTCTCACTCTCTCTCTCTCTCTTGTCCACTCTCTTTATCTCTCTTGCTCTTCTGATTGAGTGAAAAAGAGTGAAAGAGAAAAAGATAAAAAATGAGAGAGAAAGAGAAAAAAAGAAAAAGAGAGAAAACGAAAGAGAGAGAGAGAGAGAGAGAAAAAAGAGAGAGTGAGAGAGTCTCTTCCAAGTCTCGTCAGATTTTATCCCCAGATCTCGATTTGGACTTTGACAAAAAAGAAAAGAAAAATTAATGGATCCTCCTGCGAAGAGTGTTGTGCTCATCAAATGAAATCTATTCTAAAAGGGAAGACCTGTGCTTGTAACAATTGACAAATAACGAGTGTGTGTGTGTGTTTTTGTCGATAAATGGTCGTAGACGCAGAAACCTATTTGACATTAACAGAGAGAGGTGTCCCTCAAAAAAAAAAGAAGAAGAAGATTAACTCCAAATCAATTTGGACTCAATATTTCAAGTAGACAGAAAATTTTTCTAAAATATTCCCGGAAAGGAATTGGGTATTTTTCTTGTCGTTTTATTTACATTTTTTTTTTTTTTTTTTTTTGTGAAAAAAATAAAGACTTTGACGTTTTATCATTGGAAGTGGGACGTATAGAAAAAAAAAATTTAAGGTTATCTTGATCCAATCAGACTAATGGTTGAGGGCAATTTTAAACTCTCGTGTTTTATAAATTCTTCTGTAGCGGATAGTAATTTTTTTTCTTCCGGAATATAATATCTTTACACTCTAAAAATATTTGAATCAGTTAAAAATATATAACTGATTTTGAAGCGAAAATAAGTGAGGTATTGATACAAATAGTAATATTTCAATTGATATTTTGTTTGAAAATAAGTGATTAACACTTGGAAATTAGATAACTGATGTTTTAGTAGAATTTCTTTAACTGTTTCAATTAATGAACTTTAACTAATTTTTCAATTATTTTTTAAAAAATTTCCATGAAATTCTTTGTAATAATTCTAATTTTTTCAAAATAATTTTCATAAAATTCATCGTGGAAATTTAATTTCAAAAATTTGTCAAAATTCAATTATTTTCAATGTATACTATATTTCAATAAAATTTCACAAAAGAATTCAATTATTTAAAAGGAAATTTTAATAAAATTCGTTTCAAGGATTAAATTATTTTCAAATTATGTTAAAAAATTTACAAAAATTCTCTTAAAAATTTAAATTATCGTTATAGTAGTGTTGCATTCGATCGAGAAATCGCTCGAAAAAAACGAGACATCTCGTGAAGAAGACAATGAAAAACAATTGAATCTGATTTATCATTCAATTTTTTTCATTGCCTTCTTCACGAGATTTCTCGTTTTTTTCGAGCGATTTCTCGATCGAATGCAACACTACGTTATAGATAGAAAAATTTTTCTGCAAATTTCAATTATTTCCAAAAATTTTAATAAAAAATTCTTTTGGCAGAATTTTAATTTTTTTTTATACAATTTTTATCAAATTTCTCGAAAAATGAAATTATTCTTAAAAATTTTATTGAAATTTGTCAAGAAAATTCAATTATTTAATAAAATATTTATTTGAACTTTTCATACTTTTAATTAAGAATTCTGTAGAATTAATTTTTTTCAAACAGTTTAATGGAATTTTCTAAAAATATTTGAAGTTTTTAATTTCTAATTCTATGTATATACTTAATAGAAGAATGTCAGAATAATCGAAATTTTGTAAAGTTAAATTGTAAACAAAACAACAAAAGGATTTAAATATTATCTTAAAGAACTTTTTCAAAAATTATTTTTAAAAAATTGACTTAAAGAAGAATTTTTATTGAAAAGATGAAAATAATTTTTGAAGAAGTTACAGTAACAAAGTAGCAAATTTTAATTATTATATGAAGAAAATGATCTTCTTTTTGTAAATTCAATTATTTTTAAAAATTCTAGAAAAATCGTTCGCAAGAATTCAATTCTTTTAAAAAATAATAAAATACTTTGCAGAAATTAAATTATTATCAAAAGTATTTTAAAATTTTGATCAAAAATTAAATTATCTTTATAAATAGGTAGCAAAATTCTTCTCAAGAATTAAATTATTGTCAAAAATGTTAATAAACTTCTTGTCAAAATTTCAATTATTTAAACAAAATTTAATAAAATTTTTCGCATGAACTCAATTATTTTCCTAAATTATTATTTAAAATCTTCTCAGGAATTCATGTTCTTTTAAAAATTTTAATAAAATTCTTCAAAAAGTTTTCAGTTATTTTCAAAAATTGTTATTAAATTCTTTAATATAATAAATAATAAATTTATTAAATAATTATTTTTAAAAATTGCTATAAAATTCTTTAATATAATATATTTCGGTAAAATTTTAATTAAATTCCTTAAAGGAAATGAATTATTTTCAAAAGTTGTTGATAAAATTCTTCGTAAAAATTAAATTTTAAGAAACATTCAATTATTGAATAAATTATTAATTTTTCTATTTAAATAATTGAATTCTCGTAGAATTTTCTAATAAAAATTTTTTTAAAAATCAATTTAGTTTCAAATTTTAGATAATAATTTAATATTAAAAGCATTCTAGCATAGATTTTTAGAAATAATTGAATTTGAAAAGGTTTCAAATTCAAATGTTTGGAAATCTTTTAGTTAAAAATTCTAGAAAATAATAATTGAATGATAAAAATAATTTCGAAGAAGTTAAAGTAACAATATTCTTATAAAAAAAAAATTATTTTATCTCTGGATTATCGTTAATTATTATTATAAACATGAAGAAGTCGATTACTCCAAGTCGAAGACTCGGAGTGATTGATTTCTTCATGTTTATAATAATATTCTTATAATTCATTAAATTTTAAAAGATTTGAATTTGAAATTTTAAAAAATCTTAATTTCAATGGAAAAATAATAATGATAAATAAAACAATTATTTCGAAGAATTTTACAATTAAAAAAACTCGCAAATAATTGTAATAGAACATTTTTTTGTATATCTAATCATTTTGCGAGTGAATCAGAATATTCTTTAGAATCAGGGAAAAGGTCAAAGTTACGATTTGCAACATTTTTATTTGAAGCAAATAAAATTTATTTCTATGATTTTTATTAAGACCTAATGAGATTTATTTGTAACAAGTAAATTTTATATTTGATTGTAAGAGACAAATTACCGTTTTTTCTAGTTGCAAACCCAGTAAATTTTTTTTCTCAATTTAATGAAGTTTGTATTTTCTTGAGAATCAAAAAAGTTTAATTTCAACATTTTGGTTAAGTGAAATATAAATTTTTTTCCTGAGTGTATATAAGTATGTGTGTAATATGCTTATGCGTTACAAGCTACTTGTACATTTAATACACTCTTCTCGCGACTGATTAGAATTGCACTTTTAAGATGAAAGCCGAATGGGATGTGAAGACGTCTTATATAAGATAGGTGCTCAGGTGTCGCATATTTTTATGAAGACAGTAACCTTTACGTTTTTACATGGTTATTATGATAGTCATCTTTTTCACCTCTCTCTCTTTTTTTTTCTCTTTTCCTTTTCTATTTTCTCTCCTTTTCCTTCTTTCTCTTTTATTTTTTCCTTCTTTTTCTCTCTTTCTCTTTTTTTCTTCACTTCTCTTCTAAGGAAAGTACTATTTTGTTTAATTGTACTCTTTTTTTTACAATAAATTGCAGCTTTTTATTCACAAATACTTTGTTGTTTCTATACTCAAAAAAGTGAATCTTTCTAGGATTTTATAGTCAAAAGTGGTCGGAAAGTCGACTTTTTTGAATAAATTAAACGAACGTTAGCCAGCGAGGTGTTGCTTGTAAAGAAATTAAAAGAAAAGGTAACAAGAGGAGGAATAAAGTAAAAATAAAAAAGGAAGTAAATTTTATAATCAGGCTGAAAAATAGGTGGTTTAGTCCCGATCGTGTGTCACTCTTTGACCCGGCCACTATACCAGAACTCTGCTTGAAATTTCTACACGTGATGGTAAAGTTCGTCGCTTAAATATCGTTAATACAGCAAGATTGATTAGGATTGAGTATCCAAGATGAGATCTACGTTTCATATCTTGAATCTAAAGTACCCATTTAACACTTACATGGCTCTGCATTGTAAAAGTTAATAGGGAGAAATGAACACAGACGAGTGCTCATTTAGATAAGATTTTTTTCAAATGATATACTGAATATTAATTTCAATAAATAGAGGAACATTTATCATTCGAGAAATTGTTGGAAATATTTCCTAAGTTTATATTTATATTTGTATTCGTATTTATATTTATATTGATATTAATTTTTAATTTATATTTATATTTATATTAATTTTTTGTATATTTATTTTCATATTCATATTTATATTTGTGACGCGCTCCAAAGAAAGGTATGAAGCAAATATCATTTTAAGGTTATTTTTGTGTAAAGTTTACCTTAATTACCATTTTTTGTATTTAATTTAAAACTGACATCAGTTTTTATTAATTGTTTTGGATGTATAACAAATACGTGAAGATCTGTCATTTATGTTGAAAATGTATTGCCTTTTTGTATTTTCGTTTAAAAAATTATAAACATAACCTAAAATCTGTAGCTTTTTAGGTACCTGTCTTCGGAGCGAGTCACATTTATAAATTAATATCAAACAATTAATTTTGATTATAGAAATATTTAAAAAAAAATGTATTCCTATTTTAGAAAACATGTATTCGTGATTCCTAACGCACGAGACAAATGGTTAAAATCTGAATTTGAAATTTTTGATTTTTGAAAGAAGGTCACACATACGAGCATTAAGTCTCAGTGAAATTTGTATTATATTGACTTTTTCTGTTTTTAAAGAACTGATCGATATCGTTATTTTTTTTCAAAATTCACTTGAATATTTCTGTATGGCGCGACTATATACTATATTTTTCGACGCATACCAACGACGATTTTTCTAGGCGTAGCTTCCTGCCTGACGTCACAATTAGGCTAATTACAATTACGACAGACACAGAGATGAGATAGGGAGAAAAAGAGAGATATTGTGGTATGCTCGCGTGAATGATAGAGATGAAGGTATATAGACATTAGCGGTGTGTTGAACGACGGACGGGCTGACAAGCGAGATAATTAGGCGGGACGAGACAGGACGTGCGCATTAATTAATTAGCCCAATCTAAGTCCACTTCGCTTATTGTACTCGCGTTTTATACACACACACATATGTGTCTATATATACGGACACGAGAAAAGAACGACCTCAAAAAAAAAAAAATATATACTTTTATGTATAGTCACTCGAAAACTTTTTGACAAAAGAAATAATCAAGACTCTGGACATATCAAAGAAATTATTAATGATTCGTGCGAGAGTCGAAAAATTTTTAGCTCCACAATCCCACCGCGCGCGGGGTCTTGTTTGAATAAAAATTAATTTAATTCGAATTCTTCGAATTCCTTCTGATTTTTTTTTTTTTTTTTTTTGCTGTATGTGGAAATTGAAAATTGCGCTCGATTGATTGAATAGATATTTTGGCTAATTAGAATTATTAATTTCGATTAAAAATGAGAAAAACTTGACTAAGAATTATATTATAATTAAGTACAATATTGACTTTTTCCCTGTCACTAAAGAATATTCTGATTCATTCGCAAAATAATTAGATACACAAAAAAATGTTCTATTACATATTATAGCGAGTTTTTTTTATTTGTAAAATTCTTCGAATAAATTGTGTTATTTATCATTGTTATTTTTTCAATGAAATTAAGATTTTCAAAAATTTTAAATTCAAATCTTTTAAAATTTAATGAGTTATAAGAATATTATTATAAACATGCTTTTAATATTAAATTATTATTTAAAATTTTAACAGAAATTGATTTTTAAATACATTTTTATTAGAAAATTCTACGAGAATTAAATTATTTAAATACGAAAATAAATAATTTATTCAATAATTGAATGTTTATTAAAATTTAATTTTTACGAAGAATTTTATTCACAACTTTTGAAAATAATTAATTTCTTTTAAGGAATTTAATTAAAATTTTACTGAAATTTATTATATTAAAGAATTCTATAACAATTTTTGAAAATAATTATTTATTAAATTTATTATTTATTATATTAAAGAATTTTATAACAATTTTTGAAAATAATTGAAAACTTTTTGAAGAATTTTATTAAAATTTTTAAAAATAATTGAATTCCTGAGAAGATTTTAAATAATAATTTATGACAATAATTGAATTTATGCGAAGAATTTTATTAAATTTTGTTTAAATAATTGAAATTTTGACAAGAAGTTTATTAACCTTTTTTGACAATGATTTTATATTCTTGAGAAGAATTTCGCTACCTATTTATAAATATAATTTAATTCTTGTTCAAAATTGAAAAAAAAATTTAATAATAATTTAATTTCTACAAATTATTTTATTACTTTTAAAAAGAATTGAATTCTTGCGAACGATTTTATTAGAATTATTAAAAATAATTGAATTTCAAGAAGAAATTTATTACTTTTAAAAATAATTAAATTCTTGTGATGAATATTGTTATTTATTTATCATTGAATTATGAGAAACTTTTGAAAATAATTGAAATTTTGTAAACAATTTTATTTAAATTTTTGAAAATAATGAAATTTTTGGCGAAAAATTTTGCTATTTATAAATATAATTGAATTCTTGACGAGACATTCGTTAAAATTTGTAAAAATAATTGAATCTCTTCGAAGAATTTTATTACTTTTGAAAATAGTTGAATTTTGCAAAAATTTTTTTTTTGAAATTCCTAAAAATAATTGAATCTTTGTAAAGAATTTTGTTAGTTTTGAAAATAATTCCATTAAAATTTTTGAAATAATTAAATAATATTTTCAGTACTTTTAATAAAAATCGCTGATTTTTTCCTGATTTCTCTGACCAATTCTACTTTCACTGACTTTTCCCTGAATTCCCCGATTTCCCTGACCTGTGGCAACCCTGGTAATGCTAATTAGCGTTCGAGTCCCGGTGGATACATTTTTTTATATTTTTCAATTTAATCGTAAATCTTAATTTTAAGACATGTACATACTGTATATTAAAATTCAGCACTTCTAAGATAGAGGCGAATTAAAAACCAGAACAAATCGCAAAAAAGAATAAAGATAACCAATCTCGAGAAAAGGGAAAAAAATCCCTAGAGAGTAAAAAAAAAAACGGTCAATGAGGAAACAATTCTTAGCTATCAATAAAAAAAAGGTAGATATATACATTCTTTGCGCGTTTAATCGCAAGTTGATCGCATTTGGTGTGCGAGGGTGGTGCGAGTGTATAGAAATAAAGTTACGCTGTTGTGCCTCGCAGCCAGCAGATATAATTACTGCAGAGGCAATTCATTTATTACGGTATTAACGACGAAAAGATTCATCTCTCGGACCAGTAGAATTCCCGCCCCCGGGCGGCGACCAGTTTTCGAACAGTTCGGCGGAAACCAGTCGAGCGAGATGAGAGGAAAAAGAAGTGTATATATATAGAGAGACAGAGAGAGAGAGAGAAAGAGGAGAAAGGGAACGCACACCGGAGGGACTTACGGACACTTGGTCGCTCAATGGCGCGAATTTAAGAGCGCAGCCGTTACGCTTCTCATTCGTTAGCATAAATTAATTATTTTTCAGCTCGAGCAACACGATGCCAGCTGATGTCAGCAGCATCCCAACGTCGTTAAACACCATGCTTCGTTGTATTGCAATACCTATAATCCGACAGATCTTCAAGGTCTTGTCGCGTCATTCTTTGCTTTTTTCTTCTTTTTCTTTTTTTTTTCTCATTCAAATACAAAATATTTGTCCAAAAATGACAAATTTCGATTGGATCATCATTTAAAAAAAAAATTAAATCCAAAAAAGATTCCACTCTTTGGGATTTTTATTGGGGTTGTGTTCTATTTAAGACAGTTTATATGTGGGCCCAGATACAGCCCGTTTTGTGCCCAGTCGGTCTGGTAATTTGAAATTAGGACCAGATTATTTATTTATTTCTAATTAGTCATTTTCTACTGATTTTCAGTTAGTACACAGGAAAAAAAAAGTCTGACTCCGTTTACACCTTAAATTCAGCCCATGTATTTCACATAAGTCTGTCCTTGTTTAACGGGGCTGACTCCGTTTACATCTTAAATTCAGCCTCAAAAATAGGCTAAAAGTAAAACTTTTTTTTTAGTGTGTAAATGTTGTAGAAATAGTTATTTTTTACTTACTCTTTAAATTTGAATTAGTCAAAATTCATTTAATCGTAAAATTATTATAAAATTATTACTTATAAATTACTTAGTGAATAATTTTATTTAAATATTTCAAAATTAATTGAATGTTACAGTTTTCATAAATAGATGAACAATAGAAGGTTTTAATTTGAAATTTTGTAAACTTTCAAGTTTTAATGAATTTAATAAGAAATTTTAAAGAACTTAGATTTTTGAAAAATTTTAATAATTCAAATTTATCTGAAACTAGTTCAATTTTTTAATATATCCTATATATTTAATTAATAATTAAAAATAATAGTTTTGTAGAAGAATTTTATATTTAAAAACACCCCCTAATAAATTGAATATTGGAAAATTTATAAATAATTGCAGAAATTCAATTATTTTCAAAAATAATAAAATTCTTGGCAGAAATTCAATTATGTTTAAAAATTTACAAAAATCCTCGTTAAAATTTCAATTATTTTCAAAAATAATAAAATTCTTGGCTGAAATTCAATTATGTTAAAAAATTTACAAAAATTCTCGTTAAAATTTCAATTATCTTTATAAATAATAAAATTCTTCTTCGAAATTCAATTATTTTCAAAAATTTTTAATAAATTTCTTGGCAAAATTTCAATTACTTTCGAAAATTTTTTTCAATTTAATGATTTTCAATATCTAGTATTTTAATAAAATATTTAAAAAGAATTAATTATTTTAAAAAAATTTTAATAGAATTCTACGCAAACAATTAAGTATTTTTATAAATAATACAAATGTCAAATATGAATTCAATTACTTACAAATTTTTTATTTTCTTCGTAATAATTCAATTATTTAAAAAAGAAAAAAATTTTTTTTACAGAGATTTAATTATTTTTATAAATTAGTAAAATTCTTTTTAGGAATTCAATTATCATTTTCATGAATAATAAAACTCAGCAAAATTTCAATTATTTTTAGTACAATTTCAATTGAATTTCTCGAAAAATGTAAAATTGTTCTTAAAAATTTTATTAAAATTCGTCTAAACAATTCAATTTTTTTATAATTTGTTGATAAATTTCTTTGAAAATTCAGTTATAAAAAGCATTTAATTATTATTCAATACATTATTTGTTTTCAGTTAAAATTTTAGATAATTGAATATTAAAAGCATTACAGAGTGAATTTTCAGAAATAATTGAATTTTAAAATAGTTTCAAATTATTAAAAACTTTGAAAATCAGAATTTTTCATACTTTTAACTAAAAATTTTGTACAATTAATTTTTCGAAAAAGTTTAATTTAATTTATTTTAATAATTAGTTATTTCACGTACTAATTCAGATTCGGTTTGGAAACTTTTTTTAATTCAATTCGTTTACATAAAAAGTAAAAGACTTGAAAAAAATTCCACTATTCGATTATTCATAATTTTTATTAAAATTTACTTTTCTGTAAACAGAAATTTGCAAAAGAGTAAAATTCACGTGATTCGTAATTTTTTCTAATGGAAGTAATAAGACAAAAAAATACATTGTTAAATTTAATATTCAACAATTTTTCCATTAAGAATTTATTCTGAAACGATTGCTTTCCTATTTATCCGGCTAATGACAATAAAAATAGTTGCATAATACATCTTACGTTTGTTATTTTCAGTAACAATCAAGAAAATTGTAACGTAATTTTCAATAATTTATTCTTAGTCAATAATAGTAAATATATTTTTATATTGATTATAATTAATTTTTAAAAATATTATTGTGAGAAATTTGGCCTCATTTTGGCCTTTGATTGGCTAAAAGTAAAAAATTATTATTATCATCCCTCGGAAAAAAAATTTTCACCTGGAACAGTGAAAAGTTTCTTTAAATTAACGAAAGTATTCATTAAATCAACTGAAAGTTTCTCTAATGTAGTAAAATTTGAAATTATTGTTCTAGGTGCAAACTATATATTAAATATTGAAAATCTAATAATGAATAATAATAACTATTTAAATCTTTATTACTATTAAAATTAATTTGTTAATAAATTAATTATTAAATTTTTTTTTTAAATTAATTTTTATTTTATAAAATTAAAAAAACTACCAACGAAGGAAAAAGGACCACTTAGAAAATCTAAAATTTTTTTGGAAGATGGAGAGCGTTTTTTTCTCCAATTTAAAATTGAAAATTCTTCTTCATATTTTAAACTCGTTAAGAAAACGATAATCCTCTAATGTTTTAATCTCTCGGCAAAATAGTATAATGTTTTCATTAAAAGTAAATTACTTAACGGTACTGACATTTTCTGCAACACTCATTACTTGAAATAAAAGTCATCAAGTTGATTCATTTAACATTATCCATAAAACATTCGCTGAATTAAAATTTAGAATTTTATTGCTCGTAAGAGCAATTAATAGACATTTAAAGATGTAAAGTAGTTTTTTTTTATTCCGAACCTTTTGTCATAATTTTTCTTTTCTTATTTTGTAATTCTTATCTTTAAGTAAATTTCTTGTAGACATGTTTCTAAATTTTCACTCTTATATCTTAGATATTTATTTTTAAATTTTATTTTCAAGTTGTAAAAATTTATTTATTAATTTTTTTGTTTCAAGTCGCATACATTTATTTCTAAACGTTTTTTTTTTTTTTTTTTTTTTTGTTCCAAGTCGCATACATTTAAAAGAAACTATTTTCTTTGTCTTGGAAATTTACTCTGGAATTATAAGTTTTTGAAATGAGCTGTACAAGAGATCTTCAAAAAAAAGTACAATGCACAATGATGCGGGTCCTTGCACTAGAAATACAACTATATACTATTACTGTATTGTAACAGAGTTTCGAATATTTTAAGAGGTTTCCAGCAGGATGCGTGCAGGGCATTTGCGAGAGAGTAAAGCGCGCAGCAGCCATTTTCGCTTAATCTCTTTTCTCAGGAAAATTAAGTCGAATTCAGGGGCAGCCACTCGTACACAAAACCCGACTAACAATGCTTTGGAACACTGTCAGCCGCAAAATTCATTGTTCCGTTTTCCTTCTTTTCGAACAAAAATCTAATCTCCCGCCTCCACTCACTCTCTCTCACTCTCACTCTATGTGTGTGTTATACCTGTTGATTTTTCTTCTTTAGAAAATTCGATTAAATTCTCCTATTTAATGAGCGAGAGAGACAGAGAAAAAGGTACAAAACTATACGCAATCTTTTTTTCGGTTTCCACTTTCGTTTCGATTGAATGTATTTTGGAATTTTTATTTTTTGACTGAATATAAAGGAAAATATTTTTTTTATTGTAGATTTTTAAAATTTTTGTGATTCGTTTTAGTTGGAAAAGATGATGATTTAAATTTTTGTGACTTTTTGTTATCAGTAGTAAAGATCAGTTATAGTCAGACGTGGGAAATTTACAATTTCTGTAAATTTTGTCAATTCAGTAGTAAACAACATGTTTAGTCAGACATTAAATTCTTTTCATTTTAAGAGTTGTGTATAAGATTATTGAATTTAGGGATGTCAAAAAAATTCGATTTTGTTTTTTCCTAATTCTGGAAAACAGGGAAAACCTTGATTTTCAAATAGAATTTCAACTTTTTCCCTGATCTCTGTAAAAAAAATTTAAGGGAAATAATTTTTTAATAAATATGGTTTTTAGGAGCACAGATATAACTTTAAAACATTAGTATCTATTTTGAAAGTGAAAATTGGTTAATGTGGCGAACTTACCTCGTTTATCTTCAAGAATGTCAGCAAAATCCTGTAAAAAAAAATGAAAAATTCAATTATTTTTAATAGAATTTTAGGTAATTTTAATTATTTAAACAAATTTCAATTACTTATTTATAAAGATTCAATTATTTTTAATAGAATTTTAGGAAATTTTAATTATTTAAACAAGTTTCAATTACTGAAAAAATTCAATTATCTTTAAAAATTAGAACTAAAACATTAGGTAATAAAATTTTCTGAAAAAAAATTATATTTGTTCTAAAAAATAGAACAGAAGCAATTACAAATTCAATTATTTTTAAATTTTGAATAGAATTTTAGAAAATTTTAATTATTTAAAAATATTTCAATTATTGTTTATAAAAAATTGAATTATCTTTAAAAATTAGAACTAAAGCATCTAAATAATTAATAAGGAAAATTTGCCTTGATTATTTTCAGAAATTTCAATAAAATTCTCTAAAAAAAATTCAATTATTTAAAAACAAAAGAATGGAAAGGTATTTTAAATTATTTTTTAATAAAAATTCAATTACCTTTAAAAAATAGAAGTGAAATATTTAAAAAAAAATCATTTGTCAGAATTTTAAATAAAAATTTTTCAATACTTTCATTTTTTGAACAGAATTTTAAATTTTATTAGAAAAATAAAGTATTTTTTTTTAAATAAAGTAAATAACAAAAATTGAAGTTTTTTTTAAATTTGGAAATTCAAAAAACTACAATTTTTGTTATTTATTGTATTTTAAGAAAAATATTTTATTTTTCTTACAAAATTTTATTTTTGTTTATTGGAATAAAATTCTTTAAGAAATAGAATTATTTGGAATTGAATTTCACAAAATTTCAATGATAATTTAACAATTTTTTAGTAAATTTTTTCAACCATTCAAGTATATTTAAATTAATGAAATTAAAGAATTTCTCAAAAGCATAATTTTTTTAAAAGTTAAATAATTTTGAAATAAATATTTAATTATTATTAATTTATTAATAAAATTTGAAAAGTTTATAAAAAATTTTTGTTTAAAACTTGCTCAAAATTGAATTATTTCTCAAAATTGCAATTGGTTTTTGAACTAAAACCTTTTTTCAGTTAATTAATAGAATTAATTACATTAAAATTTTTTTTTTTTAGAATTATTGAAAATAAATTTATTTAATAACAGAAACAAGATAAAAATCAAGGAATTGTTTTAAAATGTATTGTATAACTATATGAAAAGTTTATGAGGTGGATAAAAATCCAACGCGAGTTTAAAATTTTAAAATTTTTCAAAAATATTTTCGAACCCCAAAAATCAAAATTTTTGTAGTAATTCTAGAAATTTGGTATTTTTCAGGACTTTTGAAAAAAAAATTTCTACCCAATTATTACACCCAGAAAAAAGATATATTTTATACTCAGAGCCAACTAGATTTACTGTTCGTTTCAAGTAAATTTTATTTGGTTTAAATAAATTTTAATTGGTTCAAATAAAAATTTTATTAATATCGAATACAGTTATTATTTAAAACAACTAAAAAAATTTAATTGCAAGGAATATAACAAATATCACAGAAAATAATTAATTATTGATTGGAATAAATAAAATTTATTTTTATTCAAATAAAATTTATTTTGCCCGTGTGGAAAAATTTTAGGGCGCTGACCAAGCGCTTAATAGACTGTCTAACGTCTTTCTAGACCCAGGGCAGACGGTCTTGTCGAGCGGCTGTTCAGAATTGAAACGAAACTTCCACGCTATCGTCTAGAATAGACCAGCGTTTCTGGTCTGATCAGCAGTGCTAGTAAATTCTAATCTACGTCTATTCAAAATTTCTCATTATATGTTATGACAACTATTCTTAGAATAATAAAACTTAATTATATTTGAAATAATTTTAATGACTTTTTTTTATATAAAAAGTATTAAAAAATATTTTAACTTTCTGTATTTTTCACTTCAACTTTCTTTAAGCGTAAGGCTTTGTGTCCCTCCCAATCTTTGGCATTGGAGATAGTAGTCTTTTTGTAAAATAAAATTTACTGCAAATCAAAACAGCCGGATGAAACTATCAGTCGTACTCAGCACCAATCTTTAGGCGTCAACCACTAATTAATGAAATTAATAAATAAAAACTTACTAAATTTGCTATTTAGTGGATATTGATTTTCAAATAACAATACTCGATGGTTTTTTAAATCATTAAGTATTACAGAATTTGAAGGAGAGGCATATTGGTAGATGACGCCTAAACATTGATGCTGAGTACGACTGCTAGCTTCAGCCGACTAATCAAAACACATAGAAACACATCAAAATCTATTTTTTCAGTGCACATTTAAAATTAAATTATACAGAAAACAACAACAACATAGCACATTATTATTCACGTAAAACAGAAACCACAACAAATACTATAATTCACAAACAAAATGCATCACACACTGACTGATCTAACGACGCCAAACGACGCGACGCCATTAGGCGCCATGTTACTTAACAGCTGGGCATTCATCGACGCATGCGCATATAACATCCTAGACCAAATCTAGACGGTCTTAATAACACCGTACTAGGCGGACATATTTGACTTAGATTTTTTCTAATAAGCCAATCTGTTAAGTCACTGATTCGGGACTTGATGGACCGTCTAGAATTAGACGGACTTGATGATTGCTAATCGGGAAATCATTGGACTCTAGACTGCCACAATATTTTTCCACACGGGTGATTAAAATAAAATTCATTTCATTTAAATAAAAATTTATTTTTATTCAAATAGAATTTACTTGATTCAAATAAAATTTATTTTGTTTGAATAAAAATTTATTTTGATTCAAATAAAATTTACTTGATTCAAATAAAATTCATTTGATTTAAATAAAAATTTATTTTTATTCAAATAAAATTTACTTGATTCAAATAAAATTTATTTGGCTTGAATAAAAATTTATTTGGATTCAAATAAAATTTACTTGATTCAAATAAAATTCATTTGATTTAAATAAAAATTTATTTGATTCAAGTAAATATTTAATTTGATAATAGACAAATAATGTTATTGGAATCAAAAAAATTTTTTTGTTGATTCACTTGATTCAGATAAAATTCATTTGGTTTAAAAAAAAATTTATTTGACTCAAGTAAATATTTAATTTGATTTAATAATAAAAAAAAATTTTTTTTCGACTAAAATAATGAGTATCGCAAAGTTTTATTAAAAATTCGAAGAAAACAGAAGTCTGCACACCTCGCCTTAATCATGCAGGTCCGGAACAAGGTTTCAGTGTAGTTCCAAGGGGTTATAGAGATCGGTGGTACACATAGTCGATGGGAATTTTATAACGAATAAAATTTTAAGCGCCTTATAAAACGCGGCAAGTATGTAGTAGCAGTCTGTAATATGGGTCGTATATCCGTTACCATACCTTTGCTACGTGCATAAAGTCTCTTTCTCTCTCTCTCTCTCTCTTTTCAACCCTCTCTTCTCTATTTTCCTAAAACCTCCCCCTCGTCATCCTCTCTCTCACCCATCAAATCTTGTCGTCTTACGTTTTCCATATCGCGTCTCAACCCAACGCACATATTCACTTATATATATATGTATGACTGGATATTTACTGTGCTATTTATTATTCCTCGCTGGTTGCTGAATATGTCGTGCAGCACTTCGATGAGATGGCATTTATACCATCTCCTCCTACCACCATTTTAGTCGACTTGAAAATTATTTCTATAGAAACGATATAACTTCCCCGAGAGATGATGGAAAATGTATTTGAGCAAGATCTTCTTCTTTCGACGATCGAGGTAGTTACTTTTTTCTCTGTATTTCCGTTAATGAAAAACTGGGTCATGGTTATATTGAAACTTCTTTTTTTTCTCTATATATTTATTATCGATGTCGTTATTCCCTAGCGAGACTATATAATATTGCAGGGGGTGCTTTTTATTAAAATTTTCTATTTTCAATTTTTGGAAAATATTTTCAAGTTTAAAATTATTTTCTATTAGAAAATTTTCCATTTTAAAATGATTTTCTATATTTGAAAAGTTTCCATTTTAAAATGAGAATTTTTAAGTTAATAATGATTTTCTATTTGGAAAGTTTCCATTTGAAAATGATTTTCTATTTGAAAAGTTTCAATTTTAATATCATTTTCTATATAGGGTAAGTGCGTCAATTGCTGCGGGTGCTTCAGTTTCTGCGGCATTTTAATAATTTAAGTGAATATATTTGTTCAGGGCACAAATAATTTTGAAATTTTTTTTAAAAATTACTCAACGATGTAAGTTTTAAAATAGATATAGGAAGTATATACCAAAACATAATATTTATGTATTTTATTTTAATTAAAAGTTGACGTGTTCAAGGTTTTATTTATTTTCATTGCTAACTTTGCTGGCGGTGCAAAAATACCTATACATAAAAAAGGCTTTATTATTGTTTTTAGACTTAAAGTGGTTATTATTATGATGATTTTAGATAAAGAAAACCTTGTTTTAAAAGAAAAATTAAACTTTACTTTATTTTTGTCTGTTATTATATTTTATTTTTAAGAGTAGTAATTAACACAGAATTTGGGCTTGATTTAATTTCTGCGCCCTCAGAAAATCAACTAAGACTGGTTACAATAGACTATCTATTTTGAAAAAGAGCAAGAAAAAATTATGAAAATGAAAGAAAAAATGAAGATTATGGAGGAAAAACTAAAGAAAATTTAATAAATACATAAATTAATTAAGGAAGAATTCTGTTATTAAGTTTTAACTAAATGTTTCAAAAATGTGATAATTCAGAAATTATTTGTTACTTTTGTTAATATATGATATATATTTATTTTTAATAAATTTATATTCTATTCAATTAAACATTGATTAAAATCATTGTCCCATTTTGATTTCATAGTAAACACGAAATTATGCGCAGAAACTGACCCACAGGAATTGAATTCGCGCAGCAACTGATGCGCAGCAACTGACTCAAACGCGCAGAATTAAACGCATTGAATATTATTTTTAATTCATTAAATTTATTAAAATAAATTATATTTTAGAGATGTTATTTATTGTAAACATATCTTAATAACACAAACTACAAATTTAATAAGACATAAGTTCAATTTGATCAATATAAAAATTATATTTTATAGTTAAAAGACGTCTTGACCAAAATACCGCAGGAATTAGTACACTTACCCTATTTAAAAAGTTTCCATTTTAAAATGAGATTTTTTAAGTTTAAATGATTTTCTATTTGAAAAGATTCCATTTTAAAATGGGTATTTTTTAGGGATAAATGTTTAAGTTTAAAATGATTTTCTATTTGGAAAGTTTACACTTGAAAATTATTTTCTATTAGAAAAGTTTCCATTTTAAAAGGGAAATTTTTTTGGGAAAAATTTTTAAGTTTGAAATGATTTTCTATTTGGAAAATTTTCATTTAAAAATAAGCATTTTTAAGTTTAAAATTATTCTCTATTAGAAAAGTTTCCATTTTAAAATGATTTTTTCTATATTTAAAAAGTTTACATTTTAAAATGGGAATTTTTTTGGGAAAAATTTTTAATTTAAAAATGATTTTCTATTTGGAATTTTTAAGTTTAAAATGATTTTCAATTTGAAAAGTTTTTATTTTAAAACGATTTTCTATATTTGAAAAGTTTTCACTTTAAAATGAGAATTTTTTGGGGAAAATTGTTCAAATTTAAAATGATTTTCGATTTGGAAAATTTACACTTGAAAATGATTTTCTATTAGAAAATTTTTTATTTTAAAATGATTTTTTCTATATTTGAAAAGTTTTCATTTTAAAATGGGAATTTTTTTGGGAAACATTTTTAAGTTTAAAATTATTTTCTATTTGGAAAGTTTTCATTTAAAAATGATTTTCTATTTGAAAAGTTTTTATTTTGAAATGATTTTCTATTAGAAAAGTTTCCATTTTAAAATGATTTTTCCTATGTTTGAAAAGTTTCCATTTTAAAATGAGAATTTTCTTATAAAAAATTTTTAAGCTTCGAATGATTTTCTATTTGGAAGGTTTCCATTTGAAAATGATTTTCTTTTTAAAAAGTTTCCATTTTAAAATGGGATTTCTTTGGGAAAAATTTTTAAGTTTAAAATGATTTTCTATTTGAAAAGTTTCCATTTTTAAATGATTTTCTACATTTGATAAGTTTCCATTTTAAAATGAGAATTTTTAAGTTAATAATGATTTTCTATTTGAAAAGTTCCCACTTTAAAATGAGAATTTTTTTTGGAAAATTGTTTAAATTTAAAATTATTTTCTATTTGGAAAGTTGTCATTTAAAAATGATTTTCTATTTGAAAAGTTTTTATTTTAAAATGATTTTCTATTAGAAAAGTTTCCATTTTAAAATGCTTTTCTATATTTGAAAAGTTTCCATTTTAAAATGGGGATTTTTTTGGGAAAATTGTTCAAATTTAAAATGATTTTCGATTTGGAAGGTTTCCATTCGAAAATGATTTTCTATTTGAAAAGTTTTCATTTTAAAATTTTCATTCTTTTGGAAAAAATTTTTAAGTTTAAAATGATTTTCTATTTGGAAAGTTTCCATTTGAAATTAATTTTCTATATTTGAAAAGTTTCCATTTTAAGAATTAAAAACATTTAAAATTGAAAATTTGTTCTTAAAATAAAAAATTCACTTTTGGAATTTAATTTTAAAGAATATTTAAATTTTAAAATAAAGATTCTCCAATCCGTTATAATTTTTGAGATGACAAATTCTATTCTGCACGAGTTTCTTTTATCAGATGTCAATTGTCGATTGACTCCTGTCACCATAAATCTCCACGAATGCAATAAATGACATCTTTAAAGTGTATTACGCGGATAAATATATGAACAATGGTCGTTATATAATTGTTTCTACACGTATCATTTTTCGTCGAAACTTTTACTTGAATTAAGAAAAAAAAATTCTTTTTCTAGTTTCATTCATACCTCAAATTGATTTTAAATTCGCAAAAAAGGTTGCAAAAGTCTTTGACTTCTTTAAATTGGTCACAAAATCAAATTTCTAAGATTTTATTAAACAAAAGTTGAATTTGAATAAAAATTATAATTTTTCAAAACTTAAATTAAAAGACAAAATCGAATCGAAAATCAAGTAGAAAAAAATAAAAATTGAAGATAAAGAATAAAAACAACAATTTTGTTGACTCAATTAATTAGATGAGTTAAACGGTGCGCGTAATGAACCTAAATATAAAAATGACAAACATTCACACTGACGAGCACAAATAAGGTGGAAATCGGTAGTGAATTGTGCATTGTCGTCAATTAACTCGATGGATAATAATCATTGATGCTTTTATGCAAAAAAGAAGTTAATAACCACGCTTAAAAAGATCATGATCTTGCCGACACAAGCGATATTATACTATATATGCATATGTGTGTGTATATTGAAAACCTTCAGCGCAAAGTCTCTGAATCATTCGTTTGCTGCAATGCAACTGGACCAAGTTTCAGTTGCACTGCATAACTTATATATACTAAGAAGTCTATCATGTTTAATTACACCGCGAGATTAACGATAATTTCCAACATCAACTCCATTAAGCCACAAATGGAATTCTCCTTCTATCTTCGTTAATATTTTTATTCACTCTCTGACCTTGTCGAATAAACAATGTTAATGATTCTCAGTTATTGTTTATATCATTCTTAAAAACAGAGTTGATAATTTATTTCCTCGTCAATTATTATATATTGTATTATATATTTATTTATATTGTATTTATTTCCATTAATTTTTTTTAAATAAAAATTTCTTGTCTAATTCAAAATATATTTTTTAAAATATTTATTATTCTATTTAAATCATATTTAGGGGGAATAATTTTTTCACAATACCAAGATGAATTTTCAAATTTCTATTCTTTGAAAAAATAAGTATAATAAATTTCTTCGGAAGAATTCAATTATTTTTTATAAATTGTAAAATTTCTTGCAAAAATTCAATTATTCTCAACAAAATTATAATAAAATTTCAAAAAAGAATTCAATTATTTTGTAAAATTGTTATTAATTCTTCAAAACAATTTAATTATTTTTATAGATAGTAAAATTCTTTGTTTAATTCAATTATTTGCTAAATTTTAAATTTTCACTATTTTCACTATTTAAAAAAAAAACTTATAGAAATTCTTCAAAATAATTTAATTATTTATAATAATTCAACTATTTTTAGAAATAAGAAAATTCTTTCTCGAAATTCAATTATTTTAAAAAATTTGAATAAATTTCTTCGTAGAAATTCAATTCTTTAAAATTTTTTTTTAATTCTTGGCAAAAATTCAATTATCTTTATAAATAACAAAATTCTTATCCAAAATTCAATTATTTTCGAAAATTTGAATAAAATTACTTTGTAAAATTCAATTATTTTCAAAAAATTTTTAAAAATTCTTGTCAAAAATTCAATCATTTTTATAAATAACAAAATTCTTGTCTGAAATTCAATTATTTTAAAAAATTTGAATAAAATTCTTCGTAGAAATTCAATTCTTTAAAATTTTTTTTTTAATTCTTGTCAAAAATTCAATTATCTTTATAAATAACAAAATTCTTATCCGAAATTCTATTATTTTCGAAAATTTGAATAAAATTACTTCGAAAAAATTCAATTATTTTCAAAAAATTTTTAAAAATTCCATCTTTTTTTATAAATAACAAAATTCTTGTCTTAAATTCAATTATTTTAAAAAATTTGAATAAAATTCTTCGTAGAAATTCAATTATTTTCAAAAAATTTTTAAAAATTCTTTCCAAAAATTCAATTTTTTTTATAAATAACATAATTCTTATCCGAAATTCAATTATTTTCAAAAATTTGAATAAAATTACTTCTCAAAAATTCAATTATTTTCAAAATTTTTTTTTAAATTCTTGTCAAAAATTCAATTATTTTTATAAATAACAAAATTCTTGCCTAAAATTCAATTAATTTTCAAAAATTTAAATAAAATTCTTCGTACAAATTCAATTATGTTAAAAAATTCAATTATCTTTATAAATAAGTATCAAAATTTTGGTATAAAATTCTATTATTTTCCAAAATTTGAATAAAATTTTTCGTATAGATATTAAATTATATTCCAAATTTGTTTTAAATACTCTTTAAAAATGTAATTATTTTTATAAATAACAAAATTATTTTCCAAAATTTAAATGAACTTCTTCGTAGAAATTCAATTATATTCAAAAAAATGAATCAAATTCTTGTCATAAATTCAATTATTTTCAAAAATAATAAAAATAATAAAATAATAAATAATAAAATTAAAAACTTTAAAAAAAATTTTTTTTACATACTTTAAACTAACAATTCTGTAGAATTAATTTTTTTGAGAAAGTTTAATTGATTTATTTTTTAAAATTATTTAAAGTTTTTATTTTCTAATAAATATTTAATTAAAGAATTTCCTGATGTTCGAAATTTTTGTTAAAATTGAATTCCAATCAAATAGAATTGAAAATCCTCAAAGAAATTTTTAAAAAATTATTAAAAATAATTGATTGAAAGAAGAATTTTAGTTCAAAATTCTAGAAAATAATAGTTGAATTGATAATGATGTAAAAATTATATTCGTATATAATATAAAATAATGATTTTATCACTCGGTCATCATTAATTATTATAAAACATGAAGATAGCGATCACTCCGAGTCTTCGACTCGGAGCAATCGATATCTTCATTTTTTATAAAAATATTCTTATAAGTTGTTGAAGTTGAAGAAAATTTGAAAATCTTAATTCCTATTGAAAAATAATAATCATTAAATATTTATTTAAAAAAGGAAGTTTTTGATGCTTTTGAATAATCTTACAGTTAAAGAAATTCATAAATAAATGTAATAGAACATTTTTTTTGAGTATCTAATTGTTTTTGGAGTGAATCAGAATATTCTTAAGGGTAAGGGAGAAAGTTAAAATTTTGTCTGGAAATCAGGGAAAAGTTACTACTTTGACATTGAAGGTGACTTTTATTTTCACTTTGACTTTCTCTTTTAACTCTGAAAGTGAATGTCAAAGTCAAAGTCAAAGTCAAAGTCAAAGTCAAAGTCAAAGTCAAAGTCAAAGTCAAAGTCAAAGTCAAAGTCAAAGTCAAAGTCAAAGTCAAAGTCAAAGTCAAAGTCAAAGTCAAAGTTAAAGTGAAAGTGAAAGTCCAAGTCATCAATTTACTATAAAAGGAAATTCAAATCAACATCATTTAAAAGTATTATATGATTCTATGCACACTTGTACGTTTATGAATTTTTTTCTCTTCATTTTTCGTCAGTAGAAAGAGAGGGAGACGAGCAAAAAAAAATAAAGAGCGAGAGAGAAGATAAATATTTCCTGACACGTTGTTGATTTATACAAAAAAGAGAGAGGGAAAAAAAGAGTCTAAAGAAACGAGTTATTAGCCTTTAAACATACAGCGATTTTCTCTTGGCGCGCTGAAAATGTATATAGAATTCGCACGTGCGCGCACGCTGCATAATGATATTTCGTATAGACTTTTTACTCGCGAGTGAGCATGTCTGACATGTGTAAACGCGAGTGCTGCCAACACGAAGCTCGGTCAATCGATATCCCAAGTCCAGCGAGAGAGTCAGAGAAGAAGAGACTATCCCCAAGATAAAGATCGACGAGAGCTGGCTTCGACTCGAGGTGTAATTAATTACAGACAGAGAGAGAGAGAGAGAGATGTGGGATGAAGCGGATACCCCCTGCGGAACCAATGCAGCATATATTCGTCATAATTCCAAGAAACATCTCCTCCTTATCGTTTACTCTCGTCTCTCTTGACATTCAAATGTTCATTTCGTCTCGCTTACAATCCTTATATATATTCTCAACTAACAAAAATTCAGTCACCATATAGTATTGAATCTATTGTTCTTCCCAGCATCTCTTTGTTGTTGAAAGACATTTTTTTTTATTCTCTGCTTTTTGAATGTGAAATTTAATTAAATGCTGATGAATTTATTAATTACTTATTTAAGTTAATTCTTATTTTCATAATTGAATTTTTAATACAGTATGATTTGTATTATTTTATTTATTTCTGAGGTATTTTTGATTATTTTAATTATTCAGGGTTATTATTTTTATTTATTAGGTATTATTATTTTTACTATTTTTTTAATTAACAAAAAATTATTTTGTGATTCAAATTTGAATTAAGTATTACAAAAATTGTCCTTTATTTAAAAGTTTGAAACTTTAGGATCCTTATTTTTGTATAGTTTCTACTATTATTAATTTTTTCTTATGCTATTAGTTTACTTTTTTTTTTAATTTTGTAAAAAATACTTTTTCGACAATGAAATTACCATTCTAAGATGTGGGTACTTAAAAAGTTCCTCCGCTTCTTTATTCTCTCAGTGGCTGTTTTGGACTTTTAATTCGAATAATGTCATATAGTTCTCGGAAAATCCAAGTTGTTGAGATTGTGTTTTATTTACGATCGTTATTGTATGGAAATGCATTCCCTCCTTGGCGAACCAGTGTCAAAGGGGTCACACGTTTCTAGCTTTGGAAATTTGTTTTTTCTTCTTTCTCGCATCTCGTTTCCCTTTCGACCACTATTGTATATACATATCTATATATACCTACACATATACCCTATGCTCCCATTTATGACACGATCATTGTGATCGCATCTTTCTTCAATGTCACCTAAAAAAAATTCTTTTTCCTTAAAATTATAAAAAAAAAAAAATTGTTTCTTAACTGAAAAAATAAAATTTTGAATTCATAAGAAAATTCTGAATATTCAAAATTTTTTTCTATTTCCGACCAGAATGTATTTTTTAATATTATTTAATTATTTCAAAAATTGTAATGCAATTATTTTCAAAAATAATAAAATTCTTCGCAAAGATTCAATTATTTTTAGGAATTTCAAAAAAAATTCTTTGCAAAATTCAATGATTTTCAGAAGTAATAAAATTCTTCGAAGAAATTCAATTATTTTTCAAAATTTTCACGAATATCTCGTCAAGAATTCAATTATCTTTATAAATAGCAAAATTTTTCGCCAAAAATTCAATTATTTTCAAAAATGTAAATAAAATTCTTTGGAAAATTTTAATTATTTTTGAAAAGTTTTTCGTAATTTAATGATTTTCAATATTTACTATTTTCATAAAATTTATCAAAAAATTTAATTATTGGAAAAAATTTTTAATACAATTCTACGAAAACATTCAATTATTTTCATAAATAATAAAATTTCATTTAGGAATTCAATTATTTTTACGGCAGAATTTTAAATAAATTTTTAATACAATTTTAAATAAATTCCTCGAAAAATACAAAATTATTCTTAAAAATTTTATTAAAACTTGACGAAAGAATTGAATTTTAAGAAACATTTAATTATTCAATAAAATAATAGAATTCGTTGCAATGATTCAATTATTATCATAAATAACAATATTCAGCACAAAAATTCAATTATTTTTAAAAGTAATCAATTTCTTCTTTGAAATTCAATTATTTTAAAAAATTCTAATAAAATCGTTGACAAGAATTCAATATTCTTTTGAAAAGTAATAAAATTCTTGAAAGAAATTCAATTATTTTTACAAAATTTAACGAACATCTCGTCAAGAATTCAATTATCTTTATAAATATCAAAATTTTTTGCCAAAAATTCAATTATTTTAAAAAATGTAAATAAAATTCTTTGCAAAATTTTAATTATTTTTGAAAAGTTTTTCGTAATTTAATGATTTTCAATATTTACTATTTTCATAAAATTTATCAAAAAATTTAATTATTGGAAAAAAATTTTCGATTCAATTCTACGAAAACATTCAATTCTTCTTGGAAATTCAAATATTTTAGAAAATTCTAATAAAATCGTTCGCAAGAACGATTTTCAAAAATTTTCAAAAATTGTTATAAAATTCTTTAATATAATAAATAATAAATTTAATAAATAATTATTTTCAAAAATGGTTATAAAATTCTTTAATATAATAAATTTCAGTAAAATTATTAAATTCCTTAAAAGAAATTAACTATTTTCAAAAGTTGTTAATAAAATTCTTCGTAAAAATTAAATTTTAATAAACATTCAATTATTGAATAAATTATTTATTTTAGTATTTAAATAATTCAAGTCTTGTAGAATTTGATAATAAAAATTTATTTAAAAATCAATTTCGTTTAAAATTTTAGATAGTAATTTAATATTAAAAGAATTATAGCATGGATTTTTAGAAATAATTGAATTTTGAAAAGGTTTCAAATTCAAATGTTTGGAAATCTTTTAGTTAAAAATTCTAGAAAATAATAATTGAATGATGAAAATAATTTCGAAGAAGTTAGAGTAACAATATTCTTATATAAAATAATAATTTTATCCCTGGATTATCGTTAATTATCATAAAAAACATGAAGAAATCGATTACTCCGAGTCGAAGACTCGGAGTGATTGACTTCTTCATGTTTTTAATAATATTCTTACAAGTTATTAAATTTTAAAAGATTTGAATTTGAAATTTTTGAAAATTTTAATTTCAATGAAAAAATTATAATGATTAAATAATTATCATAAATAAAACAATTATTGCGAAGAATTTTATAATTTAAAAAACTCACAAATAAATGTATTAGAATATTTTTCTCGGTATTTAATAATTTTTAGAGTGACTCAGAATATTCTTCAGTGTCAGGAAAATAGTCAAAATTCTATCTGGAAATCAGAAAAAAGTCAGGGAAAAACAAAGTTAAATTTTTGTATGGCAACCCTGAAAATTAATTGAATTTCAAAAGAGTTGCGTTCACAATTTTCATAAATAGAAATAGTTTATAAATTTTAAAAAAATGTAGGCAATTGAGTTATATTATTAAAAAGATCTACAAAAGAGGATCACTTTCTGAACAGCGTAAACTGAGTCGTCTGACATTAAAAAAAGTTATAAACATTTGAAAAAGTAAAAATATAGTCAAGGTTGTACCTTATTGTCAAGGTTGGACCATGTCTGAAAAACGAAGCGTATTATCAACAAACAGAAACGTTTTTGAAGAATTCTTTCTATAATTTAAAAGCAAACAAAATAGTATTATTGGACCATTTCAATAAATATTTCCCTATAATCCATAGAGTAATCATCGAAAATGTTTTAAATTCTTTACGATCATAAAAATATGTTTTCCTCTAGTCCTTGTTTTTACAAGATTATCAAAGTTCAAGATAAGAGAATAAGGAACCTCTGTGATAAGATTTCAAAAGGTAGAGATGATGAATTTTAAAAACTGAAATTTAGAATACTCCTTTGTTCAAAAGATGTACATATACGCAAAATAAAAATCGTCTCACCTCCAGTGAACAATCAAATATCTGTGTTCAAAAATAAAGTCACACACCATTATTTATTCAGATATATCTAAAACCATTGAAAAATTTAATATTTTCGAATAGAGTGCTATACCTATATCAAAGGTAAATTATATCGTTGAGTGCGTGAGATAATCGTTATCAGCAATTCGAAAAGGACTTATATATTGTAAATAGTTGATAAAACTTGGACTCAATAATCGAATAAGTTATAACAGGATATGTTGGCGTCTAAAAGTAAATACAGTCGCACACCTCTTGTAATTTTTATCTATGTATATACTATTTAAGAAAAAATCGCCGAAAGAAAAAAATCTTGTTGCACTGAAGCGATAATCATGGGTCTCATATATATATATATATATATATATATATATATATATATATATATATATATTAAATATGATAGAGAGGTCCAAAGAATAACCTATCTAATTCTTTTTTTTATATGATTCCCGGAAAGGTATATACTGTATATATATTCGCACGTATGTTTACCCAAGCTGTTATGTCGGCTCTTTGTTCCGGCCGATGGAATCTTCCTGGAATTAAGAATGTGAACTTTTCAATAAGTTTTGTGCTCCGGTCCCGCTTTCGTAATTACTTGGAAACACTTTTAGAACTAATTAAGGCTCTCTATTATTTTATACGCACGAATTTCAGTTCTTTTTTTTTTGGGCCAAGGTTCCTGCGGTCCAATTATCATTAAAAGGTGTTAGTTACAGTTATACACTTTGTTTCATTTTTAGATCAAAAATATAAAAATTATTACTTCGTGTGGAAATTTTAGCAAAATATAAAAAATATTTTTAGCTAAAATAGCTAAAATATTTTTTATTTTTTGCTAAAATTTCCACACGAAGTAATAATTCTTATTGATAGTATCAAATTGATACTTTATCTGAAGCAAATTGACGCTAAAAATTTAAATCAATTTATGATTTAATATCCACATTTTTGGTATCAATTCGTTGCTATTTGATGATTTCAAGTTAACAGTATTTAGCTATAAAGCTAAACTTATTAAAAGTTTCTAAAATTATTTTTGTATATTTCAGACTTCGCACAGGATAATTAATTTTAAAAAGTTGCAAAAAGAAGCTTTCAAACTAAAAAAGTAGTAAAAAACACTGTAAACAGAAAGGTACTAATTTAGTACCAATTTTGGGTACTAAATCGTCATTTGGTTCTATTTTGATACCGAAAATCATCTCTAATTTTGAACCTTTTATTTACAGTGAAATAGCTATCGAAAAATTAAACTTGACGACCAAAAAAACTCGTTTTAGACACTTTACAAAACTGACAAAAATTTCATTCTGTATTTATTTTTCTGACTTTTTCCTAATTTTCATCGAAAATATTTACTTTTTTCTTATCCTGTTAATAAATTAATTTCCTGCAACGAATCTTGTTATTCATAAAATAATTCATATATTTATAAAAATAATTTAATTCTTGCGAAGAATTTTATAAAAACTTTTAAATAATTAATTTCTTTCGACTACTTTTATGTGAATTCTAATTTAAATAATTGAATTCCTGAGAAATTTTTATTATTCATGAAAAGAATTGAATTCTTACGAAGAGTTTTACAAAAAAATTTCTAAATAATTGAATTCTGTTTGGGAATTTGATAAAAACAGTAGAATCTTGAAAATCATTGAATT
Source organism: Leptopilina heterotoma (assembly GCF_015476425.1). Classification (NCBI taxonomy): domain Eukaryota; kingdom Metazoa; phylum Arthropoda; class Insecta; order Hymenoptera; family Figitidae; genus Leptopilina; species Leptopilina heterotoma. The sequence goes on from NW_025110999.1 coordinate 317,413, forward strand.
GCGAAGTTTTTAAAAATAATAAAATTTTATAAAGAATTCTACTAAATTTTTTAAAAATAATTGAATCTCTGTGTTGCATTATATTAAATTTTTTAAAATAATTGAATTTCCAAGAAAAAATTTATTACTTTTAAAAATAATTGAATTCTTGTGATTAATATTGTTATTTATGAAAATAATTTAATTTTGCAAAGAATTTTATTAAAATACTTCAAAATAATTGAATTTTCGGGAATAATTTTCTTATTTATCATCAATATAATTGAATTCTTTAGAAGAATTATTTATGTAAATAATATGAATTCATAGGAAGCATTTTATTAAAATCTAAAAGAATAATTTAATTATTTCAAAAAAATTTAATTAAAATCGTACTAAAAATAATTAATTTCTTTGGATCAATTTTATTAAGATATTTCAAAATACTTCAATTCTTGTGAAAATTTATAATATTTTTGTAAATAATTGAATTCTTTCAAAGAATTTAATAAAACATTTTTTTAAATAATTGATTTTTGCGAGGAATTGAAATTAAACTTTTAAGAATAATTACATTTTTGAGCAATTCCTGTAAAATTGTATTAAAAACAATTAAATTCATGCGATGAATTTTATTATTTATGAAAATAATTGAATAGTTGCAAAGAATTTTATTACAAATTTTCGAAAATAATTGAAATCCTGAGAAAAATTTTATTATTTATGAAAATAATTGAATAGTTGCAAAGAATTTTATTAAAATTTTTAAATTAATTAAAATCCTGAGAAGAAATTTATTATTTATGAAAATAATTGAATTGTTGCAAAAATTTTTATTAAAATGTTTCAAAAGAATTGAATTTCTGTGAAAAATTGTTATTTTTATGAAAATAATTGAATTCTTCATAAGAATTTTATAAACATTGATTTAAATAATTAATTTTTTCGAAATATAATAAATATAAAAATTTTATTTTAAATATCGAATTGAATTCTTGTAAAAAATTTTATTTGTGGAAATAATTGAATTTTTCGATTAATTAATTTAAAATAGTATTGAAAATAATTGAAATTCTTCGAAGAATTTTATTATTTATGAAAATAATTGAATTCTTGCTTAGAATTTTATCAAAAAAATTTTTTAAAAATTGAATTTCTGTGAAAAATATTATTATTAGTGAAAATAATTAAATTATTCTGAAGAATTGTCTTAAAATTTTGTTAAATAATTGATTTTTTCGAAATTTTTTTGAAAATAATATTTTAAATTAATTAAATTCCGATGGAAATTTTATTATTTATGGAAATAATTGAATTATTGCGAAGAAATTAATAAAAAATTTGTCAATATTTGAATTGTTGGGAAATTTTTATTATTTATGAAAATAATTAAGTGTCTGCATATAATTTTGCTAAAATTTTAGTTAAACAATGGAATTCTTATGGGTTTATGAAAATACTAAATATTGAAAATAATAATTGAATTTCGAATATTTTTTGAAAATAATTGATTCGTTTTAAAAAATTTGATTATAATTTTTGAGATTAGTTTTTTGATAACGTAAAAAAAGGAGTAAATAATATTAAGTTTTAGTAGATGAGTGCGAGGCCTTGTTCCCAGTGTGAAAGATATGTCAAAGGCGCAAATCTTTGAAAAGTACTTTCAATCACATAAAAATAAGAAAAAAATTTGTTAAAAATATGTGAAAATGCGGTGTTTTGAGATTTATTATAGAGGGGAATCTTTATGAATAAGTACACTCGTATGGAGCGTGGAGTAAAATAATTGCCACTACGTTGAAAATGTGAAGATAATTATAGACAATGCACAAATGTTCTCTTAAACGATCTCTCGCGAGATGAAAAACCTTCCTTTTCTCTCTCTCACACTTGTATATAACATATATAAACTCTGTTGATCCTAACTATTGGTTAAAATGGCTTATAGGAGTCAACAACGTTTGCGACCGTTTATAGAAAACACTTTTGCAAAAGAAAATGGGATAGATCATTCGGGACATTATATAATCTTTAATTTCACGATGTTAGAACGTCGCCGCGCGTCTTAATCCCTCCATTATATCTAATTGGTCGACATTAGCTAATATCCTCGCGTGTGTTGTAAAAGCGCACTTCAAAAAAGAAAAAAATTTTTTTTTTCCTTTATCACGTTATAGAGAAAATATTCTATCCCTCTCTCTCTCTCTGCTTTTTTTTCATTTCTCCTTTATTTTGTCTTATTTCTCTTATTACTCCTTTTCTCGTTTTACTCTCGCAACGAAATTATAAATTAAATCAAATAAGATATTCATCTATTCGGCAATTTCATTTATTAATTTTTTTTCCCCACTTCTTTCTTGGAAATGTATACAGACAATTTCCTGAATTATGGAAAAGAGATGAAAATTAATAAATATCGTTGATTTTGTGTTTTTTCATCGCCCTCTTAATTTGATTTGCCCCTTGGTTTTTAAAAGAGAGAAAGAGAGAAACGGATGAGGAAGATTTCTTGTTTGGCGCGGGTACTGTTACAAATCTGCGTCGAGTAAAAGGGCGGAGATGTCGGCTGTCTTGTCGGGTGCTACCAACTCGGCTGTAAAGAACCCATCTTCACCTTCTCGTGGTTTTATATATTATGTGTATATATTTTTTTCTTGTATATATATATATAATATCTCTCTATATATATATGTATATTCTTGACTAAAATGTTTGGTCCCGCGATAGTCTTCGATCATCTCGCGCAGCGCCTCATCGCCAGGTATATATCTGAGGAGAGTAAAAAGAGAGGGAAATGCACACTCAATACAAGAGCACACCTGAGAATATATAGATATATGAAAAATATATATGAGGTCTGGTCCTATAAACCAGAATCCAGGTGTGTAAACAAGATGCGTCATTTTCATCAGCGACGCACCAACGAGACGAAGGTTAATCCCCGGTTACGGTATCCGGCTAAACTCTCATCCCTAACTTAGCCTTGTCAAAAACGTCTCGAATTATAATACCGATATCGGTTATCAACCGAGCCGTATTTTTTTTTTTTAAATCAAAAAATTCCAGAGGCTAATTTTTCCCTTTTTAAAAATTAAACAAGAAATCATTTTTCTTAATACATCAATACACAATTATTGTACTTTTAGAAAAATAAACAAACTTTTAAAAACAAACAAAATTCAAAGCACAGCTTTTCTAAGGATATCAAAAAATTCAGATGAAAAACGAAGAATACAAAAAATAATAAATACAAGAAGTGAAAAGTACAAAATTATTAACTATATTAATTTGAATGTTCTTTCATTCTTTCATTCATTCACTTTTTCTGTCCCTCACACTCTGAAGTTGTCTTCTATTTATATTTTTGTTTTTGTTTATATCTTTAGATAAATTGTATATTATATTATTACTAGAAAATTTTACGTGCGGAACGTGATATTCAATTTATTATTGTTATGCAAATTACAAATATTTTTAATCTTCAAATATAAATTTTCAAAATAATTTCATAATCAAAATTTAAAAAATTCGCTTATTAAGTACAAAATTAATTATTACTGTTCATATTTTCTAAAATTTGAATAAATCCTTCGAGAAAATTCAATTATTTTTATAAATAGTAAAATTCTTCACAAGAATTAAATTATTTCTAATCAAATTTAAATAAAATTACATGAAATAATTTAATTATTATCAAAAATTTCCATAAAATGCAATTTCAACAAGAATTTAAAATTCTCTAAAAATCATTCAATTATTCTCAAAATATTTAAAAAAAAATTCTATATAAAAATTAAATTACTTTCAATGCAATTTTTAAATACATTCGTCAAAAAAATTGAAAGAATCCAATTATTTTCAAAAAAGTAATAAAATTCTTGTGATGAATTCAATGATTTTGAATACCAATAATTTTAATAAAATTCTTTAAAGAAATTCCATTATTTTCGAAACAACTTTAATTGAATTTCTCGAAAAAATTTCATTATTATTTTCAAATATGTCTATAAAATTCTTCATAACAATTTAATTATTTCTTAAAATTTTTTAAAATTCTCGCGAAACATTTTAATTATTTTTATAAATAGTAAAATCCTTTTAAACAATATTCAATTATTTTTTTCAATAGTAAAATCTTTACAAAAATCCAATGATTTTCAAAACAATTTTAATTCGAATTCCTCGGATGAATTCAAATATTTTTTAATATTTCCATAAATTTCAATTATGTCCAAAAATTTTAATAAATTCTTCGAAACAATTTTTATAAATATAGTAAAATTCTCGGCAAGAATTCAATTATTTTCAATTCACTTTTAATAAAATTCTTCTTTATAATATTCAAATGCTTTCAAAATTTTCAATTAAAATTATTAAAGAAATTCCATTAGTTTAAAAAAAATTTAAAGAAATTCTTCCAAAGAATTTGATTAGGATTTTTAAGAATAAAAATAAAATTCTTTGCGAGAATTCAGTTATTATCCTAAATAATAAAATTCTTTGAAGGAATTCTATTATCATCAAAATTTTTTGATATAATTCTTTGCAAAAATTTGATGATTTTCAATATATTAATTTGAAAATTTGAAAATATTTGAAAAGAAAAATTATAAAAAAAGTTAATAATAATGCAATTTATTTTGCATTATTTTTGTTTATGAATCACAATTTTTTTTAACAAAATTATTATTTTTTTTAGAAAAAAAAGAAAAATATTTGCGAAATTCCTATTTTTTTTAATCTTATTTTTGGAACAGGATTTTCCACAGGAATTAAGACATTCAAAAATTTCGAATTCAAACCTTTTTTAAATTATACAACTTATAAAAGTATTTGTTATAAAATATGACCAAGTAATAAAATCATTATTTTACATTATTATAAGAATATTTTAATACTTTAACTTAATCAAAATTATTTTCATTTTAATTTAATTATTATTTTCTAGAATTTTAAATTATTTTTTATGAAAATAATTGAATTCCTTAAAAAAAATTTATTATTTATAAAAATAATAATTGGATTCCTGTGAAATTTTTATTATTTTTGAAAATAATTGATATTAGGACAAGAATTTTTTTGACATTTAGGAAAATAATTAAACTTTGGAGAAGAATTTTGTTACTTATAAAGATAATTAGGATTTTTACAAAATTTTTTTTCAAATTTTGTACATAGTTGAATTTTATAAGGAGAATTTTATTTATTTTTTTTTTTTTAAATAGTTGAATTTCTGCAATTATTTGTAATTTTTCCATAATTGAATTTTTTTTTAGTGTTTTCAACAAAAATTTGAATTAGAAAGTTTTCAAATTCTATTATTTTTAAAATTGCTAATTTTATTTAAAAAAGGCAGTAAGAAGTTAGCCGCGCGCTTTAGCGCGCGAATCGTTGCTATATTGAAGAATATAGAAGAATGTAGAATACAAGATACAAAGAATACAAGAAATGAAGAATACAAGAAACAAATAATAAAAGAAACAATCAATACAATAAATTATGAATACAAGAAATGAAGAATACAAAAAGTGATAAATACAAGAAGTGAAAAATACAAAATGAAGAATATAAAAGAATGTAGAATACAAGAAATAATGAATACAAGAAATGAAGAAAGTACAAGAAACGAAGAATACAAGAAATAATTAAAAAAAACAAGAAACGAAGAATAGAAGAAATAATAAAAAAAACAAGAAATGAAGAATGTGTTATTTCTTCTAGAGAACTAAAAATAGCGAGTGTGGGACAGAAAATATATATATAGAAGCCCTTTGACAAAACCTAGCCCAACCATATTGACTGACTATGAATCCTGCGGTAGTTGGACAAGCGTTTCCCAAACATAGAGGGACAAGGCCAACCCCCGGGGGTGGTAGGCAACAAGTGACTACCGGTAGACATACCACCTCTTGTGGTCGTCGACCAGCCGGTTGCAGTAGTCGTCGTGGTCGTGGTCGTCGTCGACAATCAATATATCGATCGTACCGGGAGAAACTCTCTGTAAACATTAGGAGGGTGTATAAACAGAAGGTATGGTCGAGACGAGAGCCTAACTTGCATTGTCCTAGGACATGGACAATTCGGACACACATCCCTTTTTTTTATGTCCCTTCAAATCCTTTTCGAAACACTTCATTGATAAGGTGCGATTTTTTTTATTCCTTTTTTTATTCTCTCCAAAGAAAATTAAAGCAATCTGCGATATTTGAAGAATTTAAAACCCGAAATATTGTAAAAACTTGAAGATTTTTTGAAAATTTTGCAAAGGCTGTGTATTTTGAAATTGAATTATTTCTAAAAATTGTAATTCTTCCAAATTCAATTATTTTTTATAGAATTTTTGAATTAAATTATTCAAAACTTTCAAGAATTCTTAAAAAAAAATAATGTAGTTAATAATTTTTTAAAATAAAACTTTAAACATTTTTGTACTTTTGCTTCCCTTTTAAATTTTCAAGAAATTTAATTCAAAAAGCTTTTAAAATTTGATTAATTCCGAAAATTTCTGCTATATCGTTTGGTAATTGTTTTTCAGACACTAATTAGTGAAACTTTTAATTAAAAGTAAAATTTCTAATTTCAAAAGCAAGAAGAATAAAAATTATTTATAGTTAAAAATGAAATTTAAAATTAATTCTGATTTAGAGAAGAGAGAAATTTTTAAAGTTGTACTTTAAATAAATAATCTCCCCTTCTCAAACATCCTATAATTTTAAGCATGAACTTTTCATCCAAGTTTCCAACAACTGAGAATTATAATTTCATCATCGATTAAATAATAAAATAAATCGCTCATTTCCCGGAAAATTAAAACCATTGTCTACGCGTCTATAGCCAAAGAAGGGAGAAATTGAGAAAAAAAAGTTACAACTGTCATACATTTTTTTTCTTAAATACAGAATAAAACTAATAAAAAATCAAATTTTTTTTATATTGTCATTCTTTTATTTATTTTTTACATTCTCATAAAAAATGAGGTCTTGGATTTTTTTGAGACGATTTTATACCAAGTGTTTCCTAAACTGGGGAGTTTTAATTCAGAGGCAAATTATCCAAGGATTTTTTTTCCTTCAAGAAAGATATATGCGAATGGAAGAGCCTCGGTGAAAGAAAGGAGGCGAGATTTCTTCGAATGTGTGTTTTTTGTATCCTATAGAGATGTGTGGGTACCACAGTAAAAGTGCACTATCGAGGGCTCGGGGGCGATTATGAGCGAGTAAGTGCCACCGTCCAGTTTTTACCCCCTTCCCTCATTTCCGCGACTGCCCTCGACTTTTGCCCTATACACCCTCTTACCTCGACTACTAAACCTCAACGGATCAATACGCTAAAACATTGCCACGTCGAGAGACGCCACTCTTCTTCTCTCTCAATGTGAAATAGAATTCTTTTTTTTTATTATATTTTGTTTTGAAATTTTACACGAGAAAAGCCTCAATACAGCCCTAATAGATCCCTAAAATTGCCTTCATAGAAATTAAATAGTTCTAATGAAGCTCGACAAAGACGAGGCAATGCCCCAATAAAGCCCTGATAGATCCCTGATAAAGCATTAATGGTAACCTTATAAAGGCTTAATTAAGCTCTAATTTATAATTTTAATTGAATTAAAATAATTATTTCTTAGGTCATAACTATAGTTATCGACTAAGAGATCATTATTTTAATTCAATTACTATTTTTTAAAATGATGACTAAAATTTTTCTTTAAATCAATTATTTTTAATAATTTTCGAAAAAGTTCTTTGAAGAATTTTCAAATCGGAATTTAGGATTTGGAAATTCTTCAATTGAATAGTATAATATTTAATAACAATAATTTATTAAATAATTGAATGTTTCCTAAAATTGAATTCTCATAAAAAATTGTATCAACAATTTTTTAAATAATTGAATTTTTTGACGAATTTTAATAAAATTTAAAAGAATAATTACATTTTTCGAGGAATTTGATTAAAACAGTATTAAAAATAATTGCAATTCTCCGACGTTTTACTATTAATAAAAATAATTGAATCTTTGTTAAAACATTTATTTTTTATAAAAATAATTGAATTTTTCTAAAAAAATTTATTATTTTTAAAAATTATTAAATTATTGCGAATAAATTTATAAAAAAAATTGTAAATAATAATTGAATTCCTGTGAATTTTTTATTACTTATTATAATAATAAAATGTTTGTAGAGGATTTTATTAAAATTTTTTTTAAATAATTGAAATTCTGCGATGTGTTTTATTATTTATATAAATAATTGAATCTTTGTTAAAAATTTTATTATTTATAAAAATAATTGAATTTTTATAAAAAATTTTATTATTTATGAAAATAATGAAATTATTGCTAATAAATTTACAAATAATTTGTAAATAATAATTGAATTCCTGTGAATTTTTTATTATTTTTGAAAATAATAAAATATTTATAGAGGATTTTATTAAAATTTTATAAAAATAATTGAATTCATTTAGAAAGTTTTATTAAAATAGTAGATATTGAAAATCATTGAATTGAGGAAAATTTTGGAAAATAATTAAATTGATACGAAGAATTTTATTAAAATTTTTAAGAATAATTGATTTTTTTCCAAAAATTTTATGAAAATTGTGTTTTAAAATAATTAAATTCCTCTGAAAATGTTATTATTTATGAAAATGATTGAATTTCGGAAAAGAGTTTTATTATTTATAAAGATAATGAAAATTAGCTTTTAAAAATTAAATAAAAATATTTTTGAAAAAAGTAATTCTTAGAGTTTTTTCATTGTAATTTTTTTTAAATTCAATTATTTTTAACACTTTAAAGAAAACAATCATGGTAAAAGTTTTTAATTAAAATTCATTAAAAAATTAATTAGTTCTTTTTAAATTATACAAAAATTCTTTTAAGAAATTCAATTATTTTCGAAAAATTATACATTACAATATTTTTAAAAAACCAATTATTAGAAGTGATTTTTAATAATTTCTTACGATTCAATTATCTTCGAAAAAGTAAATTAAAATTTTTTTAAATTTACTTGTTTATAGTTCTTAAAATTTAGGAGAAATCATGTTCATAAATAATTGAATTTCAGTTTAAAAATTAAGTTAAAATTACAGTAAATTTAAAATTCTTCAAAAATTTAATTATTTTTAGAAGATTTTACCAAATTTTAATTAAATTTAGAAGATTTTATCAAATTTCAATTATTTGGAAAATTTAAAAAAAATTTTTTAAATATTTAAAAAAGTTATTTTTAAGAATTTCTTTATTATAGATTTTTGTAAATATTATATATTTTAATAACTTTTGAAAGACATGGACAGTTACAAATATTATTATAAGAAATTGAATTTTTGTATTTAAATAATTGAATTCTCGTAGAACTTCCTGAAAATTATTTTTAAAAATTTTAAAAACAATAAAACATTAATGTTTAAGAATTATTAAAAAATAAATTATTAAAATTATTGACATATTAAAAAAAAATGTTTTTTTCACATGTGTGTAATGTTTGAAATTACCCTCGTGCTCCAATTAAGACTCACAGGGACACCTGCCTTTATCTCTGGGGGCGATAATTACAGAAATGTTTTTTTTCTCTCGCACTCAACTTTTTTTTTTTTTTCTCTTATTTAGAGAAAAAGAGCAAAGGTCGACAGGTGAGACTTGATTATATCCGTCTTTGCGCTTTATGACCGCGCTTCCTTTTGGTTGGAAAGTTAAGCTACTTAGAATTACCGAAGGATCATTTTTCTTGGTGGATAATTAGTCCTTTTGCTGATGCGCGAGCGATGAGTGTCTCAAAAGTGTTTGGAGGAGATTTTAATCCTCTGTTGAGAGAGAAACGAATTCAGTGGATTATCACATTGTACGACAATGGGAGAGAGAAATTTTAATTAATAAAGAGGATTTTCGAAAAGGGTCTTTAAAATTATACTCGAAAGTTTACTAATCCCTGATGTACAATCGGATGAAAAGGCTGCTGGGTGCTGAAACACTTGCTTTTTAAATTGGTCCTAATATTTTGTTAAAATGAAGAGTTGCATTTTTTTTTAAGTAACAGTTGTACTTTTGTGAAAGAAGTCGAAAAATGTCACATTTTTTCGAAAATAGTCGCGCTTTTTAAAAATGGCCGAAAAAAATCGCATTTTTTCGAAAGTGGTCGAAAAAAATCGAAAAAGTCCTCAAAGTCTGTAAACCAAAAAAAAAATACTTTTTTACTATACCATTTAGTAATTTTCGACCAATTTAACTAAATTAGCGATAAGACTACTTAAAATCACTACAGAACGCTTATTAATTAATTCAATAAAAAAAATTGTCGCTTTGTGGCAAAAGTTGCAAAAAAAGTGTCACTAATTTAAATTTTTCCCCACTTAATTTGAATGTATAACAGAAACAGCGACGATCGCTATCGGTAATTTGCTTTGCAATTATTTAAAATTTTTCGAAACAAAAATAATTTTTAAAGCTTTTACATAAATATATTCGTGAATCAATATAACAGTGCTCGAGCAGTCGAAATAAGTATATAGAGGAACCGGACTTCTTTTTTTTTATGTGGACTTGTCGCCACACTATTTGTACATGCACACCCTTAAATAATTGCTATGCTTATTTGCTCAAAATTATACCCAAGTTTCCGTATTCGGCAAAGCGAAATATAATAACACTTTTGGTACCCGTTCGTTTGGTAATTTTGTATGCATGAGTCAACTTATATGCATTAGTTGTAATAATATTCAAATTTGATAATTTTAAATTAGTATCTAATGTATAGTGGTGGATTCCAAATAATATGTAGATTTTCATTTTATTGATAGAATTTCGAATGTTCCGGAAGTCGATTATGTAATTTCATTTTGTCTTTCATTTTCATATTAATTTCGGTTTTTTCTTTTAAAGATTTTTATTTCGTCTTTCACTTTCATTTCTATTAATTCTTTCGAAGATATTCATTTTATCTTTCACTTTCACTTTCATTTTTGTTTATTCATTCGAAGATTTTCATTCTGTCATTTCCTTTCATTTTCATTTTGTCTTTCACTTTCATTTTTATTTTGTCTTTTCAAGATATTCATTTTGTCTTTGACTTTCATGTTTATATTTTATTCTTTTGAAGATTTTAATTTTTTCTTTTACTTTCATTTTCATTTTGTCTTTTCAAGATCATTTTGTCTTTCACTTTCACTAGCATTTTTATTTATTTTTTCGAAGATTTTCATTTTCTTTTTTACTTTCATTTTCATTTTGTCTTTCACTTTCATTTTGTCTTTCACTTTCACTTTTATTTTCATTTTTATTTTGTCCTTTCAAGATTTTCATTTTGTCTTTTTCTTTCATTTTGTCTTTTATCAAGATATACGTTTTGTCTTTTTAAAATTTTCATTTTGTCATTCACTTTTACTTTCATTTTTATTTATTCTCTCGAAGATTTTCATTTTGTCTTTCACTTTCGTTTTCATTGTTATTTTGTCTTTTCAAGATTTTCATTTTGTCTTTTTTTTAAAAACATTTTCACTTTGATTTTTACTTTACTGAAAAAAAATTTATTTGATTCAGATAACAGATTATTTGTTTATTGTCAAATAAATATTTTTATACGAGATTTTCATTTTCATTCTCACTTTCACTTTAATTTTGACGAATACTTTGTTTTCACTTTCATTTTCACTTTGGAAGTGAATATGAAAGTGAAGATGAAAATCTTTTAAATTGAAATTTTGTTTATTAATGTCTCAAGAAATTAGTATATAAATAAGATTGGAAAAAATAAAATAAATAAAAATATTTTCTTTATGTTACAGTAGGAAGAGCCTCATCCACTTCTATGCTGGCGAACCTAATCGGTGAGTTTCTAATGCAATTTATTTCCATGACACTCTTATTTCCTTTTGAGAAAAAAGTGTTTATTTTATTTACTTATATTCATTAATTATTTATTTATCTATAAAAGAAATTTTTTTAATAATTTCCTTTTTTTTTGAAAACAGAAAATTTTGGTTCAGAATATTTTTCATAAAAAATTTTTTAAAGAAATAGTTTTTTTTACCAAACAAAATGTTGCGTTAGTGGGGAAATAAATTGAAAAAGGGGATGCTGCGAACGATTAGGTGGAATCACATAGGATAATATAAAGAATCTTTGTGACCGTTTTTATTGCTCGTTAGAGAACACTTAAATTTCCTATTTATGTTAACGCTTTTGCGTCGATTGAAATCGAAACCATATGCGTATGGATATATGTAATTTTGTATGCAGGATATTAGAAAAAAAGTAAGAGGAGGGAAGGCGCGAAAAATAGGGGGGGTGGAGGTGGTGACCGCGTATAGAGAGGAGAAACGAGATGGTATCCTATGGTGACTATTACGAAGCGAGGCAATATCTCTCGCTTTGTAGAGGGCGATTACTTTACTTAACTGACAGTGTCTCGATCCTGGCTTGGGATTACGCGACACTGTGTCGAGAAGTGTACTCGCTGGAAATTCACTCGCTCCCTCGGTGGTCAGGAGGAACTCTCTCGCGCGATTACTTACTCTCCTCTAGCGAATTAACGACGAATAACCCGAGGAAACCGGTTGGCCACGAACGGCACGCAGCTTTAACGACTCCTCTCCTTTTTCTCTCTCTCTCACTCTCTCTCTCGTTCTCTTGTGACTTCAACAAGCATTCCATGGCACGAGTTACTCGCGACGCGAATTAATGGAAACACGCGGGATTGACTGTACGCGCTGATAAAAGAAAATCATCACGAATTCTCTTTATCTATTTGCAATAATGATAATAATTGAATGAATCGAAAATTGAGATGTTGGGGAATTTTTTTCAGGCGCAGGTCCTGATTGGAGTATTTTCATGTTTAAACAGCGTGGCGAAAGTGGAACTTTTCTTAACAGCTCTGAACAGAGTAGCGAAAGTAGTACTTTTCTCAACTCCTCTGAACAGAGTGGCGAAAGGAAATTTTTAGCGTGGCGAAAGTAGTACTTTTCTCATCTCCTCTGAACAGAGTGGCGAAAATAAATTTGTAACGTAACGAAAATACAACTTTTCTTAATTTCTCTGAACAGAGTGGCGAAAGTAAATTTTTAGCGTGGAGAAAGTATAGAACTTTTCTCAAATTTTGTAAAAAAGTTGAGAAAGTATATTTAGCGTGGCGAAAGTATAGGGTTGCCACCCATCAAGGAATTTAGAGAAAAATCAGGAAAAGTAGAATTGGTCAGGCAAAAATCAGGAATTTATATTAAAAGTACTGAAAAAAATTAATTTTTTGAATTCCTATGAAAATTCTGAATTTTTGTGTCTCTTTCGTTTGCCTCATAAACTATGAAATTACCACAAATTCTAATAAAAAACCTTCAATTTTTAAAATTTTTGGCAATAATTTCTTTTTAAATAACCTAATAGGAACTTGAAGAACTGTCATAAAATTATTATAAATTATTTAATAAATAAATAAATTTACTTAAATATTTCAAAATTAATTGAATATTTAAACAGTTGCGTTTAAAATAGCCATAGATCAACTTCAAGATTTTTTAATTTGAAATTTTATATAAATTCAATTTTTACTGAGTTTAATGAGAAATTTTTTTATAAATTCATTTTTTAATGAATTTATTTAGAAATTTTAAAAAAATTAGGTTTTTGAAAATTTTTAATAATTCAAATTCTTCTGAAATTATTTAAATTTTTTAATGTATATTTAATTAATTATTAAAAATAATGGAATTATTAAAGAATTTTGGTTAAAATGCACTAAAAAGAAAATGAATTTTGGAGAAGTTATAAATGAGTGCAGAAATTCAATTATTTTTAAAATTAATAAAATTCTTCACTAAAATTCATAATTATGTTGAATAATTTAAGAAAATTATGGTAAAAATTTCAATTATCTTAAAAAATAATAAAATTCTTCTCCGAAATTTAATTATTTTCAAAAATTTTAATAAAATTCTTGGTATAATTTCGACTATTATCCAAAATTTTAATAAAATTTTTGGTATAATTTCGATTATTTTCAAAATCTTTAAAAAAATTCTTGGTAAATTTTCAATTATTTTCAAAAATTTTAATAAAATTCTTAGTAAAATTTCAATTATTTTCAAAAAATTCTCCTCATTTCAACTGATTTTAAATATCTAATATTTTAATAAAATTTTCCTAATGAGCTCAATTATTCAAAAAAATATTTGATAAAATTCCATGCAAACATTCAATTATTTTCAAAAATAATAAAAATTTCACAGGAATTCAATTATTTACCAATTATTTACCAATTTTTTCACACTAATTCAATTATTTTTATTAAAATAAAATTCTTTTTAGGAATTTCAATTATTTTCATAAATAATTAAATAATTTTTAGGAATTTCAATTATTTTCATACTATAATAAAATTCTTTTTAGGAATTTCAATTCTTTTTATAAATAATAAAATTCTATTTAAGAATTTCAGTTATTTTAAAAAAAATAAAATTCTTTTTTAGAATTTTAATTGATTTTATAGATAATAAAACTTTTTTCGAATATGTATCAATTATTTACATAAATATTAAATTTTTTTTTGAAATTTTAATTATTTTTATAAATAATAAAACTCAATGCAGAATTTTAATTATTTTTAATACAATTTATTTCAATTTCTCGAAAAATGTAATTATTCTTAAAAATTTTATTAAAATTCATCGAAAGAAGTCAATTATTTTAAAGTTTGTTGATAAAATTCTTAATGAGAATTCACTTTTGAGAAACAGTCAATTATTCAATTATTTATTTATTTTTGTATTTAAATAATTGAATTTTCTTGAAAATTTCCAATAAAAATTGATTTTAAAATGAATTTCAGTTAAAATTTAAAATAATATTTGAATTGTAACAGCTTTATAGCATGAATTTTAAGAAATAATTGAATTTTGAAAAGGTTTGAAATTAAATTCTTTGAAATTATGAATTTTTAATACTTTTCACTAATAATTGTGTAGAATTAATTTTTTTTTTTAAAAAGTTTAATTGAAAATGTTTTGAAATTATTTGAAGTTTTCATTTTCTAATATATATTTAATTGAAGTGTTTCCAAATAATTGAAATTTCGTTATATTTCGTAAAATTGAATTTTAAAGAAATATATTTAAAAATTCTGAAAGAACTTTTTTATAAATTATAAACAATAATTTATTTAAAGAAGAATTTTAGTTTAAAATTCCAGAAAATAATTATTTATTTAAAATGATGAAACTAATTTTGAAGAATTTAGAGTAACAATATTTTTTTAATATAAAATAATGATTTTATCATTCAGTCATCTTTAATTATGAAACATGAAGAAAGCGATTACTCCGAGTCGAAGACTCGGAGTGATGGATATATTTATGTTTTATAATAAAGTTTTTGAATTCCAAAAAGATTTAAATTTTAATGTTTTGAAGAATCAAGGTTCCTATGGAAAAATAACAATGACTAAAATTGAAAAAAGAAGTTATTGCTGTTTTCAAATAATTTTACAATTAAAGAAATTCACAAATAAATGTAATAGAACATTTTTTTTAATATCTAATAATTTTTAGAGTGAATGCGAATATTCTTTAGTTTCAGGGAAAAAGTTCAAATTTTTTCTGGAAATCAGGAAAAAGTTAGGCAAAGAAAATCATATTTTTGTCGCAACCCTGACTTTTTAATAATTTCAGTTAATTCAAAATTTAGAAAATTTTACTTTTCTTTTCAGAAAGAAAAGACAGTTAATAATAAATACATAATAAAATAAAAATAATAAAAAATATAATTGAAATAAAATTTTTGTTTATCAAAATTTCAAAAAAAGAGAAAAAGTTTATGTGTATAATATATTTTAGAATTAATCTTGATAGGGGTTCTTCGTTTTCAATAGCGAAAGCCATTGACCTTATCTCTATAATATTAAAAATTTGAATTACCTTTTCTAAATTGATTCTCGTCGCAGGTGGTGGCGCGGATGAAATGACATTGCGCGTGTCTAACATTCTTCAGGCACGATGGCTATAAAGATAAACCAGACTGTCGTAGCTTCTCTAATCCCACGATTGAATCTGAAAACAGAAAAAAAAATCATTTTTTTCCCTCTTTTTGTTTAAACATTTTAACCCATCTCAATTATCTGCTTATCGGGTCTTAAAAAATTTTCTCCAAGTCCTATTTTTCTCCATTGATAAATATTAATATATCTTTTTTTTCCCAACTCCTGATTCATAATTTTTTCAATTTTCTAAATAAATTTTTTTCTACCTTTGAATCACTGAATACTAATTTTATAGTTAGTCGTTATATTCAAAAATATGTGATTAAAATTTTTTATTTAAAAATTGTAATTTAATGTTTAAAAATTTTAATTTAAAATTAAAAACTATTAATTTTAAATTTAAAAATTTTAACCTCAAATTAAAAAATTTTAATTTTTAATTTAATAAAATTACAAGTCGAGCGTGTTTGTATATGAAAACTCGGGATTTATCCGGACGTGTGGGTTTATAAAGTAAGAAAAAAAGTGTGTATTCCCAGGGTTGCGGAATGGACGAAAGAAAGAAAAAAAAAGAGAGAGAGAGAGAGAGAGAAAATAAAAAGAATGGGAATAAAGAGAAGTAAAGAAGGGTGATCTATGCGTTTAATTAACCATAGAGACGCTCCTACTTACTCTTAGCTGCTCTTAGTTCGGTCTCGTCGAGGGGGTGAATGTGAGGCAGAATTGTACGGGTCATACGTGTTGGAAAGAGGAAATGAGAAGACTGAACTATTGCTATCGCGAGCGAAATTAACCGCCGGAAAAACTTATAATGTGCCACATTTAAGGAGAACTTGGAAAGAGAGAAAAAGAGGGGGGAGTTTCATATATACACATCCTTAACCTTTTGAACTTTTTGGATAAATTTAGTCCCTGGATAATTAATTTTCCCCATATACCGAAAAAAATAATTAATTATATAAAAAAAAGGAGAGAGAGAGAGAGAAAGAAAAAAAATACACGTCTGAGTGCTCTTCTAGTTTTAGTAAATAGCGTCTCATGAGAACAATGACTTTTCTTCTTTGTTCTTCTTTTTCTTCATCTTCTTTTATAAGGAATCCTGGCGTCATATAGTCACGTGGTCCACTGGCGCCACATCGTATCTAGATTAATTTTTGCGTAATAGATCCATATTGAGATAATTGTAATAACAGAACAAATCACTGGTTCTCTCATTTAGAGTGACATTCAAAGAAAATTATTTCAATTCTAATTTTTTAAATTATACTGTAGTTAATTATTTTTTCTATTTTTATTTTCTATTTTTTTTTTGTTCAGTTGATTATTGTGACAAAATTAAATAATTACAGAGAGTTAGTATATAAAAGGAGTCAATTGCTTGTAACTGTATTTAGTCTGTTTTGAAGTATTGTTTAACTGTATTATATTTAAAAAGTTCTTTTTTTACTTCATCGTAAAAATTTGTGATATATGTATTTTTTTAATTAAGGTGTAATTATTTTTGCTTTGTCATTATGTACACTTTTTTTCGTAATGAATAGAATTTTCAGTTTAACCTTGACAATATTTAGTATGAGTGAAATCCAATTATTGTTGACAATTGTATACATATGTATAATGACCACGTGTATTATATGCGATAATTATTATACTAATTATTCAAAAATAATAATTTAAAAAGAAATTTAAGTGCAGAAATGAACAATGGTTCGAATAATAATTCGAAAATTCTTCTATTTATATAAGAAAATTAAAAAAAGTTGATTATTTTTACTGAATTCGATTTTTATTGCATTATTGCTCATTTTGCATATTAGCTTTGAAATCCTCAACCCTATTTTAGTAGAAAACGAGTATAATCTCGTTAGGGTTTAGCAAAAAATTCAAATACAAATTTTTCAAAATTTACTTTTTTAAAATTCGATTTTTGAGACAGTTTAAAAAAACGTAAGGTTTTTTATCTTTACCCCCCTCCTTCCTCTCTGTAACGCATTGGTGCATACATTAGCACTACTTTTTTTTGCTGATCGTAACAAATTCATTCAACCCCCTCCCCCTCTCCTCCCTCTGTATTTTTGGAACAGGGCTGCGATTTTATAATTTTACTTTGACTTTCGATTCGATTTTAACTTCGCCATTGCGATTTTGACGTTAATTTTAACTTTTATTTTCACTCTCAGTCTGACTTCGACTTTAAAATTGAAAGTGAAAATGAAAGTCAAAATCGAATCGAAAATCAAAGTCAAATTACAAAATCAGATTTAAAATGAAAGTCAAAATCGAATCGAAAATTAAAGTCAAGCTACAAAATCAGAGTGAAAAAGAAAGTCAATGTCAAAATCAGAATCGAAATCGAAAGTCAAAGTCAAATTACAAAATGACAGCCCAGCGTCTTATATTGTTGTTATTTGCTCATTCTGATATTAAATTTGAAATCCTCATCCCAATTTTAGTAGAAAAGGAGTACCATGTCGTGAAAGTTTACAAAAAAAACCCAAATTCAATTTTTCAAAATCAAAAATTTGCTTTTTTAATTATAATTTTTGAATTTTTAAATTTTCCGATTGGCATTGAGAGTTGAATTGAACGTAGAAACTTGTACTTCTAGTTTAGTTAATTTTCTTTTTTGTAAATTTATTTTTTTGTAAGGTTAAATTTGTTAAAAGAAAATAGAAGTAAATAAATAAAGTAAGAATGAACTTAGTTTAAAAGGGGGAATCGGAAAGATAATTAAAAAAATCCGAAAATACTTTTTTTTTCTAAATTGCTCAATCACTGAATGCAGTCTCATCTTAAAAAGAAAAAGAAACCATAACAAAGTCACGAAAATCGTTCTCCTTTTAGCAAAAGTTGGTCCGCATACATGAGAATGTCGATCTGGGTGTGACCATAGCAGAGTAATTATGATAATTACCGGAATTCGAGGGACGCAATTAGGGTCAGCGAAGCGGTAGAAATGTAGACACACTCACAGACTGTTCTTTTTCTTTTTCTCTTTGTCACTCCCATTTATATATATACATGTGCTTTTCTTTCAAATATGGCGTAATAATTTTTTATTTCTATATATATACAATAGGTTTTGTTTTCTTTTACTTTCTAGAAATTAACGTAGTCCCCTTAATTACTCATCATCGTCTTTCGAATGTCAGATTGCGTGTATACGCATCACAGGTATATCTCTCGCAGGTAAAAAAAAACTAATGCTCACAGATAGTAGAAGTTTATATGTATATACTAAAAACTCGTCTGTGGGGCTACGACAGGACAGGAAGTGTCTCGTAATAAAAGAGTGACTTCCGTCGGTGAAACAATACGTCGGGATTACTGAGCCCTCTTCCATTTGCCGCGCGAGTCCGTTATTACCTATCCGTTGTTAATTTGCGTCAGAAATAATTTAGCGCTTGGTTCCTGTTTGACTTGTGTCGTTTTTTTCTCTGTATTTTGTGATGCCTGTCGCTTCTCTTTGGTTATCGTTTGGTTTTTGATTTCTGTTCTTTCTTGATTTATGAACTTCGTTTTGCGATATTAATTATTTTTACGTCGCTCTTTATAGTCGTAATTATTTCCTCAGATCTAGTGATTGTAAGCGCTAAATGGCGGATTGTGTATGATTCGTGTAAGTTCGTGTCGATTCGTAGCGACTCGAGAAGACACGAAGTCCCACGAACTATGGTTCGTGCGATTTCGGGTCTTCTCGTATCGCTCCGAATAGATATACGATCCTCCCCGATCTATAGTTCGTGGGACTTCGTGTCTTTTCGAAGCGTTACGGATCGACACGAACTTTCCCGAACTTACACGAACTAATACGAATTGCAAACGAAAGTCCCGTTTTGGATTACAAATGGCGGACGTTTTGGAAAAACTGTTTTATTTTGTTTTCAAATATCGGGGCATTTTTAATCTGAATAAACAGGGTATTAAAGAAATTCGGCAAATGTTTCTAATTGGAAGAATCCATAGGATGGGAAATAAGCTTTTAATTGAGAAGACAAATATGAATATTTGACAAAGGCTATTTAGTAAATTAAATAGTGAAGAAATAGTAAAAAAAATAGTAGAGATACAGTAGGAGAATAGAGAAATAGTAGAGGAATAGTATAGAGAATAGAGAAATAGTAGAGGAACAGTACAGAAATAGAAGAATGGAACCTAAGGTCGGTGGAGCATAACGAAGACTACGCGTTCTTTAGTTCGTAGATATGCATATTTTGTCCGAGTGTCGTTGCGAAATGTGCGGAATGTCCGGCTGTCGTGTTCGCGGACGCGTTGCCCTTGTCTTGCGCTTACATATTATAATGGCATTTGCATGGTTGTCCCATGTGTTGTATGAAGTACATGCATGTATATAAGGAGGGTAGACTGCTATCAGTGTAGGGGTGGTATCGTATGAGTTATTAAGATTACGACGCGCATGCTCGCGATTCTTTCATCGATTCATAAGAATATCCTCTTCTTCTCTGCTAGCATCTCTCCTCCCAGTGCCGTATCTTTAAATCTTCACCAAAAAAAAAACAGTAACAGTTTGCTCCCTTTCTGTTAAATTTTACAACATCAGACCTCCGAATTTTCGATAGTTTACATGATCTACACAGAGCCGAACAGCAACTATTAAAGTTTGTCAAGGCTCTGTGTGGATCAATAGTATATAATGGACTTCACGCGTAAAAGGGACCTAAGGGGAAAATTAGACTCAATCTTCCGTACGCAGTGCCTAATTGTCGCGTTAGGTCTGTTATTGCCGATACTTTACGTTCTTCCTTCTAGTTAGTGTTTCCACTTATCGAGGTTCGACTGCATAAAATTTTCCGCCCCTGGAACTAAAAGCAAGCCTTAAGTATATAACCTTAGGAATAAAAAATAAATGTTCTGTAAGCAGACGTATTTTGTCAGTTACAGGCCAATTTAGCGTGAATAAAATTTCTTTTCGTTCCGTACACAAGTCCGGATATCCATGAAGGTTAAAGTACGCGGCGTAATCATCGTTTGTCACTTTCTTATCGCAGTTTTCGAGATTCCATTGGTAAGATCGATGAAGGTAGCGAGAGGAACGTTACTCATCGTGGACACGACATAACGAAAGATGCAACGAATCAAGTAAAAGGGGGAACCCCCTTTGCATCTTTTTCTCTTTTGAAAAGAAAGAGAGGGAGAGGGACAGTGCGAAGATATATAATGAGTGTGGACGGTAGCTTAAATTCTTTCAAGGAGGTCACGCCTTCTCATATCGAAAAACCGGTATAAATGTTTATATATACGCGAACCTCCCCCATCCTCTTTCTTCTTCTTCTTCGGAATTATTAAATCTTGTAGGCGTGAAAAGGAAGCTTAGTTTGCGCGATCTCTTTCTTGAAATAATATACAGTCTATAGAAATGTCATTAGATTCAGAAATACGTTCATACGTATCCCGCAAAGCCAACATGTGCGCGCGTATTTTCATTCCGTAAATACTGCCACGACAGACACAGCGGGATAATTCCCAAGCACCTTCTTCTGCTTCTTCTTCTTCATCATCCTGTGTGCAACAAAATAAATGGTCCCTCTCACTCTCAGTTTCAAAGCATAGAAAAGCGCCAATAATTTGGTGTTAAGGAGTTTTAAGGACATTCCTCAATTCCCATACATACAACAGGACACTAATCCGATAGTAAATTTTAATTTTACGTTTGCTCTCATATAAAACGGAAATAAATAATTCCCCTTGCTTGTTAAACAAATACCTCGCAACATGAAAGAAGGAAAAAAAAAATTGAAGCAATGACGTTTTCTTCTGCTTCTCGCTCGTTTTCTTTTGTTGAATACGGGAAAAAAGTGGCAAGAAGATTGAGAAAAGTAATTATCGCTTGTATCGGTAAGATGTGTGACGATCGAAGGTAAACAAAAATCCGGCATTCCTCACGGCGAGACACGTTGTTCCTTTATAAGGAAAGGCAAAAAAATAAAAGAACAGGGATAGGGGGGGGAGAGAAAAAAAGGAGCGAAGTAAATTACCCGAGGCGCAAGAAAGTCTCTATCCACTCCTGACTGTGAGTCGATGAACATCGGTCATTCTCTCTCCCTTAATCGTCTCCCCCTCCCCCTCGTGTGTGTATATATACAACGTTTCTATCTCTTTTTTTCTCTCACTCACTCTCTTGGTTTCTCTCTTTTTCTCTCATACACTCTCTCTTTCTTTCTTTTTTTTATTCTCTCTCGCTCTCGGTTTCCACGGAACGAATCCGAAGCCGCGCGCAAAACGTTCGAAGGACGAGGTCCGAAGAAAAATAAAGATAAAGCCTGAGGAATTAATTAGGACCAGGTAATCAACGAGATACCACGAGACCGTGGAACGCGATGACGACAAAAAGGTGCGAAGAAGAGTCGCGTATAAATATCCAGCAGTGTGTTCAACAGCATTCGAACGATTCTCCTTATCCCGCGCACTCTTCTGCGTATATATTGCGGTCAGGATATAGAGGAGTTTGAAATTCGAAATTCTTCCTTTTCCTTCTTCTTTATTTAGTTTCGCATTTTTTTGCAATTTAATTCGAAATTAAAAAAAGTTTCACCTTCTAAACTATTTTTTTTTAAACTATATTTTACATTTAGACAGAATTTATAGGCAAAAATTGTTTATATCATTTAAATGTATATATAATTCATTGAACTCAGTAACAGGGCTCGAACCAGTGAAAGTATTTAAAAATACGGACCAAAAAAAAAAAGAAAATATTTTATTTAAAAGAATAAATTAAATTTTATCATAACTATAAAACATGAAGATATCGATTGCTCCGAGTCGAATAAATTAAATTTTATCATAACTATAAAACATGAAGATATCGATTGCTCCGAGTCGAATAAATTAAATTTTATCATAACTATAAAACATGAAGATATCGATTGCTCCGAGTCGAAGACTCGGAGTGATCGATTTCTTCATGTTTTTTAATAAATAAAGATGGCAAATTGATAAAATCACTATTTTATATTATAATAGAATATTTTACTTCTTCAAAATTATTTTCATCATTTCTATTCAATTATTATTTTTAAGAATTTTTCACTAAAAATTTTCTTTAAATTAATTAATGTTTGAAAAAGTTCTTCGACAATTTTCAAAATTCATTTATTTACAATATTCAATTTTACAAATTTCAATTATTCGTAAATTCTTCAATTAAATATATATTTAAAAATAAAAACTTCAAATATAAATAAATTCAATTAGTCTTTAAAAAAAATTAATTTCAAAATTCAATTATTTATAAAAAAATACAAGCAATATTGCTTTTAATATTCAATTGTTATCTAAAATTTTAACTAAAATTTAATTTTAAATCAATTTTTATAAGAAAATTCTTCGAGAATTCAAAAATACGGAAATAAATTATTTATTGAAGAATTGAATGTTTCTTAAAATTCAAAATTCTCATAAAGAATTTTACCAAAAAATTTTTAAATAATTAAATTCTTTCGACGATTTTTAAGAATAATTACATTATCCGAGAAATTTGATTAAAATTTTATTGTATTAAAAATAATTGAAATTCTGTATTAAGTTTTATTATTTCTGAAAATAATTAAATTTCTAAGAAGAATTTTACTATTTTTGAAAATAATTAAATTTCTGCGAAGGATTTTATTACTCTTAAAAGCAATTGAGTTTCTGCAATAATTTTTAATTTTTCCAAAATTAAATTTTTTTTAGTGTCAACTAAAATTTTTATATAAATTTATTATTTTTCATAATTTTTGAAAAAGCTTTTCGAGAATTTTAAAATTTATTTCCTATTTGTTTTTAACTGAAATTAATTTTTAAATCAATTTTTATTAGAAAATTATATTGCGAAGAAATTTATAAAAGATTTGTAAATAATCGAATTTTCGTAAAATTTTTATTTTTTTATAAAAATAATTAAATGTTTGCGTAGAGTAGTATTAAAATTTTTTTTAAATAATTCAATTCTTTTGGAAAATTTTATTAAAAGAATAAATATATTCAAAATTATTAAATTGAGGAAAATTTTTGAAAATAATTGAAATTTGGCAAAGAATTTTATATTAATTTTTTAAAATAATTAAATTTCGAAGAAAAATTTTATTATTTTTTAAGATAATTGAAATTTTTACGAGAATTTTCTTAAATTTTGGAAAAAGTTTTTCAAGAATTTTTTAATTTATTTGTTTTTAACTGAAATTTATTTTTAAATCAATTTTTATTAGAAAATTCTACTAGAATTCAGTTATTTAAGTTCAAAAAAATAATTTTTTGATTAAATATTTATTAAAAATCATTGAAATTCGGCGATGAATTTTATTATTTATGAAAATAATTGAATTCCTAAAAAGAATTTTATTATTTAGAAAAATAGTTGAATCCATGTAATAATTTTATTTTTTATTAAAATAATTGAATTACATTGCGAAAAAAATTTACTAAATATTTGTAAATAATTGAATTTTTGTGGAATTTTTATTATTTTATAAAAAAAATTAAATGTTTACGTAGAATTGTATTAAATTTGTTTTAAATAATTGGATTCTTTTGGAAAATTTTATTAAAATAATAAATATATTGTAAATCATTAAATTGAGGAAAATTTTTAAAAATAATTAAAATTTTGCAAAGAATTTTAATAAAATTTTTTAACAGAATTGAATTTTTTAAAAAAATTTGATTATTAAGAAAGATAATTGAAATTTTAACGAATTTTTTTTTTAATTTTTGAACATAATTTAATTTCTGACAAGAAATTAATTAATTAATTAATTTTTAAAAGTAATAAATTACTTTTAAAAATAATTGAATTTCTGCTATCATTTAAAATTTCTCTAAGAGTCTTAAAATTATATATCGTACAATTTACGAACTTTTCGTCCTCTTTTAATCAAATTACGGACTTTATGGACCTTTTTTAAAAAAAACGAACTTTTACGGATTTGAATTTATATTCTTTCTAATTAAAAATTAATAAAATTTAGTAGAATTAATGTAGAAATTCTAGGAGTGATGGCTTCTTTTTTAATTTCTACTTTGCCTCTGCGTTATTAATATTGTCCCTAGTTTTTAATATTTTCTCCAATTTTTCTGACAAAAATTCCATCTTTGGTATTCTGCCAAATAGGGAAATATTTTTTTTCCCCCAATGGGAATAATATTCACCTTTACTCTGAACCGATCCGCATCTTTTGTATAAGCATTAAAGTAACGACCATTCGGAGAAGTTTGTTTCCAGATAGAGAAACTAATTTGTTCACGCGGTTCGCGGCTTTGTAGATCAAACTTCTCCAAATGATAATACCACTAAACTCGCAGATTTTGCTCTTTTAAATTTTTTTTCAGTTATATATACGCATCTATATATATATATATATATATGCTCACTTCCAATATATATAACCGACGATCGTAAATATCAGGAGAACACTAAAAGTGTCTATCCATTTAATGCGTATCATTGACGTTTTATCTTCTCCTGTTCGTGTTTTATGAGCTGATAAATATTCGCGGTTTGAAAGGTGTCGGGAAGAGACTTTCCCATATTTGTAACCAACAGCACTGTTAAGGTGAACTTGAAACATTTCAACGTCTACAGATATTAAAAGTTGGTTTCGAAAAAGAAAAAAAATTCTACACGCAAAATAAAAATCCAATTTTTTTAAAAATTCTTGGAAATCAAAAACATTTTCTTTAAATCAATTTACATCGACGAGAAAATGTGGAATTGTGGATTTCCTAACCAGGGCCACATTTGGCAAGGTGTTTTATTTTTTAATAAGGACGCCTGCTTTGCAATTCTCATTAAAACTTCTATTATCTTTGTAAATAATAAAATTCTTCTCAGAAATTCAATTATTTTCAAAAATTGTAATAAATTTCTTGTCAAAATTTCAATTATTTTCAAAACTTTTCGCAATTCAATGATTTTCAATATTTACTATAGTAAATATTATTTTAATTAAATTTTCCAAAGGATTTTAATTATTTACAAATTATTTTATAAATTTGTTTGTAACAATTCAATTATTTTCATAAATAATAAAATTTTTAACAGGGATTCAATTATTTAAACAAATAATTTCACTTATATATTACAAAATTAATTGAATTTTAAAAGTGTTGCGTTAACAATTTTCATAAATAGATGAACTTCATAAGGTTTAAGCTTGAAATTTTACAAAATTTCAATTTTGAATGAATTCATTTAGAAAATTGAAAGAATTTTGATTTTTGAAAAATTTTAATGATTCAAATTCTTCTGAAATTAGTTAAATTTATTAATGTATAGTTAATTAATTATTAAAAATACTGAATTTACAGAATAATTTTAGTTAAAAACGCTAAAAATAATTGAATTTTGGAGAAATTACAAATTATGACAGAAATTCAATTATTTTCGAAAGTAATAAAATTCTTCAAAGAAATTCAATTCTGTTCAAAAATTTTTAAAAATTCTCGTTAAAATTTCAATTATCTTTCTAAGTAATAAAATTCTTTTTCCAAATTCAATTATTTTCAAAAATTCTAAAAAGATTCTTGGCAAAATTTCAATTATTAATAAAAATTTTTAATTAAATTCTACGTAAACGTTTAATTACATTCATAAATGAAAAATTTCCACAGGAATTCATAAATAATAAAATTCTTTTTAGGAATTTCAATTATTTTCCTAAATAATAGGATTCTTTTTAGGAATTTCAATTATTTTCATAAATAATAGGATCCCTTTTAGGAATTTCAATGCTTTTCATAAATAAAAAAATAATTTTTAGGAATTTCAATTATTTTCATAAATAATAAAATAATGTTTAAGAATTTTAATTATTTTCATAAATAATCATATTTTTTTAGGAATTTCAATTATTTTCATAAATAATAATATATTTTTAAGAATTTCAATTATTTTCCTAAATAATAGGATTCTTTTTAGAAATTTCAATTATTTTCATAAATAATAGGATTCTTTTTAGGAATTTCAATTCTTTTCATAAATAATAAAATAATTTATAGGAATTTCAATTATTTTCATAAATAATCATATTTTTTTAGGAATTTCAATTATTTTCATAAATAATAATATATTTTTAAGAATTTCAATTATTTTCCTAAATAATAGGATTCTTTTTAGAAATTTCAATTATTTTCATAAATAATAGGATTCTTTTTAGGAATTTCAATTCTTTTCATAAATAATAAAATAATTTATAGGAATTTCAATTATTTTCATAAATAATAAAATAATGTTTAAGAATTTTAATTATTTTCATATATAATCATATTTTTTTAGGAATTTCAATTATTTTCATAAATAATAATATATTTTTAAGAATTTCAATTATTTTGATAAATAATTAAATAATTTTTAGGAATTTCAATTATTTTCATAAATAATAGGATTCTTTTTAGGAATTTCAATTCTTTTCATAAATAATAAAATAATTTTTAGGAATTTCAATTATTTTCATAAATAATAAAATAATGTTTAAGAATTTTAATTATTTTCATATATAATCATATTTTTTTAGGAATTTCAATTATTTTCATAAATAATAATATATTTTTAAGAATTTCAATTATTTTGATAAATAATAGGATTCTTTTTAGGAATTTCAATTATTTTCATAAATAATAGGATTCTTTTTAGGAATTTCAATTCTTTTCATAAATAATAAAATAATTTATAGGAATTTCAATTATTTTCATAAATAATAAAATAATGTTTAAGAATTTTAATTATTTTCATATATAATCATATTTTTTTAGGAATTTCAATTATTTTCATAAATAATAATATATTTTTAAGAATTTCAATTATTTTGATAAATAATTAAATAATTTTTAGGAATTTCAATTATTTTCATAAATAATAGGATTCTTTTTAGGAATTTCAATTCTTTTCATAAATAATAAAATAATTTTTAGGAATTTCAATTATTTTCATAAATAATAAAATAATGTTTAAGAATTTTAATTATTTTCATAAATAATCATATTTTTTTAGGAATTTCAATTATTTTCATAAATAATAATATATTTTTAAGAATTTCAATTATTTTCCTAAATAATAGGATTCTTTTTAGGAATTTCAATTATTTTCATAAATAATAGGATTCTTTTTAGGAATTTCAATTCTTTTCATAAATAATAAAATAATTTTTAGGAATTTCAATTATTTTCATAAATAATAAAATAATGTTTAAGAATTTTAATTATTTTCATAAATAATCATATTTTTTTAGGAATTTCAATTATTTTCATAAATAATAATATATTTTTAAGAATTTCAATTATTTTGATAAATAATTAAATAATTTTTAGGAATTTCAATTATTTTCATAAATAATAGGATTCTTTTTAGAAATTTCAATTCTTTTCATAAATAATAAAATAATTTTTAGGAATTTCAATTATTTTCATAAATAATAAGATTCTTCTTAGGAATTTCAATTATTTTGTTAAATAATAAAACTCAACGTATAATTTTAATTATTTTTAGTACAATTTCAATTGATTCGTTAAAAGAATTTTTTTTACCTACTATTCCAATTTTAATTGAATTCCTCGAAATATTTAAATTTATTCTTTAAAATTTTTTTAAAATTTTTTTGAAAGAATTCTATTATTTAAAAATTTGTAGACAAAATTCTTTATGAGAATTAAATTTCAAGAGACATTCAATGCATTATTTTTTTTGTTAAAATAATTGAACTCTCGTAGAATTTCCTAATAAAAAATTATTTAAAAATGAATTTCAGTAAAAATTTTAGATAATAATGAAATATTAAAATCGATCACTCCGATCAGTATTTTTATGTTTTGTAATAATATTCTTATATAAGTTGTTGAATTTCAAAAAGGTTTGAATTTAAAATTTTTGAAAATCTTAATTCCTACAGAAAAACAATAATTTATTTAAAAAATAAATTTATTTATTCAACAATAATTTATTTTAAAAGAAGTTATTAATGTTTTCGAATAATTTTACAATTACAGAAATTCGTAAATAAATGAAATAGTATTTTTTTTGAGTATCTAATCATTTTTAGAGTTAATCAAATTATTGTTTAGTGTCAGGGCAAAGTCAAAATTTAGTCAATTTCGTCAAAAAAGTAAAAATCAGCGAGAAGTGAGGAAAAAACAAAATTAAATTTTTGTAGCAACCCTTTAAGAGTAAATATTAATATTTGAAGAGTAAATGAATATTTATAATTAAATAAATTGATAAGTAGCATTTAGAAAATGAAATAGAAAATCAGTTCTTGAAGCAGAGAAGCGTGGCGAGGGTAATTAAGACCTGTTGAGTATCGCTCGAGTGACTGCCGCAAAAAGGAGGATAGTGTGGGTGTCAAGCAAAAAGGAAGGGTTGTAAAGTGATGAATATTCCAGGCTGAATCTGCCCCGTTCGAAGGGGTTCACGCGGCTAATGAAATGTACATTATAACCGTTAGCAATGTCAGTGGAAACAAGGTGGCTTAGGGGTAGGGGGTGGGGGTGGGGGGGAGAAAGCGTTGACGAAGAAGAAAGAGTAGGAGGAGGGGAGTGAGTTAAATGCGATAATTTGCGTGGGTGGGTGACCGATCCGGGAGATGTTAACCCTCTGCCATTTAATTACGCTTAAAAACATGCCTAAAATATTACCATCAGGGGTGAGAGAGAGAGAGAGAGAGAGAAAGAGAGAGAATTTAGCGATGAGAGACACGACTCTGTACGCTATAACCATAAGAAGGAAGGGTTGAACCCTTGAGCTCGTTAAGTGAGAAGAGATTTTACTTCACGCCTCTTCTTCATTCTGCCTCTTAAAACTTGTCCGATATTATATAGACCGACAAAAGTAAATCAAACGCTCAACCATTTTTTTAAGGGTGTTGTGCTTAAATGTGCGAGTTTCTTTTTTTGACATTTATTTCTTCTTGTTTTTTTTTTCTTCTTTTTTCTTTCGTAACATTCAGAGATTGGATATAATTTCTCTACACTGAAAAAAAAACTATTGGACCAATAGCGCCAATGCTATTGAATTCAATTTTTTTTAAGGCAATAATTTTTGTATTGAATTAAGAAAATATATACAGTCAAACCTGTATAAGTGAGAATCCAAGGGACCAAGAATTTTGTCTCATTTACAGAGTTTTTTTTTTTTTTTAAATTGAATTGCCATGAAAAATGTTATTATTAGTCAAAATAATTGAATTATTGTAAAGAATTGTTCAAAAATTTTGTTAAATAATTGATTTTTTCCAAAATTTTTTTGAAAATGCTTTTCTAAATTAATCTGAATTCCGGTAGAAATTTTATTATTTATGAAAATAATTGAATTCTTTCAAAGAATTTTAAAAAAATATTTTTTTAAAATAATTTATTTTTTCGAGGAATAGAAATTAAATTTTTAATTCAAATTTTTGTTGAAAATAGTTTAAAAAAATTGAATTTTGCAGAAATTAAATTATTTTCAAGAGTAATAAAATTTAATTGTGTTCAAAATTTTTAAAAAATTCTCGTAAAAATCCCGATTATCTTTATAAATATAACTGACAAAATTCTTCACAAAAGTTCAATTATTTTTAAAAATGTCAATAAAATTCTAGTCCTAATTTGAATTATTTTCAAAAATATTTCTCATTTCAATGATTTTTAATATCGAGGTACTATTTTAATAAAATTTCCCAAAAAGAATTAAATTGTTTAAAAAAATTTTTAATACAATTGTACGCAAACATTTAATTATTTTCATAAATAATAAAAATTTCACAGGAATTGAATTATTTACAAATTTTTTATGAATTTTTCCGCAAAAACTTAATTATTTTCATAAATAATTGAATTCTTTTTAGGAAATTGAATTATTTTCATAAAAAATAATTAAAAATTGTAGAAAATAATAATTGAATTGAAATGATGAAAATAATTTTGAAGAAGTTACAGTCAACAATATTCTTATAATATAAAATAATGATTTTAATTTCTGTAGAAAAATAATAATAATTAAATATTTATTTTAAAAAAAGAAGTTTTTGATGTTTTCGAATAATTTTACAATGAAAGAAATTCGTAAATAAATGTAACTGAACATTTTTTCCAATAAAAGTTTTTTCTTTATTTTCTAAAAAAACAAAAATTTTCAATTTTATTTTCAAAGAAAATTCGTAATTGACAAATGGAATTTATGAACAGTATTTTCTTTTATTTTTAAAAAAAACTTTAAAATACGGAGATTATTATAGTTAATTCTAAGAAGAATTTTATTATTTACGATAATTTTTGAATTATTGCGAAAATTTTTATTAAAATATTTAAAAAGAATTGGATTTCTGTGAAAAATTGTTATTTTTAAAAATAATTGAATTCTTCATAAGAATTTGATAAACATTGTTTTAAATAATTAATTTTTTTTAAATATAATAAATTTTATAAAAATTTTTTATTTTAAATAATTGAATTCTTGTGGAATATTTTATTTGTGAAAACAATTGAATTTTTTCAAGAAATTACTTTAAAATAGTATTAAAAATAATTGAAATTCTTCGAAGAGTTTTATTATATTTCTGAAAATAATTGAATTCTTGCTTAGAATTTTATTAACAATTTTTTTAAAAAATTACATTTCCATGAAAAATGTTAATATTGGTGAAAAATTTATGAAAATAATGGAATTCTTGATCAATTTTATCAATTTTTTTTAATAATTGAATTATTTGCGTAATTTTATGAAAATACTAAATATTGAAAATAATTGAATTTCTGAAAAAAATTTTATTATTTATAAAAATAATTGAATTATTTCGAAGGAATTTATAAAAAAAAATGGTAAATAATTGAATTCCTGAGAAATTTTTATTATTTATGAAAATAATTAAATTGTTTGCGTTTTTTTTTGGGAATTTAACATTAATTCGAAAATTATTTATTGCACTTTAGGGAAGAATTTTGTTACTTATAAAGATAATTGGGACTGTGACGAGAATTTTTGTTATATATTTGGAAGATAATTGAATTTTATGAGAAGAATTTTATCACTCTTGAAAATAATTGAATTTCTGCAATTATTTTTAATTTTTCCAAAATTGAATTTTTTTTTATTGTTTTGAACAAAAATTTGAATTACAAATTTTTAAATTCTATTATTTTTAAAATTGCTAATTGTATTCTAAAAAGTTAGCGGCGCTCTTTAGGGAACGAATTGTTGCTAGTTTGATTATAATTTTTGAGAATAGTTTTTTAATTTCTAGTATTTCTAGTATTTTCAAGACAAAAAAAAAGAGCAGAAGTATAGTAGCTTTTAGTGGCTGCGAAGACTAAAAAAAAGTGCCTAAATAGTATAGCATAACTTAAAAATACTAAAATATTAGTAAATAGTATAGTAATAGTATAGGTAAATAGTATCTTTTTAGTAAAAGAGTGCGAAGAGAAGATGATTATGAGGAAACAATAAATTTGATACAAAAATTTAATTTTTGATTTAAAAAAGAAAAGAAGAAGAAGAAGAAGTAAAAAGAGATGAAAATTAACACCAAAAGAATGCTGATAATGAAAATAATCACACATATTAAATCGAGAGAGAGAATTCGATCCAAAAGTTTCATGATGATTAGCAACGAAAGTATGATCCTTTATAGTGCATTAGTCACGCTCTTTATGATGCGTATTATTTTTCGAAATTCCATTTAGTTATAATATTGAGAACACACCTGCAAACATTTTCAAAGTTCGAATGAATTGTCTCAAGAATTCATCGTTAAACTTTGTATATACATGCGTATACACATACAATAATATATCCTGAAAAGATCGAGTTTTTCACCTTTTTTCTCTCTCTTATTTTTTTTTATTATATACAAAGAGTATAGGGCTCGATCACCCCGCGCAGCATTTAAAGAAATAAGGTGCTTAAAGTGAAAAGAAACAGGTTTTTTTGAATCGCAAACACAAAGTACACATATACATGCATACAAACATACAAGTTTTGAAATGAAGAGGAACCTTTTAATTGGAATCCACCGCATTAAAGAAACGAATTTACCTGATTGGCACGGCCGGTTTTTTGGGGCCGACTGTTAATTTTAATCGAGAAACGCTTTCTTGGAAATTAGAAGAGGGACGATACGATTGTCCACTCGTAAAAGCCCGCCGAATTTGTCGTAGTCGTCGTTTCGGAACCCCAAGCACGATCTAATGAATCAACACAGACAATTAATAGCTTCAAGAGCCTTCTCGAAAGCTCTGTATATAACCCCCCCCCACACACACACAACCCCCTTCTTTTGCGCCTCCCAATTCCTGGAGAGAGAATGTGTGCGAACAACAAATCTATTCTGTCTTCGTGTGTTGGGTACTGGTAGTTTCATTTCCTACCACCTTTCCTTGTCGTCAACTCGCGCACTAAATAAGTATCTCTTGCTGTTCAAATTGTATTTACTGCACACCTACACCTGCACAAGTTACTTTATACTGCAATCACTTCTTTAAACACTCCAATTATTCTCGAATGTCCTTTTCAATTGGAAGTTGAGAGGAAAACTTTTTTTTTTTTTGTTTTAAACAAGATTCGGGTGGGAGGTTGATTACGTAATTTCATTTCGACTTCCACTTTCATTATCACTTTCATTTACACTTTTTATTTAGACTTTTGTTTTCGTATTTTTACTCTAACAGATTTTTAATATTGCCACTGGTCAGGAAATTCAGGGAAAAGTCAGGGAAAGTAGAATTGGTCAGGAAATACAGGAATTTTTATTAAAAGTACTGGAGAAAATTAAATTTTTAGAATTCATAAGAAAATTCAGAATTTTTGGTGTCTTTTTTTGTTTGCCTCATAAACTATGAAACTACCACTAATTCTAATAGAAAACCTTCAAAAAAAATTTCTATTTCTGACAAGAATGAATTTTTTAATATTATTTAAGGGCATTTGAACCATGATGACGTCACAGCCTTAAAACACATGCTTTGCAGAACCTATGACGTCATAATGGTTCAAATGCCCTTAATTATTACAAAAGTTTTAACGCAATTACATATCTTGATAAATAACATAATTCTTCAAAGAAATTCAAAAATTTTTAGTAATTAAAAAAAAATTCTTTACTAAATTCAATTATTCTGATAAGTAATAATGTTCATCACAAAAATTCAATTATTTTCCGCAAAGCAATAAAATTCTTCGGAGAAATTCAATTATTTTTGAAAATTTTCACAAATATCTCGTCAAGAATTCAATTATCTTTACAAATAGCAAAATTTATCATCAAAAATTCAATTATTTTCAAAAATTTAAATAAAAATCTTTGCAAAAGTTCAATTACTTTCAAAAGTTTTTTTTTCCAAAAAAGATTAATTTAACAAAGTTATATGCACATTTGAACTTTGAGTGGTGAAAAAATTCTTTATTCACTTTAAAAATAATAAAAATCTTCGTAAAAAATTAAATTATTATTATATAAATAATAAAATTCTTATAAGGACTTTACTAATTTTCAATAACACTTTAATTGACTTTTTCGACATTTCAATTATTTTTAGAAATTTTGTGATATTTCTCCGAGAAAATTCAATTATTTTAAAAAAGAATAGAATTTTTCACAGGATTTCAATTATTCAGAAAACTTTTAATAAAATCCAATTCAAGAATTTAAATTTAAAAAGAAGTAATGAAATTTTCGCAGGAATTTAAGTATTTTAAATACAATTTTAATTTAATCTTCTCAAAAATTCACTTATTTTTTTAAATTTTGCAAAAATTCAATTATTTGTAGAAATAAAAAATTTTTTTGCAGGGATTCAATTATTTAAAAAAGAATTAATAAAATTTTATTTAGGAATTCAATTATTTTCAGAAATAATTAAATTGTCAATTTACTAAAAATCATTTAATTATTGTAAAGTATTTAATAAAAAAAATTGAAAATAATTAAACTCATTTCCAGAATTTTATCAAATTTTTTTCAAAAATTGAATTTTTGCTTGAAAATGTAATTAAAATTGTATTAAAAATAATTTAATTCTTGACAAAATTTTCATTAAAATTTTTTAAAATAATTGAATTTGTTTGAAGAATTTATTTCAATCTTCTATGAAAGTAATGAAGTTTTTCTTAGTAACATTTACTGAAAATTTTAAAAATATATCTTAATTTTAAGAAGAATTTCTTTTAAGTTTTTAAAATAATCGTGTTTATTATTAATTATAATTAACGATTTTCCTATTAAATTATATGAAAATTCATTTGCTAGTAAATAAATAAATAAATTATAACATTATTGACGTGAACTTCCGAGAATAAATGAAATGTTATAACAATTATTTTTTTTTTTTAAAAATGCACGTCAACAATTTAAAAATTTGTGAAAATAAATATTTAAAAAAAAAAAATTCTCCTTAATGCCAAAATGGTTTAGCCTGCTTGAAATTTATTGGAATGGTTTATTATTATTTTAAGAATTTGTGGTAAAAATTTGATAGTAAAAAAGGTGGTGTTTTTGAGAAAATTAATTGATCTTATTTATTTTCAGAAAATCATCCCCTATTTTGATAATTTTTAATATTTTTACAAAATTTCAAACGTAATTTGGAAAAGGACAAGATCATTTACAAGAGCAAAGAAAGATAATTAAATTATACTCGAAAGAAAAAAAATGACAAGCAAAACAATTTTTGTTCACTGTTCACTCGAGTTTTACCCCACTTAAAATTCAAATGTGCATAACTTCGTTAAATTAAGCTTTTTTGAAAAATAAAAAAATACGTGTCTTTTTATTTTTCATGTAGAATAATATATTTTAGCGACAGGAAAATCTATAACTTGAAGTTAGTTGACTTGCCTGAATTGAAATGAATTCAGTCATATAAGTAAAATAAAACGTTTCCCTGAGTTGTACCAGAGCTTTAAATAAATTCCAGCCTCGCAACAAACTATGAAAGCAATAATATCAGTCAGATGAGCGCAACTACTACTGTTAATTCAATTTAATAATTTTAATTCCGAATTT
Source organism: Leptopilina heterotoma (assembly GCF_015476425.1). Taxonomy (NCBI): domain Eukaryota; kingdom Metazoa; phylum Arthropoda; class Insecta; order Hymenoptera; family Figitidae; genus Leptopilina; species Leptopilina heterotoma. The sequence continues at coordinate 353,335 of NW_025110999.1, forward strand.
ATCGAATAAGCTGTATGGCTCGCATATTTGTATATATGAATATAGGACTTACTGCAAGGGTTTGTATGCAAGCGCATATAAAAATACAGTGTGTGGGTGGGATGATTTGTGCGTATAGTGATATAAGGTACTACTTGCGTCTATATACAGTAGAAGCACGTGTGCGTTCCGATCTATGTGGGCACCCCCCCTCCCCTTTATTCTCGTGTATCATTTCACCCTCCCTTTTTCTCTTTCTCTCGCATAGAGCACACTGCAATGACGTCATAAAGAGCTGAGGTAGGTCACGGTCAGGCCTTCAACTTCGGCTCCCGTTCAGTCTTGCAATGGCGCACACAAACACAAGTCTCTCTCTCTCTCTATATATATAGACACTCTCATATGTACACACCTGAAAAACACACGTGAATTCCCCGCGGGAAAGGAGATCCGAGATTACGAAACTGTGCGCTTCGACCATGATCAACTCTCTCTGTTTTTTTTTTTTTTTTTTTCCTATAAGCCAACGAACTTGCAAAGTTCGATTCCGAAGTCATATAAACAATGATGAAAACAAATGAAAATGATAGAACTCATATGACGATAATGACGAGTGTGGCCATCGGCTTAATGATCGTGGTAACATGAGACGATTTCTTATTCTACTGGTTGGTGCTCTAAATACCGGAAGACAAGTATTAGTCGTTGGCTGTGTACTCATAACAATTTGTCCTGATTTACAAACATTCGTTTATATTATAACGAGGGTATGCACATATATACATACTAGACGGACTCACACGAAACTATTCTTCTCATTTCCCTATAACGAATTTAATTGAAAAATTGTTTCTTATTTGCCTTATATACATAATAGTTTGCTTTTATTTTTATTATTTTTATTATTTATAATGAGTATAATACTCATTTGTTATTGTTATTTACCTATTCTGGTAAAAATGGACTTTTTTAAACAAGCTGCTTGAGCTAAATTAGTAAAATTGGCTATTATTTATTATATTCGGTTCCATATTATAATTAAATGACGCTATCAAGTCCGCAACGTTTTAAAAAACGTTTAAAAAAAGTTACATATTTCGATTTTATTATTATACAATTAATATAAAATACGGAAATATCTTGGACACATTTTTGTTGATTCACAAAATGATGAGTCTATGCGTTAAATGACATAATTTTTATACGCATTTTGTTTGGTTGGTTATTTGTTGACTTACTTTAACCAGTGCACTGTAAAAAGAAGGCAACTTATTTTAAGATTGTAGTCACTTCTTAAGTTGTTTTGAAAAAGTTATCAAAAACATCTTAAACTTCATTGGTTTCTAAGATGGAAGATGCGGAAAAATAAGATGTTTTAAATATCCGAAAAGTACAATGTAATTAATTAAGTACAATGTTTAATTTAAGTTGTTTCTTTTTGCAGTGTATTGGTCTAAAAAATGCGGTAACAAAAAAAAAAAAAAAAAAAGAGATTTGTAAACAATGTGGGAAAAAAAACAATCTAGTTCGATAATTTTCTGCATCTACAGTATATAATATATATGGACTCATTAAACTAGATTGGTTTAATTTAGGCACATGTTTAGTAACCAGTCATGCATGAACATATATATCGAGAAAGAGATAAAGAGAGAGAGAGAGAGAGAGAGGGGGAACAAAGCTAATATTGCCCTATGCAAAAGTGGTCTAAGTCTCTCGCAAATCAAGCGAAGCAGGTGGCGATGAACTTCCGGTTGTTAATCATCATCGTTGACGACTTGGCAATCCGCAGACAGAACAGCGAGACATAAAGTCTAAACCGTACAGTATAAAATCGAAGTATCATGCTCGAGAGTTGAACAAGCATGCAATTGAATATCTGTATTGTATATATATATATACATGTTACGTACACCTATATATTATACATCTTTCTGCAGAATACTTCACAGTTTTCAACATATAACATTTCTCTCTTGTGCAGTGGAATATAAAAAAAAATCCCAGCATCCTCACTCATAAACTGACCGAGTATTTTTTATACACTTCGCTACATTTCAAAATCGGCTGTAACAAGGGGGACGTTTTTCAAAAATATATCTTGTAATTTTTGATTTTTAAAAATATAACTAAATTTTTTTAAAAAAATATAGAATATTAAAAATCTATTTTAAAAATATAATAATTTAACCCTTTGCCCACTTAAGTGACATATTATTTCCTTCTGTTTAGTATTTTCTATTTTAAAAATTCGGTTTGTTGCACTTTTTCTCCAAAAATTATAAAATACTTTTACAAAATTTACACTAAAAAGAAAGTTTTATTTTAAGGCAGAGGAAGGCAGTCTCAAATAAAGGCGCAACATTTTTAAGGCATAGTCAATGCTGAATTTAAGCAATGGACTTTGTATGATTTAACATTAAGGGCAGACAGTGAGGAATTTAAGACTGATCTTAAATTAAGATTTAGTTTTTACTGCGTGTAATATATTATATTATATTAAGAATTATATTTTCCCTCTGTGTGATGAAGATGAAAAGCTCAGCTGCTTTGAATATGGATCGAATAAGAAAAAAGATGTAAATTTTCAAGTTTAGTATAATACAACTTAATAAGAAAACATTTGAAACGAAAAATTGAATTCAAAAGACAAACAACTGAATTAATAAATATGAGACACGTTGAACACATCTTTATACTCTTCTAAAGATATAGTATAAAGATGTGATGTTGAATAATCTCACACTGATGAATTCTTTGGTGGGAAAGAATTTCATTTTTATACTTTTTGACGTGGATATATTGTAACTGTTATAATACACGTTTATAAGATGGGATGAGGGTGTAATAAGAGAGAAGGGGTAGGGGGGCTGCAAGAGGAGGGCTTTTGAATGAGATATGAATGTTGGTGAGGCTCGCACCCTCCTTTGCCGCATTGTCAAGCTTTAAAGCCAAGAATATAACCCTTGCTTTGCATCTCACCTGTTGCTCTTTACCTCGACACCCTCTCTCTATCTTTTCCTCTCTCTCTCTCTCTTAACTTCGAGGACTAATTAAAGAGTCAGGCCTGGTATCGCTCGCGTTCTTAATACCCCTCTTAATTCTCAACCATCATCATGATTTTCCAAACCTCTCTCATCGCTTTTCTCTTAGTTTTTATCAACGCTTGGAATTAATTAGCGGCAGTAAAATGTACCGGGGGGTTGCTGCGGCGACTCATTTAAGGGGATGTTTATTTTAATTTTAGTCCTTCGATCCGGACATGGAAAGAGCGGCCCGCAGCTTCTCTTCGCTCGAAAGCCTCGAGGCTGGTGACTTTTTATTACTCAATTAACTTTTTCAGGACTCCTTTTTTTTGCAAGCTTTTTTTTAGTGTTACAACCCCTTAATGTTATGTTAACCTGGTGGGTTTATTTTGTTTCTTTTTAATACTTTTTAATTACTTTTTTTAAATTCCTTTCAAAACTCATTGCTTCTAATTTTACTTTTATAATTTTTGTACTTCTATAAATTGTTTTTGATTACTTTTAATTATTTTAGCAAGGTTGCCACAGGTTAAGGATTAAATTACTTGAATTAGTTTTAAGTATTTTAATTACTTTTTTGATTTTTTCTATTACTTTTTAAAAATTCTTTTTATTACCACCTTTTTTTTGATATAAGGGAAAACGACGTAAGTCATTCGGGGGATTTAGCGCAATTATTTCCTCGTTATTTTAACTCGCGATGTCTAATTATCACCGCGGAAATAATCACCTCTCTCTCTCTTGTTATTAACTCTCAACCTGAGCTATACGGTGTATGTAGTATATAAGGGGCAATCGTTTCTCGTAAAATTGCTCGCCAAAGGTTCTGCATTTCTGCACGTGAACATTTCTCACCAAAATCATGGTGCCGAGGGTTAGCGGTTATGTGTCATGACCTCTGCTCTCTCTTGTGGGCAAAAATCGACTTTTTGTCAGAGTTGAAAAATTAATTTTTTAATTTGCTGATTTATTAGGTTTTCTTTAGGTTAAGTCAAAATTTTAAGTGCCATCAGTAAAAATAATTGTCATTTCAAGGTGAATATTTAATTATTAAGAAATGGAGTTTCGTGAATAAAAATAAGATGATAAAAAAGAGAAGAAGTTCTATATATGGGAGAAACGGTTTCTTCGATAACAATCGTGGCTACAAGAGCGTACAGGGCGCGATCTTTTGTTATGTATAAAATATTATTTTGCCGGGCAGGCATTCATTCAGTAGGAGCTTTCCTTGAAAGGCGAGCGCTAAGATTAAGGACGACCTGACGGTAGGATAATTATTAAGAAAGGAAAAATTCTGAAGGCGAGTCTCACGAGACAAAGGATCGGTGCGGCTTTTTTTTTCTTCTCTCATTTTTATTTGCGTTATATTCTTCTCCCTCAGCAGAGAAGACCGAGAGAGTGAGAGAGAGTAGAAGAGCGAAAAGAAATTCTGGATCTTTCTTTCATACCTTAATTTATAAATGCCATTAATTGCTGGTAAACATTAGGAGAGTCGATGGTTTGAGAAGTTTTCTCTCTCTCTCTCTTTCTTTCTTCTGTCTTTTTTAATCCCTTCATTCCCCACCACCCCTTTTCTTCATTCTCCAGTGTCTTATAAAACTCAAGTTTTGCCAGTAAGTATACGAACCTCCAGTTATTTCCATCAATCCCTTCACAGTGTTTTCTCATCATTCAAATAAATGAAGACAAAACAAAAAGAAAAAAAAAATGAGAAAAAACAAAACAAAAAGGGGGAAAAAAAAGTTGTCGGGTAATGGGAATTCTTTTTTTCGACACCCGCGCGTCGACTCACCCTTTCTTTCAACCGCTGTGACTCCTCTTTTGTAAATAAGGGAGATAATTAAGCAACCACTAATTACGGACTACAACTCAGAAATCTTGCCTCGAGACTGTATATTTTCACGATTCCTCCACTGTGGTTTTCATCATAAAGATTTCAAAGTTATTATCGAAGTCGTTAACTCCTTTATATAAGAAAGCATAAGGAATTTTCGTATTTTTCCTTCTTTTTTCCGCCTCTTTAAGAAAATATTGTCGCAACAAATTTTTATTTTTTGTTTCTTTTTTCCATTTATATTTATGGTTTCTAATAAGAATAATAATATTTTATACACGTATTACAAGTTTCTCTCAATTTAAATCCATAGCTTTTGCTGACTTTTTGACTTTTGGAAGAAAAATTTTATTGTTTCAAGTAAAGGATTACTTGAGTATTATCAAATAAATATTTATTTCTGTTAAAAAATTTTTATTTCAGTCTAATTGAATTTAAAGTAATTAACTTTTATTAAAAGATATTCGATGCAAATACTGTCAAATGCACAGTTTTTCTTCTCAATTTGATATCCTTAGAAAAAGCTTGTGGGGCAATTAGTAACAGTAGGGTAATAGATAACAGGACTTTAGATTTTAACACAGGACGTTTCTTATCTAAGTTTTTAATAGTATTTTTGAATCAATAGTATTTTTGCATCAATATTATTTTTGAATCAATAATATTTTTGAATCAATAGCATTTTTTCAATCAATAGTATTTTTAAATCAATGGCAATTTTTGACTCAACAGTATTTTTTGAATCAATTGCAATTGTTTGATTTAATAGTATTTTTGAATCAAAATTATTATCAATATTATTTTTAAATAAATAGTATTTTTGATCATTTTATTTGAATAAATAGTATTTTTTAATTAATAGTATTTTTGAATAAATAGTATTTTTTAAATAAATAATATTTTGTAATTAATAATATTTTTGAATCAATAGTACTTTTAAATCAATAGTATTTTTGAATCAATAGTATTTGTTTGACTCAACATCATTTTTGAATCAATAGCAATTGTTTGATTTAATTTTAATTTTTTGAGTTAATAATAAATGTTTTAATAAATAGCGATTGTTTTAATGAAAAAGTTTTTCTTTGAACATCAACTTGAATCAATGTGAAATAAATGTAACATTTGTTTGAATCCATAATAATTGATTAAATCAGTAGCAATTGATATATTTGAAAATTATTTTTTAGGACAACTCTGCTTACTATAGAGTCCGTATATAAAACGAATTAATAATATTCATTTAAATCAATAGCAACTGTTCGAAACAATCATAATTGTTTAAAATAATATTAATTTTTGAATCAATGATAATTATTCAAGTCAATAGTAATCATTCGAATTAATAGTAATTGTTTGCTTCAATATTAATTATTTGAGTCAATAGTGATTGTTATAATAAAAAATTATTTTTAGAACAACTATACTTGAGTCAGTATAAAATGAATTAATATCATTGATCTGAGTCAATAGCAGTTTAAATTTTAAAACAAATAATAATTGTTAGAATCAATGTCATTTTTTGTCAATAACATTTGTTCCAAATAAAAAAATTATTAGAGTCAATAGTAAATGTTTGAGACAATCTTAATTATTTGAGTCAATAGTTTTATTTTGAGTCAATGGTAATTGTTCGAGTCAATATTAATTGTTTCAGTCAATAGCAATTTTTGAGGCAATATTAATTGCTTTAGTAAATAACAATTTTTGAGTTAATATTAATTGTTTTAGTCAATAGCGCGGTATTTTGAGTCAATATTAATTGTATCTCTCAATAGCATTTTTTCGAGTCAATATTAATTGTTTCAATCAATAGCAATTTTTTGAACTATTAGCAATTGTTTGACTTTAAATCAATATAATTTGTTTTAATCAGTAAAAAGTTCAAGTCAATAAAAATTGTTATCTCGTTCTAGAAAATTTCTCTCTGAAGAAACAATTTTTTCTGTTAATGTAAATATGATGAATTTTTTAGGGTAAAATTTTATAGAATAGAATTTTCCACGCCTTATTTAATTTTTTAAGTAAATATTCATTTGTTAATAGATAGGTAATCGGTTATTTGAATCAAATAAATTTTTTTTCATTGTTAGCAATTCATTCGTTTATAGTTGATTCAATCAAAATTTGGTCGTTTCAAACAAAGTTTTCTTTGAATGAAGTAAACTTTTTTTCTCTTAGAAAAAAATTATTTGGTTTGAATCAAATATTTTATTTTATCGTATAAATCTTGTTTTTAGGTTATTATTTTTAGATATAAATAATAAAAAATATTTATTATAATAATAAATATTTATTTGATTTAAACAAAAATTTGGTTCAGTTTAATCAATTTTGCGTTTGAAGAAAGAATTTTGTCATCCGATGAAAATTTTCAGTTGAACCAAGCAAATGTTCAATAGGTATTTATTAATTTGGTTGATTCAACAAAACTTTGGTTATTTCAAGCTTGTTTTTCTGAGTGCTAATTGCTAAGTAATAAGAAATAAGTTAATTTTTTATTATTATTTATTTTCCAAAATATTTGTATGAACTATTTTGTTTTCGAAATATCCAAAAATTTGTAAACAATTTTTTTCCATATGTACAAATATAAAATTGTTTATTTATTAAACATACAATCCACCCAGATGTTTAAATGATAAATCATTCAAAATACACGTCACTGTCTCTCTCTCTCTCTCGCACACATGTATATGTTTAAAGATGACTTTGGTTTCTTCGTTAAAGCGTCATTAATCCGAGTGACTTTTCAGAACGAAGATAAGGCGTGCCGTTGAAAATTAATCGACGACACCTGTATATATGCAATCGGCAATGGAAGGGACGGAAAATTGAAGAAAAAAATTAGGGAAGGGAAGAGAAAATAGTTCGTTAAAAAACCTTTCGCCGTCGATTGCATCGAAGATTTTTGTGTGTGGGGTCACTTGGTGTCACGCGATAATGCAACGCGCCGCACCGCCATGCAGTTGGTTTAAGCGCAATTAATCTTCGTTAAGTAAGCAAGCAAACGAGAGAGAGAGAGAGAGAGAGAGAGAGAGAGAGAAAAGAGAAAAGAAGATAAAAAGAGGGAATGAGAGAGAAAGAGTAAAAGAGGGAAAAAGAGAGGAAATACAAGGAGGGGGGGTGTGTACTGCTCGGACCATGGGTTCATGTATGGGGCACCATAAACTCCAAGCTCGAGGCATCTCGTTCGATCCCTCTCCCGTGGTGTCGTTTAGTTATGCTCGCGTACTTCGTTACATGCATGTACATATACATATATATATATATGTATATATACGAGCACCGGAGTCCTGATTAAATCTGAGTAATTAAGGGAGTTAACCTCGACTTAACTTGACTTAACGCAGTCACGCCCGCTTGCTCACCCCTTCCATTTACACCATTTACACACGCTTTACATTGTTTGAGGAAACTCCCCACGTTGTCCATGCGGGATAATTATTACCTCCCTATATCTATACTCTCTCTCACTCTCTCTCTCTCTCTCTCTCTTTCTCTTCCTGATTACAGATTTTAATCACTTTACTCATTTCTTATAAAGGTGCGAGAGCCAAAAACATGTTTAAATCATTCCCCTTCTTCTCTCTCTCTCTCTCTCTCTCTCTCTCTATCTCCTCATTTCGAAATTAAATTTATAAATATAAAACTAATTTTATTTCTCAATTTTAATAAAAGTTGAAATTTAATTAAGCAAAATCTGTATTTGTTGTTTTTCTATATTTGACAGATAAAGCTTCGAATTTGATAAAGTGAAAAGATAATTGTATCACGCTTCGCAAAGAAAATTGGACCTAAAAAGAAAATTTTAAAATAATTTTTAGTTTTTAGTTATTAGTTATTAGTTATTTTATAACACAGTTTTCTTGAGAATATCAAATTGATACTAAAGTGGATCAAATTGATGCCGAAAAATTTAGAATAATTTTTTATTTGATCCGCATTTTTGATATCAATTCGTTGCAATTTGATATTTTTAAGTTAACAGTGAAGTTATCAGTTATTTTAATTCTTGTTGTTAGTTATTTTTATCGGAATAAATTTAGACGCAGGCTTCAATCTTATCTACTAAACCCTACTATTTACTACCTTTTTTTACGATTTGTTACTATTTGGATACTTTTTTCTCAGATCTGTGACACTAAAAACTATTCTTTTCTCTATGTTTGAAAATTTGCACTACTTTAAATTCGTTAATAGTTTTCCAAAAGAATTCAATTAGTTAGAAGAATCTTAGAAAAATTCTTTGCAAACATTAAATTATTTTCATAAATAATAACATTTTCACAGGATTTTAATTATTTAAAAATTAAAATACAATTTTCATAAAATTTTTTCGAATAAAATCAATTATTTATAACAAGATTTTTATTAAATTCTTCGCAAGAATTCAATTATTTTTATAAATAATAAAATTCATCTCAGGAATTCAATTATTTTTAGAATTTTTCAATAAAATTCATTGCAAGAATTTAATTATTATTATAATTGATAAAACTCATACCGCAGGATTTCAATTCTTTTTATTATAGAATTTTAAATGAATTCCTCGAAAAATGCAATTATTCTTAAAAATTTTATTAAAATTCTTCGAATTAATTCAATTATTTGAAAAAAAGGTTGATACAATTTGTTTATTAGAATTTAATAATTAGTTTTCACACATATTTAATTAAATTTCTTTAAAAAGATTGAAAAAAAAATAATAAAATTCAACTCGAAAATTCAATGAATATCTTTAATTAATTTAATTAATATCTTTAAATTCCTCGCAAAAATTCAATTAATTGTAATACAATTTTAATTAAATTATTCAAAACAATTAAAATATTCTTTTAAATTTTCTTAAAATATGCTTTATATAAAAATGTAATTATTAAAAAAAATTAAATAAAATTCTTCGTAAGGATTCAGTTATTTTTATAAATAATAAAATTTTTTTCAGGAAATTAATATTATTCTTAAAAAATTTAATTAAAATTCTTCATATGAATTCAATTTTAAAAAATTTTGATATTATTGTTTCATTAGAATTTAATAATTATTCTCAATACATATTTAATTAAATTTCTTTGAAAGAAATTGAAAAAAAATTAGTAAAATGCAACACAAAATTAAATTATTATCATAAATAATAAAATTTTTATAGAAATTCAATTATTTTAAATTCCAAATTTTCAAAACATTTTTCGAACGAAATAGATATTTTATGAATATTCTTTGAAAGAAATTAATTATTTTCTAAAATGTTAATGATATTTGTTTTTAAAAATTACATTCTTTTCATAAATAATAAAATTCATAGCAAGACGTCAGTTAATTTTAATACAATTTTAATTTAAATTATTCGAAATAATTTAATTATTTTGTTAAATTTTCATGAAATGCTTCAAAAACAATTCAAATTATATGTAAGAAAAATGTAATTAATTTTTATGCAAAAATTTAATTATTTTTATAAATAATAAAATTCTTCACAGGATTCCAATTATTTTTAATAAAATTTTTAATGAATTCCTCGAAAAATGAAATTATTTTTAAAAGATTTATTAAAATTCTTCAAAGGAAATCAATTTTTTTCAAAAATTTTGATGAAATTCTTTATGAGAATTTATAGTTTTAAGAAATATTCAGTTCTTCAATAAACTATTTATTTTTGTACACTTAAATAAGTGAATTCTCGTAGAATTTTCTAATAAGAATTGATTTAAAATTAAATTTCAGTTAAAATTTTAGATAATAATTGAATATTAGAAGGGTTATAGTGTAAATTTTCAGAAACAAATAAAATTTTTAAAGATTTTTTAATTAAAATCCTTGATAATTTTAATTCTTGTAAGACTGTAATAATATTTAAATTTTAAAGTTTTATTTTGAAATAAAATGATTAAAATTCTGAATAATTTTATTAAAAAATTGCAACAAAATTAATTATCGAGTACGAAGTCTGAGTTGGAGTAGTAAAATAAAATAATTACTTTTTTTTTATAAAAAAAAGGAGTAAATATTATTGTAAATAATATTTTATTAGTTACGGACAACAATAGAAATTAGAATTATAATTTTCTTGATGAATTATGACAATAGTTCATGACTAATATGAATTTTATTATCTATATACATATATATATATAAACACCTAGACGTATATATAATGTCTTATATGTGCGCGCGAATATTTCTTATCGTTCATTTATTTTGCACTCAAGTGTGATTGTGAGACACTTTAGCTTTTGTTTTACGAGCTCAAAGAGGACCAAACACACATTTACGATGGCATCACCTGAAATTATAAATTGCACAAAGGCAATTCGTTTTGACAGTTAAATGGAGTTCGAAAAGGCGCGTAGGATTATTTTGCATTCAAATGTTAAGGAAAGCCGTAGCATCCAGTCTGCTTTTCTGCCCACGCAGAGAAAGGAGTTCATATATATATATATATATATATATCTATATATTTACTGTTGTTTTGTGTCGATAAGAAAAGAAGTTACGAGCGAGTGTGACCCAGTGAGACTCATGGGAAATGCTCTATTGCCTGTAAATACTCTACCTATCTACCACTCTTGGACACTAATTAAAGTACTTTATCCTATTTTCAACTTCCCCCACCTTAAAAAAAGAGAAAAACGAAGCACAATTCTCTTCTCTCTTTTTTTATTCTTAATAAAAAAAAATTGATTAAATAATAAAAAAAAAGTTACTAAATAATGAGAAAATTACTAGGGAAAGAAAGAAATAAGGAAAAGAAAGAAAAAAAGAAGAAGAAAATAAAGAATATAAAAAGTTTGTGATACAATAGTAATATTGTCCTATAACAAAACTGAGGTAAATATTATTAAATTAATACTGCTATTAAATTCATCACGAAATGCTATTTTTTTTATTTCCTTTCTTTTTTTTTTAATAAAAGCGTAACAAATTCTTTCTGTCGATACTGATCTTGGGCAAAAGCTTCATTTGCATACAAGTATCGCCTCGAGAATTATTGCTGAGATAATCAAACGAATGAATAACATGAACTCGAACACTCAGTCAATTAGTAAAAGATAAACTTCGATAAAGAACACATTTAAGGCAAGAAAATGCAAGCAGTTCAGGAACTTGCTTTACATATATTGACATTCTCCATTCGTTTAGCACCTTTTTCTTGTTAATTCTAATGACTTTTAGCTTATTTATGACGCAAGTGAAACGTCATGTTAATTTATCGTGTTATTGTTGTGTCATATATTTTTCAGCGCCAGCGGCGCGTTATCACCCCAAAAAAACAAGACACTTCGCATTTTTGCTGCAAATGCAACAGAGGAAGAAAGGAGAGAGAGAGAGAGAGAGAGAGAAAGAGAGAAAAGTTATTAGTAATAATAACCAAACTCATCTTATACAAAAAACTTTTTTTTTTCATCCTTGTTTTTGTTCAAGTTTTGATATTTTCAATGATTGATTTATCGAAATCGATATTTTTAATTACTATTATTTAATTTTCTGGATTTTAATTTACTGGTATTTTTAATCACCAGCTCACAGTTTTTCCAATAAACGCTTTTATTGGTTACATTTTTAATTACTAGTAGTTTCAATTACTAAAATTTTAATTACATGTAGTTTTAATTACTAGTAGGTTTAATAACTAGTATTTTTAATTAATAGTAGTTTCAATTACTAGTATTTTTAATTACTAGTAGTTTTAATTACTAGTAGTTTTAATTACTAGTAGTTTTAATTACTATGAGTTTTAATTACTGATGGTCAAAGATATACGAACGCTTTTATTTACATCCATTTTTAATTACCAATAGTGTTAATTACTTAAAAATACGAACGATTTTATTTACTTACATTTTTAATTACTAGTCTCTTTAATTTCAAGTAGTAGTATCAATTGATAGTAAGTTTATTCACTAGTATTTTTTAATACTGATATTTTTAATTACTGGTGTTTAAAAATATTGTCAGTTTTAATAACTAGTACTTTTAATTATTGCTAGTTTTAATAACTGTTAGTATAAAATACTCAAATTTACAATTACTAGTAGTTTTGATTACTAGGGATTAGAAATAATGTTTTTTACTACCAGAGATGTTAATTGTTGTTAGTTTTAAGTACTAGTGATTTAAAAAAACTGTCAAGTTTAATTACACCAGTTGTTTTAATTACTAAATAATAGTAAAAAATAGTAGTAGTAAAAAATACTGACTGTTTATATTACTAGTAGTTTTAACCACTAGGGGTTAAAAATAATTTCACTTTTAATTATTAGCCTTCTAATAAATTTAAATTATTGGTGGTAAAAAAAACTTGTAGTTAAAAATCCTGAATTTTTATTACTATTTGTCTGAACTACTGAGGGAATAAATTTCTACTGTTTTAATTAACTGTGTTTTGAATTATTATTCGTTTTACTTCGCAGGTGATTTAAAATAGCGTCAATTTAAATGACCCAAGTCTTTTTAATTGCTGGCAGTAAACAGTGATACTCGTTTTAATTATTATTGGCTGAAAATATTGGTAGTAAAAAATATTGTTAGTAAATAATTCTGATAGTAAAAAATACTGGTAATAAAAATACTGGCATTAAAAATACTGGCAGTAAAAAATGACAGTATTAATTACATAATACTAGTTTTAATTATTGGTGGTCAAAAATATTGCTGGTAAATAATACTGCTAGTAAAAAATTCCTTGTAGTATAAAATACTGGTAGAAATTAATACTGATAGAATAAAATATTAATAGTAAAAAATACTGTTAGTAAAAAAGCTGGTAGTCAATAATACTGAATAGTAAAAAATGCTAATAATAGAAAATACTGGCAGTAAATAATATTGATAGTAAAAAAGTTGGTAGTAGAAATTACTGGTGGTAAAAAATACTCGTAGTAAATAATACTGATACTTAAAAATATTGATAGTTAAAAATATTGCTGGTAAAAAATGCTTATAATAATTAATACTCATAGTAAAAAATTACTGATAGTAAAAATACTAGCAGTAAATAATACTGATAGTAAGAAAATTTTAGTAAAAAATACTGGTAGTAAAAAATACTGATAGTAAAAAATACTGATAGTAAAAAATACTAGTAGTATAAAATAGTAAAAGTACTAGTAGTAGATAATGACAGATTTAATTACTAATCTGTTTTGTTTATTGGTGGTTAACAATACTGGTTGTAAAAAATATACTTTTAGTAAATAATACTGATAGTAAAATATAATAGTAGTAAATAATACTAGTGGTAAAAAATACTTGTAGTAAATAATACTGATAGTAAATAATACTGGTGGTAAAAAATACTGGTATAGTAAAAATAGTGTCAGTAAATAATACTAATAGTAAAAAAATCTGGTATTAAAAAATGATATTAAAAAATACCAGTAGTAAAAATACTGGCAGTAAATAATACTAATAGGATAAAAGCTGGTAGTAAAAAATACTTATAGTAAAAAAAATTGGTAGTAAAAATACTGGTAGTAAAAAATACTTATAGTAAAAAAAACTGGTAGTAAAAATACTGGTAGTAAAAAATAATGGTAGTTATAATTATTGACTCTCTCTACTGTTACTAGCAATTTTAATTACCTGGACTAATAATACCGATGGTTTTATTTTTTTACTATTGCTACATTTTTTCTATTTTCTGATAGTAAAAATACTTTCAGATTTGTTAGTAGGTAAAAACCCCTACTAAACCCTATTAAACGTTTAACCCCTAGTAAGGGGTTAAAGGTTTACTACTAGCTATAGTACTATTAACAATAGAGTTGTTTACTAGCATTAAATTTACAAAATTAAATTTACCGCAGCATTAAAATAGCCTAATAGTAATTAAACTAATATTTTGCGACCACACCATTAATTATTAAAGTAAATCATAGCACACAGGGATTTTTGAATAAGATTCGCGTGTGCCCCCTTGCGTTGATGAAGAAAGAAAAGAGAGAGGGCATAAGGGGGGGAATTAGAAGGGAGAGAAAGAGAGAGAAAGAGAGAGAGAGGTAAGGGTGGTGGTCTATGTGGATATGGTCAGTGTTGCACAAATTACGAGACGCATGGGTTCAGCTTGCATTCGAGCATGCGAGGATAGGTGCCTCGCCTAATTAGCCCGGCGGGTATTTCCGTCGCGTGACGTTACGTGAGCTCGTTTGCCTGGCTTCAGACCAAGTTTTCCGCCGAACTATAAACCATATTCACACCCACGCAACACAATTAGCCGTGCACCCAGGGAATTATAATATCCCGGTGGCGCGCGGTGTTGCCACAGATTCATCGGTCTGTAATCTCATCTACTTCGCCGCTCCCTCTCCAATACTTACGTTATACCACCACCACCCCCTTATAATATACACAGACACACACATATACAGTACTTTTTTTTCATCGCCAACTTCTTTGATTAATTTAGCACTTAGAATAAATCATGAGGGGAAAAATACTTGATTAAGGTATATATATATATATATATATAAAAAATATACCAAGAGGAAAAACCTAGATTTTATTGTCGATGGTCCTGTTACTAGGGCAACAAAATTAATTCATAAAATTATCATTGCAAATTTTTGCGGGAAAAAAAATTGAATTACCACCGCGAATTCTGGATATATATTGTTTTAGAGATAAAAATCTTGGGTATTAATGGTGTTTGATGGTTGTACAATATTATTTTTTTTTGTTGGAAATTGTAATATTTTGTAGGAATATTTCGAGGGGTTGTTTATTTTACTGATTCACAATGACTTTCAATTGTAACTGTTGATGAATAATTATAAAGTAGAACCTATAGCCAAAGTGATCCGTATGGATTACCGAGAGTCACTTGAGGAGTCATCTTTAGTTACTCAAAATTCAAAATTAATCATTTAGGAGTCACTGCGAAGTACTTTTTTTTAAATAAATATTTACAAAATTTCATAGCAATGTTTACTGTATAGCAATATTTACTATACTGTTTAACTGTATTTTTAGTACTATTTAGCAATATTTACTATACCCTTAGGGAGCGTTCACAAATGATGTCACGCAATTTTTCGGGATTTTAGACCCCCCCCTCCCCCTGTCACGCAATTTCATGCAATTTCCCAAGTAAAAATACATTGTGTCACGTTTAGTAGAGACCCCCCCTATCCTCAAAAACGTGACATCATTTGTGAACGCTCCCTTAGCAATATTGATTTTAAGTAATATTTACCATACCGCGGTTGGAAATATCTATTAGACTCTTTCGGAATATTTTAAATACCGTTTACAGGGTGCCCTGAATTTTCCCTGATTTCCAGACAAAATTTTGACCTCTTCTCTAAGCCAAAAAGAATATTTTGAATCACTCTCAAAATGATTAGATACTCAAAAAAAATTTAATTCTTATTGTCTAGAATTTTTAACAATAATTCTTCATTAAATCAATTATTTTTAATAATTTTTTTTAAAAGTTCATTGAGAATTTTTAAATTTATTTGTTTACAATTCAATTTTATGAAATTTTGATTATTCGAAAATTCTTCAATTAAATATTTAGAAAATAGAACCTTTAAATAATTTCAAAAAAAATTCAATTAAACTTTTTCAAAAAAAAAAAATAAATTCTACAAAATTGTTAGTTAAAAGTATGAGAAATATTTTTTTTTTAACAAAACACTACTACAATTCGATTATTTGAATACAAAAATAAATATGTTATTCAATAATTGAATGTTTCATGAAATTGAATTTTCATAAAGAATAAATATCAAAAAAAATTTCCAGTAATTAAATTCTTTTGACTTTTAGTAAAATTTTTATGAATAATTACATTTTTTGAGGAATTGTATTTAAAAAAAATTAAAATTCTGCGATGAGTTTTATTATTTATGAAAATAATTGAATCCTTGTAGGAAATTTTATTATTTTTGAAAATAATTGAATTATTGCGAAGAAATTAAAAAAAAAATTTGTAAATAATTGAATTTTTGTGAAATTTTATTATTTACAAAAATAATTAAATGTTTGCGTAGAATTGTAATAACATTTTTTTTTAAATAATTGAATTATCTTTTTGAAAATTTTATTAAATTAGTAAATATTGAGAAAATCATTGAATTGAGGAAAATTTTTGAAACTAATTGAAATTTTGCCAAGAATTTTATTAAAATTTTTGAAAATAATTGAATTTTCATAAAGAATAAATATCAACAAATTTTTAAGTAATTGAATTCTTTTGGCTTTTAGTAAAAATTTTAATAATCATTACATTTTTCGAGGAATTTGAATAAAATTGTATTAAAAAAAATTGAAATTCTGCGATGATGATTGAATTATTGCGAAGAAATTTATAAAAAATTTGTAAATAATTGAATTCTTGTGAAATTTTAATATTTCTGAAAATAATTAAAGTTTTGCGTAGGATTTTATTAACATTTTTTTTTAATAACTGAATTATCTTTTTGAAAATTTTATTAAATTATAGTAAAAATAGAAAATCTTTAAATTGAGAAAAATTTATAAAAATAATTGAATTTTGGAGAAGAATTTTATTATCTATAAAGATAATTGAAATTTTAACGAGAATTTAAAAAATTTTTTGAACATAATTGAATTTTTTCGAAGAATTTTATTTCTTTTGAAAATAATTGAATTTCTGCAATTATTTGTAACTTCTAAAATTCAAATTTTTTTAGTGTTTTTAGGTAACTAAAATTCTTCTATAAATTTATTATTTTTAATAATTAATTTTAAATGTTTAAAAAAATTTAACTGCGATTTCAAAAGAATTTGTATTATTAAAATATTTCAAAAATCCAAGTTCTTTAAAACTCTCAATTAAATTCATAAAAATGAAAACTTTCTAAAATTTTAAATTAAAACCTTCATCTATTTATAAAAATTTGAAAATCAACTCTTTTAATAAAATTCAATGATTTTACAGTTTTCTTGAAAGTATCAAATTGATACTAAATACCTATGAATTAAATAGATGCCAAAAATTTGGATCAATTTTTTTGTTTGATGCATATTTTTGAAATCAATTCGTTGTGATATGATACTTTTAAGTTAACAGTGTGTTGAAATATTTAAGTAAAATTATTCACTAAATAATTTATAAGTAATAATTTTATGATTGTTTTTTAAAAATTAAGTTATTTAAAAAAAAAATTATTGTCAGAAGTAGAAAAAAATTTCAGGTTTTGTAATAGAATTTTGGTAATTTTATAATTTATGAAGCAATCAAAAAGACACCAAAATTTAGAATTTTCTTATATAAAAATTTTATTTTTTCCAGTACTTTTGATAAAAACCCTGACTTTTTCTGATTTTCCTGATCGATTTTACTTTCCCTGTCTTTTTCCTGAATTTTCTGACTTGTGTCAACTCTGCTTTTAACAATATTTACAATACCGGTTGGCAATATTTTCAATACAGTTCTGCCATATGGTACACAATAATACTGTTTAGCAATATTTGCCATACGGTTCAGTAATTTTTATTACAGTATTGTGAACAGAACTTATTTGTATTTTATTCATTGTTTTTGTTTTTTTATTTATATTATTTGTATTTTATTTTTTTTTATTTGTTATTATTTTACGAATTGTATATTTTATTTAGAACCCCAATTAAGTCAGAATTTAAAATATTTTAGTGTCGAATGATTGAAAGCTTTTTAATTTATTAAAAAAAGGATTAACTAGCGCGCCTACTAACTATGGATTATGAATTCGTAGGTATATATATTTATTAGAATGAGAAGAATCGTCAATATATTTTAATCAATTCGACGATATCATAAACGAAAATCCTCAGCTTTGTTGAACGACACGATATATATAAGGAGACCGTTTTCCAATCTATCATCGACTTAAAGAAAAGGAATGGTTAAAGAGCGGGGTTAAGCGGTCGTAAAGAAATTCTCATTTTCTAAGACTTAAGATGCCTTTGGAGGCTGGAATTAAATCTGGCTTCGGCGAGAGAACCAGAATCCACGGAGAGAGAGAGAGAGAGAGCACGGGTCTGTATACTTTTTACTTAAAAGATAAGCCTCGTGTTTTAAGAGCGCGCGGCGGCGGTAGAACTCGCTCGTAAAAACCCCAAGGAGTTGTGGGGTTGAGAGGAGAGCGGGGGCAGAAAAGAAACACACATACAGAAGAGAGAAAGAGAGAAAAAGAGTCGGCAATGGAAGTTGACCGACCCCTCGAATCACTTCTCGAACCGTAGGAATCAAGAAGGCCGTGATACTGTACTAGAAAAGCCTCGGCATTAAAAGCAGACACGCTCGATGCGTCCATCTTGTTTCCTAGGACCGATTAAGAAAAAAAAAAAATGAAAAAAAGAGAGAGATGGAGAAACAGCGGAAAAAATAAGAAGTAAATAGTTGATAAAGAACCTGCCTTGAATTGTCAAGTGCATTCTCTTTGATTGTCTACTAAAGATGATGATTAAGTGTTCTCTTACTTTACTTATTTCTCATTCTATTCACTAAATGGAAGCCAGCCAAGACCTACAGCTATGTTCACATTTCAAGTATCTTTATTTCAACTTTACGATTATTTATGATATTTTTTTTTAGATTATACAGCTTATAGTTATTGTATCTTGGTGGGAGGTATTTGTATATTCTCGTTGACGATTTTTCTATATCTGGGTCAAGTTAGTGTTAATTTTTAATTGCAGGCATCACAGTTGGTCCCCCTTTCCCCTTTTGTCCCCTTATTTCAATTTTATCACTTTTTTCTCCTTTTTTGGTGATTTGTCCACTTTTTCACCTTTTTTTAATCCACAGGAAAAAAGAAGTGTTATTATAACACTAAAAGTAGTGTTAAAACTGCACGCAACATTTTAACCGACAGTGTGTGATTTTAACACTTCATTGGTGTTAAAATAACACTGGAATGTGTTAAATTAACACTACAGGGTGTTCAATTAATATACATTTTAATTGGCGTTAAAATAACACCGAAATTGTGTTAAAACAACATCACCTGAAAACTACACGCAACAAATTTAACACTTATTTTTTTGTGCCAAAAATAAGGAAAAATAATTAATTAACATTCAAATAATTAAAATATTATTAAAAGTTTTTTCTAAAAAAACAAAAATTCTAATAAAAAACCTCCAATTTTTTTTCATTTCTGACAATAATTTCTTTTTAAATAACTTAATTCTTGAAGAACTATATCATAAAATTATTACTTAGAAATTATTTAATGAATAATTTTACTTAAATATTACAAAATTCATTAAATTTTAAAAGAGAATTTTTTTTGCGTTTACAATTATATTCATAAATAGATGAATTTCGAAAGATTTTAATTTCAAACTTTATAAAATTTCAATTTTGAATGAATTTCATTAGAAACTCTAAAAAACTTTAATTTTTCCAAAAATTGTTTTAAATTTAAATTATTAAAAATAATGAATTTATCGAGGAATTTAAGTCAAAAACACTAAAAAAAATTTGAATTTTGGAGAAGTTTCAAATGATTGCAAAAATTCAATTATCTTCAAAAGTAATAAAATTCTTCGCAGAAATTCAATTTATTATATTCAAAAATTTTAAAGAAATTCTCGTCAAAATGTCAATTCAATAATACCAATTTTTATTCAAAATTGAATTATTTTCAAAAATTTTAATAAAATTCTAGGCACAATTTACAAATTTTTTTTATAAATTTCTTGTCCATAATTTAATTATTAGCATAAATATAAAAAAATTAATCGCAGAATTTCAATTTTAATCAAATATCTCGAAAAATGTAATTATTTTAAAAAATATTATTAAAATTCGTCGAAAGAATTTAATTATGTAAAAATTTGTTGATAAAATTCTTTATAAGAATTCAATATTAAGGAACATTCAATTATTCAATATGAATTATTTATTTTCAATTTTATTTTTATTTTAAATAATTGAATTCTCGTATAATTTTTCAATAAAAATTGATTTAAAAATGAATTTCAGTTAAAATTTTACATAATTGAATATTAAAAGCATTATAGCATGCATTTTCAAAAATAATTGAATTTTAAAAATGTTTCAAATTAAAATTGTGGAAAATGTGAATTTTTCATATTTTTAACTAACAATTCTGCAGAATTAATTTTTTTCAAAAAGTTTAATTGAAATTATTTCAAGTTTTTATTTTCTATTTATATATTTAATTGAAGAATTTCCAAATAGTCAAAATTTTGGGATTTTTGAAAATTGTCAGAATTTAAAAAAAATTATTATAAATAATCGATGTAAAGAAGAATTTTAGTTAAAAATTCTAGAAAATAATAATTGTATTGAAATGATGGAAATAATTTTTAAAAAATTTATAGTAAAAATATTTCTTATAGTACAAAATAATAATCTTATATCACTCGGTTATCTTTAATTATTATAAAAAATAAAATTCTTCATGTTTTGAAAAACTTAAAATTAAATTAAAATTACAAAAAAAATTGTCCGTATTCATTTATTTGAATTAAATCAATTTTTTCCAGTGTAATAGTAAATGAAATGTTTCTAATTAATGATTGCAATTAATTATTTACATGGATTAATAAATTTGTTTAATTACTTTAGAATGAATAAATTGAAATGAATTCAATTTTTTTTGACATCATTCTTTGATATTCTACAATGATGAATCGAAATTTAATCATCTGAATTTTTTTTCCCACCTGACAAATGTCTAAAAATCAAAACATTGTAGATTTTGTACTCGGTGCATGTTTCTTGAGACACTAATGCACTTTAAGTCCATCACAGTTCGACTATATAAGTAGAATTCGAAAGTGTATTATACTATATATAAACTGATGCATTCATATAATTCTGAAATAAATTTTATAACCAGTAATTTTCCGAAGAATAACTCAATTCAATCGTACATATGGAATCTCTACAAATATGCATTTATATAATATATCCCTTATGCCTTCATCTAAAATAGAGATATTTTCCTATGAATTGTAATTCATTATTAATAGTTGCAATTGTAAATCCAATTTTACAAATATTCATATTCAATGTACCATAAAATTTCTCTTATAAATATTTTAAATGTTATTATTATTATTATTATTATTTATTTAAAATAAAAAAATCTTTACTCTATTATTATTTATGACTATTATTTTATTTTCTTAATTTTCTTTTTCTATTTTTATCTTATTTTTTACGATATTGTTCTAAAGTAATTTATTTTTTAAAATCTTAACGTTTAAGCTTGCAGCAAAGCATTGCTATGTAGCAGTTTTATTTACTAGTAGTTTTAATTACTAGTAATTTTATTTATTGATAATTTTAATTGTTGGTAATTTTAATTATTGGTTATTTAAATAACTGTTAGTAAAAAATACTGAAAGGTACTACTACTAGTATTTTTACCTACTAGGGGTTAAAAACAATGATTTTTTTTACTAGCGATTTTTTTTATTGGTATAGTTTTAATTGCTGGTAATTTAAAAAACTGTAAATTTTAATTATACCAATCGTTTTAATTATTTTTAGTAATTATTAGTATAAAATATTGGTAGTGAAAAATACTGCCTGTTTTTTATTACTAGTAGTTTCAACCACAAGGACTTAAAAATACTGAAGTTTTAATAATTAACCTTCTAAATTATTATGTAGGAAAAAATTTGTATTTCAAAATCTACTTAGGGATAAAATTCTGATGGTTTTAATTAACTAAATTTTGAATTATTCTTCGTTTTAATTACATATGATTGAAAATATCGTCAATTTAAATTATCCAACGTCGTTTTAATTGCTGGTAGTAAAAAATGATACGCGTTATAATTATTAGTGGCTAAAATTATTGGTTTAGTAAATAATACTGATATTAAAACACATTACCAGTAAACATACTGGTAGTAAAAATACTGGCAGTAAATAATAATGATAGTAAACATCAATTGCAGTAAAGAATACTGATAATAAAAAACCTATTATAGTAAAAAATACTGATAGTAAAAAATAACAAAGTTAATTACTACTTGTTTTAATTATTTTTCGCTAAAAATACTAGTAGTAAAAAATACTGGTAATAAAAATATTGGTAGTAAAAGTACTGGTAATAAATAATACTGATAGTAAAAAATACTAGTAGTAAAAAATATTGGTAGAAAATAATACTGGTAGGAAAAAATAAAATACTGATAGAAAATAATACTAATGGTAAAAAATACTAGTAGCAAAAAATACTTGTAGTTAAAAAGCTGGTAGTAAAACATACTGATAGTAAAAAATACTGGTAGTAAAAAAGCTGGAAGTAAATAATACTCCTAGTGGAAAATACTGGCAGTAAATAAAATTGATAGTAAAAAGGTGGTAGTAAAAAATACTGGTAGTAAAAATACTGGTAGTAAAAATACTGGTAATAAATAATACTGATAGTAGAAAATACTAGTAATAAAAAATACTGGTAGTAAATACTCATAGTAAAAAATACTGGTAGTAAAAATACTGGTAATAAATAATACTGATAGTAAAAAATACTAGTAGTAAAAAATACTGCTTTAGTAAAAAAAGCTGGTAATAAATAATACTCCTAGTAAAAAATACTGGTCGTAAAAAATACTAGCAATAAATAAAATTGCAGGTAAAAATCTGTCAGTAAAAAATACTGATAGTAAAAATACTGGTAGTAAAAAATACTATCAGTAAATAAAATTGACAGTAAAAATATGTCAGTAAAAAATACTGATAGTAAAAATACTGGTAGTAAAAATACTGGTAGTAAAAAATACCAGCAGTAAATAAAATTTACAGTATAAAAAATGTGGTAGTACAAAATACTGATAGTAAAAATACTGACTGTTTCTATTACTAGTACTTTTAACCCTTAGGAGTTAAATATTCTGAAGGTTTTAATTGCCAGAGTTTTTAATTATTGGTGGTTAAAAATACTGGCTATTTTAATTAGTACCATCAGTCAAAACTACTGGTACAGTAGTTTTTTTTGCTTGACGCAAAATTGCGTATTTTTTTTCTATCCACTTGCTTAGTCAATGTAAAATTTTCCTTAAAATTTAATCCAGAGTTTTGCAAAAAAAAAAAAAAATTACAGGGATTTTTTCTTCTTCAGGGTAAATTCATACATTACTATATATATCTACCATGGCAAAGCACGTCTATACGAATTTAAAAGTCGAAACCGTCGGTCGGAGAGATCAGTAACACGCATCGCGAATTCGTCGATCAAACGTCGCGACGATTTGAATCTCAGAGAATAGAGTTGAGTGAAGTATAGGAGTAGGTGTTGGGGTTGGGGGTTTTTCGGAGAATGGGACGCGAGTATGGAACCAGAAAGAAAAAAAAACTATATAGAAAAAAGAAAAAGGAGTATATATACATATATAGAAGAAAAAAGTAGAAAAAGAAGAAGGAGAAAAGAAGAGACTTTAGAGTCCCTCTTGTGAAAAGAAGGAGCCGCAGGGTGGCTGGGGGCAGAAGTGAGTATTGATTCAGATTCAGCTAGTTAGCTATGCTTGGAGCTACCAACGTCTCTCCTCCTTCTCTGACACTCTCCAACACCCTCTTTTACTCCTTGGCGCGCTCCTTTTTTACTTTAAAGAAAAGAAATGCAAAAGAAAGAGTGTGAGAGAGAGAGAGAGAAGTGACTATATAACATTTGGCGGAGGGGATGGTACTGTAGAAGCTTCCAAGTCTCTCTAAACGCGTGTGCAAACTCGTGAAGGTGCAGAAGGTGACACAACCTTCTCCTCCGATCTTTCCTTACGTCGTGTCATTCTCCTCTACTTTTCTGTGCTATATTTATTCTTTTTCTTTTTCTTCCTCTTCTTTTTTTTGTACCCTTCTTAGACTCACATGTGATTCACTGTGTGCATTCTATTGTCTATGTGCCAGTGAGAATACATTCGATAAGATGAGGGTGCACAGTCTGCAGTTGAAAGCATTCACATTATATAAAATTTATTCCTAAATGTCAATGTGCTCTATTATATTAAATATATCCATATACATTAATATTTTATGTCCCAATGTTTCGAATATCGAAACGAAATTCATTAATCAAAGAAATAGAATCGTATATCTTTTTTTTATTTTTCTAATTTTTAACCCTTTCTTTATCATTTTTCTTTTATAATCTTATCTTACTTTTTAACTCATTTCTGTTCCACTTTTTTTTTACTATTTAGTCATTATAATTTTTAGTAGTATCAGGACTCGAACTAGGTCCGTAAATTCCGTAAAAGTCCGTAACTTTGCTTAAAGTCCGTTTTTTTTAAAAAAAGGTCCGTAATGTCCGTAATTTAATTTGAAAAAGGATGAAAAGTTCGTAAATTGTACGAAATAATTTGGAAAATTTTAGAGAGATTACAAATGATTGCAGAAATTCAATTATTTTTAAGAGAAATAAAATTCTTCGAAAAAATCCAATTACATATGTTCAAAAATGTTTTTAAATTCTCGTTAAAATTTCAATTATCTTTCTAAATAATAAAATTCTTCTCCAAAATTCAATTATTTTCATAAATTTTCCTCAATTCAATTATTTCAATATTTACTATAATTTAATAAAATTTTCAAAAAGATAATTCAATTTTCAATTAAAATTATTTTAAAAAAACTTTAATAAAATCATACGCAAACTTGAATTATTTTCATAAATAATAAAAAATTTCATAAGAATTCAATTATTTACAACTTTTCAACAAAATTTCTTCGCAATAATTCAATTATTTTCATAAATAATAAAAATTTTTACAGGGATTCAGTTATTTTCATAAATAATAAAAAATCATTGCAGAATTTCAATTTTTTGAAATAAAATTTTATTCAAATTTCTCGAAAAATGTAATTATATTCTTAAAAATTTTACTACAATTATTTTCAAAAGTAATAAAATTCTTAGCAGAAATTCAATTACATTTTAAAATTAAAAAAAATTCTCATCCAAATTTCAATTATCTTTATAAATGAGAAAATTCTTCTCCGAAATCCAATTATTTTCAAAAATTTTTAATAAAATTCATGGCAAAATTTTATTGATTTTCAAAAATTTTCCTCAATTCAATGATTTTTAATAGGTATCTATACTATTCTAATAAAATTTTCCAAAGGAATTCAATTATTTAAAAAAAAAATTTAATAAATTTCTACACAACCCTTTAGTTATTTTCAAAAAAAAAAAAAAATTTCCAATGAATTTCATTATTTACAAATTTCTTATAAATTTCTTCGCAATCATTCAATTATTTTCATAAATAATAAAATTTATACAGGGATTCGATTATTTTCGTAAATAATAAAATTCTTTTTAGGAATTCAATTATTTTCATAAATAATAAATCTCATTGCAGAATTTTAATTATTTTTAATACAATTTTAATAGAATTCCTCGAACAATGTAATAATTATTAAAAATTGTATTAAAATTCGTCAAAAGAATTCAATTATTTAAAAATTTATTGAGTAAATTCTTAATGAGAAGTCAAATTTAAGAAACATGCAATTATTCAATAAATTGTTTTTTTTGTATTTAAACAATTGAATTTTAGTAGAATTTCCTCATAAAAATTGATTTAAAAATGGATTTTAGTTAAAATTTTAGATTATAATTGAATATTAAAAGCATTAGAGCTTGAATTTTTAAAAATAATTTAATTTTATTTTGAAATTATTTAAAGTTTTTATTTTCTAATATATATTTAATTGAAGAATTTACGAATAATTAAAGTTTCGTAGAATTGAATTGTATTTGTAAACAAATGAATTTGAAAATTTTCAATGAACTTTCGCAAAAATTATTAAAAATTATGGATTTCTAAAACAATTTTAATTAAAAAAACGAAAAAAAAAATTTTATTTTGGAAAAGTTACAAATTATTGTAGAAACTTAATTATTTTCAAGAGTTATAATATTCTTCGCAAAAATTGAATATTGTTAAAAAATAATAAAATTCTTCTTAGGAATTCAATTATTTTCACAAATAATAAAACTCATCACAGAATTTCAATTATTTTTAATACAATTTTAATCAAATTTCTCGAAAAATGTAATTATTCTTAAAAAATTTTATTAAAATTCGTCGATAAAATTCAATTATTTAAAAATTTGTTGATAAAATTTTTCACCAGAATTGAATTTTAAGAAACAGTCAATTATTCAATAAATAATTTACTTTTGTTTTTAAATAATTGAATTCTCGTAGAATTTTCTAATAAAATTGATTTAAAAATTAAATTTAAGTTAAAATTTTAGATAATAATTGAATATAAAAAGCAATATAGCGTGAATTTTTAAAAATAATTGAATTTTGAAATTAATTTTTTTGAAAAAGTTTTCGTAATATTGATTACTGTAAACAAATGGATTTGAAAATTGTCAAGGAACTTTTTCGAAAATTATTAAAAATAATTGATTTAAAAAAGAATTTTAGTTAAAAATTCTTGTAAATAATAATTGAATTGTAAATTATTTTATCACTTGATCATCTTTAATTATAATAAAAAAATGAAGATATCGATCACTCCGAGTCGAAGACTCAGAGTTATCGAAATCTTCATGTTTTATATAGTTATGAAAAATTTAATTTATAGTTTTATGGAAAATATTCTCTTACTTATATTATTTTATTAATATAAAAAATTATGTATATTTATATTTTTTTCAGTAATTGGTCCGTAATTGTTCATTTTTGGTCCGTAATGTCCGTATTTTTAAATAATTTCACTGGTTCGAGCCCATAAAAAATACTGACAATTTTTTTTACCATTTCTAGTCTTAACTATTAGGGGTTAAAAATGCAAACAGTTTTTATTACTAGGGGTTAAAGTACACACTTTTCACTATCTTCTTTTTATGAACTGTTTTTCTTCAGTTTTGCATTTTTTCAAATAAATTATGTTTTTTACAATAAATTTTCTTAATTTTTCTGAAAGTTGAAAAAAAAATTCCGTTTCGTGAAAAAATATTTATAAAATCACCCCATTTTAGAAACTTTACCATTCAGGTAAATAATTTATTTTAATGTACCGCACACGTGCGATATTCTAATTTCGCGATTCTTTATAAGCTCAGTTTCTCCGTCTCTCCTTTTTTTTTTGATTTTCTTTCTTCTGACTTGAAAATCGCTTAAAGTGAAATAACTAAAAGTAAGAGACCTATTAAAAAGTTTCTTATATATTCAAGTTTTCTTGACAGTTTATAAGAATTTTTAACTGCATACGTGATAGATTTTACTTCCAACTATATCTTTTTCTTCTTAAATAAGCGTAGTTCACATTTTAAAATTTTAAAAAACTTATGATCCCCAAGGAAAGGAGGAAAAAGGAAATCCTTTTGCACAATCATTTATTCCGTGCATGTCAAGCAATACACATATATATGTATAATATAAAATTTGCAATCATATGTGTGGTCTGTATTCATATACACCTACAGAGGCGTGAATGTTAGCGTGCATAGATTTCTGCAAGCGTCGCGACGCCGTCAGTTCCGCGAAAGCTCCTCTGAACTTCATGCGCGTTTGTATTTTGCTCGCGTCTCCATCTTACGGATTTTTCTTTAACCAAGGCGTCGCGACGCCTTAGCGGCTAATAAGTAACGCTTCCTTGGACTCGTGCAGACAGAAAGTTTCATCCCGCGTTCATTTCTTCCTCAACATTGGCATGTTCAGTCGGCAAAAATGTCGTTTACACTTTTTCTTTTCTCTCCTTTTTTTTCTTGCACTCTTTTAACTTGTTTTTCTTCGTATTTTTTTCAGGAATGATAAGTTGAGATAATATTTCTCATATTTTGAAGGGGTTAATTTTAAATAGCACCAATGACTATATGACTACTAATAATTATAATTAGTAATTATAATTGGTATTGATTATAATTTATTTATTTATTTATTTATTTAGATTATTTATTTATTTATTTAGTAATTATACGAATGAATGGAAACACCAATGACTATGACTGCCAATTAATATCATAAAGAATAACATTTTTCACATAGAAACTCAATTATTTAAAATCAAATATTCAAGAAAATTTTTTTAAAGAATTTTCGTAAAATTTATTTATACGAATTCAATTATTTTCATTAATATTAAAATTCATCACAAGAATTAAATTATTTTTAATATAATTGAGGGACTGGATGCTATAATGTGTTACGCGCCGTTCACTTAACATGGCGCGTAACTCTTTATAGCATCCAGCCCCTCAATTATTTTAATTAAATTGTTCGAATTAATTCAATTATTCATTTAAATTTCCAATAAAATGATTCAAAAAAATTCAATTATTTCGAATAACTTTATTAACATTCGATGTAAGAATTCAATTATTTTCATAAATAATAAAATTAAATTATTTTTTTAATACAAAATTTTTATTTAATTATTCGAAATAATTGAATTATTCATTTAAATTTTCATAAAATGATTCACAAAAATTAAATTATTTCGAATAATTTAATTAAAATTCCATGCAAGAATTCAAATGATTTATAGAATACAATTTTAAATAAATAATTCGAAATAATTGAATTATTCTTTTAACTTTTCATAAAATGATTCCAAAAAATACAATTCTTTCGAATAATTTAATTAAAATTTGATGCAAGAATTGAATTATTTCCATAAATAATAAAATTCATCACTTGAATTCAATTATTTTAATAATACAATTTTTATTAAATTATTCGAAATAATTGAATTATTCAATGAAATTCTCATGAAATGTTTCCAAAAAATTCAATTCTTTCAAATAATTTAATTAAAATTTGATACAAGAATTCAATTATTTTCATAAAATGATTCCAAAAAATGCAATTCTTTCGAATAAATTAATTAAAATTTGATTCAAGAATTTCAATTATTTATAGAATACAATTTTAAATAAATTATTTGAAATAATTGAATTATTCTTTTAACTTTTCATAAAATGAATCCAAAAAATTCAGTTTTTTTAAAATAATTCAATTAAAATTCAATGCAAGAATTCAATTATTTTTATAAATAATAAAATTCTTCAAAGGAATTCAATTATTTTTAATACAATTTTAATAAAATTCTTTAAAGGAATTCAATTATTTTTAATACAATTTTAATTAAATTATTCAAAATAATTTAATTATTCATTTAAATTTTCATAAAATGATTCAAAAAAATTTAATTATTTTTGAATAATTTCATTAAAATTCACTATAAGAATTAAATTATTTTCATAGATAATAAAATTCATCTCAAAAATTTAATTATTTTCAATATAATTTTAATTAAATTATTCGTAATAATTGAATTATTTTTTAAGCTTTTTGTAAAATAATTCAAAAAAATTAAATTATTTACAAAAGTTTAATAAAATTCGATGCATGAATTTAATTATTTTCATAAATAATAAAATTCTTCGCAGGAATGCAATTTTTTAATGCAATTTTAATTATATTATTCGAAATAAGTAAATTATTATTTTAAATTTTCATAAAATTATTCAAAAATGTTCAATTTTTTAAAAAACTTTAATAAAATTCTTCGCAGGAATTCATTTATTTTTAATACAATTTTAATTAAATTATTCGAAATAAGTAAATTATTCTTTTAAATTTTATGTAAAATGATTCAAAAAAATTAAATTTTTTAAAAAACTTCAATAAAATTCTTTTTAAGAATTTAATTATTTTTATAAAGAATAAAATCCATCGCAAGAGTTCAATTATTTTCATAAATATTAAAATTCATAGCAAGAATTCAATTCTTTTTATAATACACTTTTAATTACATTATTCGAAATAATTGAATTATTCTTTTAGCTTTTCGTAAAGTGATTTAAAAAAATTCAATTATTTACAAAAGTTTAATAAAATTCTTTGCAGGATTTCAATTATTTCTAATACAATATGAAATTAATTCCACGAAAAATGTAATTATTTTCAAATAATAGAAATTATAGAAATTATAGAAATACTGATAATTGTCTCTAAATATATATTCAATTATATATTTCTAAATTCGTGTAATATTCAAAAATCTGTTTGCAATGATAAAAAAGTTCTTCTCCGTATACACTCAAAGCAATATATTTTGTTGATTACCTACGCCAAAAATCTGTTTGCAAGAATGACATATTCTGCTATACTCATATATTGAAACATTTTGTGGTAGTCTGGATAAAATTTTTTTTTATATTTCTGTTGTTACGTCCGCCCGAGTCCTCAGACACGTTTTGCCATCAGAAATCAGAATATTTATTCATAAAAAGACAACAGAGACATAAATCGTGAGCTATTGGAAAGAGCACCAGACCGTCTGTCACTTTTCTACATTTTATTGTTTCGATCGCTATACTCTTATTCGACTCTCTAAGCTGTATGTATATTTCTCAAGAAGACAAAACAAAATTACACTAAATGAAATTATCATTTCTTTTTCCGAAACACAAATTAAATCAAATTTCTATTTTTTCGAAACAATTAAATATTTACAACCATAAATATATGACTATTAGACTATACGACTACTTTTATAATAAGATTTCTTTTCTATAATTGATAATTGAAGTTTGTCATTAAGGAAAACGTAAATACATAGTCGAATTAGAGTTATAATTTAATAAAGCTGAGAAACTGTCCCTTATTGTTGAAAGTATATAATAGAAAGAAGGTTTGGTTTATACACAACGAATGAGAGAAACTATAATTTTTTCGAAGTCATTAAGTCTCTGGAACGACGATTAGTAATCCATTAAAGTTCCGCCGTTGCCCTCTACACTTAGGGAGTCAGAAACACTTTATAATTTTTTTGAAGGCTTTCCGGTTTTCCGGCTGGTTTCTCTTTGTTTCTCGCCGAGATCCTTTTTTCTGGTCCCTATACATATATATATATATACTTTGAAACGATTCCCATAAGAACGCCCTTCCTTAAAGATGAACCACAGCGCGAACGTTGCGAGAAGCTGTTATTAAAAATTAGGACCACATACAAATCAGGTCGAGTTATGCAAGTCATCGAATCTGAGTGACTTAGAGAAACTGGAAGCCAAAAAAGAAAGCTTGATGTTGTAATTAAAAATATTACTCCCTCGTTACACCAGTTTTATATATATATATATATATATATATATATATATATATATATATATATATATATATATATATATAATATTCGATGGGAGAAAAAAAAACCTCAATGAAATTTTCAGTTCATTCATTCATTTATATATATAAATATATGGCGCCACTAAATAGAGCCGGGCGCCATAGGATCATTTTTTTACCTTACTCGTCTATTATAAAGTTTCAAGGCCGCGAGACCGGAAGTTCACTCTCGCTTTTTTTCCTCTGTCGAAATTTTACACTCAAGTTACACCTTTCACACGGACTAAATTTATTGTTTTTGTAATTTTTAATGAATTTATGTCGTTACTTGAATTTTTAATTATTATCATTGCTATTGTTGTTTTTAATTTTTTTCGTATTTTAATTTCACAGTTTTCTTGAATTTATCAAATTGATAATAAAGTGTATCAATTTGATACCAAAAATTTAGATAAAAAAAAATTGATCTAAAAAAAAGTTTTTTAATTTTTATTAAATTAGTTTTGTGAGAGTAATAGAATTTTTGATTTGATATACATTTGAGTTGATTAAATAAGAAAGAAAAATGTTATTTTAACACCAAATATGGTGTAAACATTACATTAATTAAGCAGAGAATTAAGTAACATTACATTAATTTTAAAATTAATGTATTGAAAATCATATTGAATTCTTACAAAGAATTTTATATCAAAAAATTTGAGAATAATTAAATTTCTTAGAAGAATTTTCTTATTTATGAAAATAATTGAAATATTGCGAAGAATTTTAATAAAATTTTTGAAAATCCTAATTAAAGTCTTTTGGAAAAATTATTTAAATTTTTTTTTCAAATTATATTAAAGAAACTTCATTATTTTATTTAAGTTTCTTTAATAATTTTTATCATATATTTTAAAAGTATCTAATTGAATTAAACAAATAATTTTTTCAATATTTAAAAGTAGTCGTGTCTGTTAAAAATTCTAATTTAAATATTTGATTATTGAAGTTTATTAAAATTGTATAGAAAATAATTTCTGAGAAAGAAATTTTTGAATTTCTGAGAAGAATTTTATTATTTATAATAACATAATTGAATTGTTTCGAAGAATTTATTAAAATTTAAGAAAACAATTGAATTCTTTCGTGAAATTTGATTAAAAATAATTCATGTTTTGCAAAGATTTTACAATTTAAAAAATTAATTGAACTTTTTCGAAGAATTTATTCTAATTTTAGAAAATAATAATTGAATTCATTCTTGAAATTTTATTAAAAATAATTGAATTTCTGCAAAGATTTTACTATTTAAAAAAATCATTAAATTGTTTTGAAGGATTTATTACAATTTTAGAAAGTAATTTAATTCTTTTCACAAATTTTATCACGAATTAAGAAAAAAATTAAATTCTTTTGTAAAATTTTATTAAGAATAATTAAATTTTTTCAAAAATTTAGTATTAAAAAAATTTATTAAATTAATTTTTTTATTTATTAAAACAATTTATTAAAATTTTTGGAAAATAATTGAATTTTTTCGTGAAATTTTATTAAAATTTTATTGAAAATAATTCAATTCTTGCAAATAATTTTACTATTTCTAAAAATAATTGAATTGTTTCAAAGAATTTATTAAAATTTTAGAAAATAATTGAATTCTTTCGTGAAATTTGATTAAAAATAATTGATTTTTTGCACATATTTTATTATTTAAACAATTAATTGGTTTTTGTTCGAAGGATTTATTTTAATTTTAGAAAATAATTGAATTTTTTCTTGAAATTTTATTAAAAATAATTAAATTTTTGTAAAGATTTTATTATTAAAAAAAATAATTGAATTTTTTAAGACTTTACTGCTTATAAAAAAATAAGTGAATTATTTCAAGGAATTTTTTAAAATTTTAGAAAATAATTGAATTCTTTCGTGAAATTTTATTAAAAATAATTGAATTTTTACAAAGATTTAATATTAAAAAAAAATGAATTGTTTTGAGGGATTTATTAAAATTTTAGAAAATAATTAAATTTATGCATAGATTTTACTATTTAAAGAAAAAATAATTAAATTGTTTCGAAGAATTTTATTACTTATAAAAATAATTGAATTTTTTCGTGCAATTTGATGAAAAGTAATTGAATTTTTGCAAAGATTTTACTATTTAAAAAAATAATTAAAGTGTTTTGAAAGATTTATTAAAATTTTGAAAAATAATTGTATTTATGCATAGATTTTACTATATTTAAAAAAATAATTTAATTGTTTCGAAGAATTTTTAAAAATTTTAGAAAATAATTAAATTTATGCATAGATTTTACTATATATTTAAAAAAAATTGAATTGTTTCGAAGAATTTATTGAAATTGTAGAAAATAATTAAATTCTTCGCAAGAATGTTATTATTTATGAAAATAATTTTATACTCTCAATAAAAATGTGATGGGAATTTTTAAATATTTTTTAATATTAGTTTTTCGTATATTTATATTAAAAATATTTTATTCGCTATTCATATAATTTTTTTATTCATAACTTTTTTTCCTATTGAATAACATATCTATTGTTTAGAAGTGAATTATTGAGATTTAATATTAATATCAAATAATAATAATGAATATAACAATAAATTACGTATCGTTGTAAAAGCTGCGCGTTTTCCCTTGCACACAGTCACGAAAGCTAGTAGTTCACGTAAACAGTGGGGTAATATAATCACACTTAATAGGTCTAGATACAGACATGTAACTTTGGCATTGCACGAGATATGGGGTCGATAAGCAATGAATTTGATTTACTTTTAACCTCATGCGAAAACGTCGCGCACAATATTTATTAATGATTTCGAGAATACTTCTTTGATACCAATTATACACATATAATATATAATTGACGTGCAAATTATGCAGTCAGCGCGTGTCACTTTATTTTCTCTCTCGACGATATTACATGCATACAATTTTCTTTTTTTAAAAGAAATATTTTTTAATAATACTTGACGGTAAAAAAAAATTTACAGTAAAAATTAAATGCGACTAAAAGCAGCATTGTTTTTTTGAAAGTAGAATTTTTACTAAAAGGCAAATCAAAATGATGCTAAAATTTGTAAATTTTTTGTTGTATCCACATTTTTAGTATCATTCATTGCAATTTGATACTTTTAAATTAACAGTGCGGTTTATGAATTAGAGACGCATTTTTGACTGAATTTTACGATTTTAAGCCTTGAAATTGACTTAATTCTTAAGGATATCAAATTGAGACAAAAAACGAATCAAAATTGTTGCGAAGCAACGTTTTGATTCGTTTTTTGTCTCAATTTGATATCCTTAAGAGAACTGTGGCAAAAAAAAGGAAGAAGAAGAAGAAGTATACTTAAAAATATTTCTACATAGTATGAAACAAT
The DNA here is from genome assembly GCF_015476425.1 of Leptopilina heterotoma. Classification (NCBI taxonomy): domain Eukaryota; kingdom Metazoa; phylum Arthropoda; class Insecta; order Hymenoptera; family Figitidae; genus Leptopilina; species Leptopilina heterotoma. The sequence continues at coordinate 388,586 of NW_025110999.1, forward strand.
ATTAAATATTTGCAATATTTAAAAATACACAAATGTACGTGTAAAAGAACAAATACGTCCCGCTTCAGTATATTAGCATTTAGTAATTACCTTATCGACCCGATCGCTCTGTAGTTGAACGTATCGAGCTTGTATCTCAGTTACGTCCTTCTCGCCTTCGTCGCACGCGAGCGATTATCCAACCAACACCGCGGCGTGCCTTTGCGCGCATAGTTCAACACATATCAGAAATAAATGCGCAAACCCTGACTTCATGTTATGAAAAAAGAAAAGAAAAATATGCAAGAGAGAGTGAGAGAGAAAGAGAGAGAGAGAAAGAGGGAAAAAAATGAAAAACATTTGTCCCTCCAGGGACAGATTTTAAACAGCTTTATTACTTCCCTTCTCTCCCGCGCTTCTTATCTAAAGTGGACTTCACGCTTACCGCTTCGGAAAAAAGCAAACTTGCAAATGCCCTCTGTTGTTAACTTAATTATGTCATCAACACCCCCTGCTCTCGTTTTTCCCACTTTTTTCTTTTTTTTTCTTTTTTTTTGCTTTTGTAAATTTCTATGCAAAAATTCGATCACCGGTTTTTACTTTCATTTAATTTGTATTTATTTGAATATATTTGAATAAATAGAAGTTGATTTAATGCTGGATTAAATTTTAGTTATTTTTATTTTATACTTTATTTGCACACAGTTTTTCTAAGGATGTCAAATTGAGACGAAAAACGAATCAAAACGTTTATGCTTCGCAACATTTTTGATTCTTTTTTTGTCTCAATTTGATTATCCTTCGAAATGCTGTGTGACGATTTGGTACAGTATAGTTGGTACCAAGGGTGATTACTATCAATGGTGGTTACTACTATTGGTAATTACTATCAATGGTAATTAAAATCAATGATAATTACTATCAATGGTAATTACTATCAGTGGTGGTTACTACTATTGGTAATTACTATCAATGGTAATTAAAATCAATGGTAATTACCCAGGCGCGAAAGACCAATGCTGACGATAGATTAAAGGTTGATTGAGTCTTGAACGCTCAGTGTGGGTAACTCACAGTAGAAGCAGTCTTTACATCACTGTCAATCAATATTAGTTCAATATTGGTTCAACATTGGACCCAATGCTCGTCCCATGCTCGATTCAAGACTCGGTCAGTCTTTATGAGTGAAGCTCGAACATCTAATCTTGATTCAAGCTTGAATCAATCTTTACTCAATATTCAGTTTATCTTTATTTATTACCGTGTTCACTTAATTAAATAATATTATAATAATTATAATTATAATAATTGTTTCAAATAATAATAATAATAATTAACATTAAGTTATCAATTGATAAATAAATATATTATTAATTGTAACATTCATATTTAAAGAAAGTTAAATGGAAAATTTTTTTTTATAAATGTTTTCAAAATTATTATAGATAATTAATAAATAATAATTAAAATGTGCAATAAATATTCCTGACACTGCATCATATTTAATCATTTTATTAATTATGTTAACTTTTAATATTAATTTAATTAATTATTATTTATTTATTTATTAATTATTATAATTTTAATAATTATTATTTAATTAATAAACATTATTATAATTAATAATAATTATAATATTTAACATTATAATTCATTATTATTCCAAATTATATTTATTTACATAATATATTATTAATATATCTAATAATAAATGTTAATAATTTTGTTACTGAATAATAAAAAATATCAATTATTTATCGATGTTTATTAAATTATCCATTAAATATTTTTAATTGTAAAATGTTTTAAAAGTTGAATTTTGTAATGATTACAATTTTATTATGAATTATTTATTATTCATTTTTAATAATTAAAATAATTCAGGATTAGTATGTGTAAAATTTTTAGTCATAGTTTTCACTTTGCCCTTATAAGTAACAAAGTATACGGCACTGGCATTAATATATTACATTAGCCCGAGGTCTCATCGAGACTCAGTGGCCGTGCGGATTAAGTGGTTGCGTCTAGGACTTCCGGAATGCGTTTGGGGCGGGGGGACGTGAGTTCGATCCCACATGCGAGCGGATTTTTTCATTATAAGCGGTTACATAAAATAATAAAATTACTATTTAATCTGTATAATTAATAAGTGTTGTGAATAAAAACTTGTGAACTTGTTTGTAAATAATATTAAAAGTCTGTCAAAAATGAAGTTAAAAAATGTACAAATTATCACAAATTGTGTTTTTTTTTTGCTAAAATTATTTTTCAATATTATTATGTTAAATGACATTTATTGTTAGTCATATAATATTTATATGAAAATAATATAATTATTATAATAATAACTTATTGTCATTAAATATGTAAATACATATATATTAATAACAATACTGTTTATTATTAATAATAATAATTAATATATTCACGTTATATTGAATGAACGCGTGAGAAGCGTGTAAATTTGGGAACAGTGGAAGCAGTCTTGTTCAGTCCTGCTTTCGGTTTCCGCAGCATTGATTGAAGATTGAACGCCAGTCTTCAACAAAGACTGAGCGTCAGGTTTACATCGATGTTACTATTCCGGACTCAAGTAGCCTTGCTTTCGCTGTCCCACCAATCTTCAACCAATACTGACCAAGTCTCAATCAAGCTTCGTAAAGCCTGAACTCACTGTCAGCTCGCGCCTGGGTTACTATCAGTGCGGTGGTTACTACTATTGGTAATTACTATCAATGGTAATTACTGTCAATAGTAATTAAAATCAATGGTAATTACTGTCAATGGTATTTACTGTCAATAGTAATTACTATCAATAATAATTACTGTCAATATTAAATACTATTAATGGTAATTACTGTAAATACTAATTACTATCAACAGTATAATTACTTTTAGTAGTAAACGCTATGAATCTTAATTTTATCAATGCTAATTACTGTCAATTGTAATTACTATCATTAGTAATTACTGCAAAATCCAAATTCCTATTAATGGTAATTAATATAAATAATAACTATAAACGGTACTTACTATCAATTGTAATTATTATAAAAAATAGTAATTTCTATCGATGGTAATTACTATAAACAGTAATAACTATCAATTATTATAACTGTAATTAGTATAATTACTATTAATGGTAATTATTATAAATATAGTAATTTTTATCAATGCTAATTTCAATGAACAGTAATTACTATCAATAGTTACTACTGTAAATAGTAATTACTGTAAATAGTAATTAATGTTACTGATAATTACTATTATAGCTAATTAATATAAATAGTCATTACTATCATTGCTAATAATTGAATTCTTTCGTGAAATTTTTTTTAAAATAATTGAATTTTCGAAAAATTTACTGTTTAAAAAAAAAATTGAATTATGTCAAAGAATTTATTACAATTTTAGAAAATAATTGAATTCTTTCGTGAAATTTGATTAAAAATAATTGAATTTTTGCAAAGATTTTACTACTAAAAAAATAATTCAATTATTTCGAAAAATTTAATATATTTTTAGAAAATAATTTAATTCTTCCTTAAAATTTGATTAAAAATAATTGAATTTTCAAAAAATTTACTATTTAAAAAAAAAAAAATTTTCGAAAAATTTACTGTTTAAAAAAATAATTGAATTATTTCAAAGAATTTATTACAATTTTAGAAAACAATTGAATTCTTTCAATTTGAAATTTGATTAAAAATAATTGAATTTTTGCAAAGATTTTACTACTAACAAAACAATTGAATTATTTCGAAAAATTTAATAGGGGAGAGTCTCCAGTTGTGAGACACCTCCAGTTGTGAGACAGTCAATTTTTTTTAACATGCAATATTAAAAAGCCGATTGGTTTATATAAAAACATTTCTTTTTATATGAGCCAACTTTTTCGTGTACGCCGAAGCGGATATATAAACTGTTTTTGTTAAATACCAACACTGTGTGTGATAATCGACTGAAAAGCGTTTTTTCAATAAATGCAAAGTACTTTTTTTCCAAGTTAATTAATTGGAAAAGGTAAATGTAATGCATTTTCTTTTAGTGTTTTCCTTATATTTTGTGATGCAATTTTGCATTGTTCCAATCTACGGTTGAAAATAATTTAATTTTCCTTTTTCAAAATAGCGCCAATTTCTGGGTGTGAGACACAGCATATCACCAGTTGTGAGACGGTGTCAACACCCATCTGGGCAGCATAAAAAATACGACTTTGCAGGCATACTATTTAAATGTTGTTTTATTTTGTTTTCTAGTATTTTTGGGCATGTCAAGTGGAAAAAAGTCAATTGATTCAGAAGAAATCAATTTTAATGCTCTTGTTGAAGCTATTAAATTGTGTTTATTTGATAGTCATATTTTGGCGAATAAATATTATTATTTAGTATATAATAATATATATTATTAATATATTTAATTATTTCTACTAAACATAACTTTTTATGTCAAACTTATTAAATTTTAGCAATTTTTAATGAGTGTCTCACAACTGGAGACATTTTTTTTTTTTGAAAAAAGCGATGTGCTCGGAAAATGTATCGTAAAATTTTTTGAGTTCATCGAAACACTATACTTTCTTTTAATAAAAGTTGCGTATTTCTGTTACCTTTCGAACGGTGTATTTTAATAACAATTTCGTTTACCCGTTTACAATTTACGGGTCAAAAATGAAACCCGTCTCACAACTGGAGACTCTCCCCTACATTTTTAGAAAATAATTGAATTCTTTCTTAAAATTTCACTAAAAATAATTGATTTCTTGCAAAGACTTCACAATTTAAAAAATTAATTGAATTTTTAAAGACTTTTTACCTAAAAAAAATTTTTGAATTATTTCAAAGAATTTATTAAACTTTTAGAAAATAATTGAATTCTTTCGTGAAATTTTATTAAAAAAAATTATTTAAATTTTTATTAAAGTGTTTGAATTTTTATAAAAATATTCGAATTTTTGAAAAGATTTCAATATTTAAAAGAATAATTGAATTATTTCGAAAAATTTAATAAATTTTTAGAAAATAATTCAATTCTTTCATAAAATTTTATTAAAAATAATTGAATTTTCGAAAAATTTAATAAATTTTCGGAAAATAATTCAATTCTTTCATAAAATTTTATTAAAAATAATTGAATTTTCGAAAAATTTACTATATTTAAAAAAATAATTGAATTTTTGAAGATTTTTTACATAAAAAAAATAATTGAATTATTTCAAAGAATTTATTAAAATTTTAGAAAATAATTGTATTCTGTCGTGAAATTTTATCAAAAATAATTGAATTTTTATTTAAAATATTTGATTTTTCGCAAATTATTTACTATTTAAAAGAATAATTCATTTTTTTGTGAATTTTTTTTTTTTAAATTGAATTTTTGATAAATTTACTATTTATAATAATAATTGAATTTTGCAAAAAATTTTACTATTTATAAAAATAATTAAATTCATTCCAAGAATTTATTAAAATTTTAGAAAATAATTAAATGTTTTGGGAAATTTTATTACAGTTTTATTGAAAGTAATTGAATTTTTACAAAAAAAATTACAATTCATAAAAATAATTAACTTTTTTGTGGAATTTTATTACAATTATATTGAAAGTAATTGAATTTTTGCAAAAAAATTTACTATTCATAAAAATAATTAAATTCTTCGGAAGAATGTTTTTCTTTATGAAAATAATTGAACTGTAAACAGTAATTACCATCAACAGTAATTATATAAATAGTAACTTCTATCAATGGTAATTACTATAAACAGTAATTACTATGAAAGGTAATTACTGTCAATTGTTATTACTGTAAATAGTAATTACTATCAATGGTAATTAGTGTAAATAGTAATTACTATAAATGTTAATTACTATAAATGGTAATTACTGTAAATAGTAATTACTATCAATGGTAATTACTGTAAGTAATAATTACTATCAATGGTAATTACTGTAAATAGTAATTACTATCAATGGTAATTGCTATCATTGCTAATTACTGTCAATGGTAATTATTATAAATAGTAATTTCTAACAATGGTAATTACTATTATTGCTACTTTACTACCAACAGTAATTACTATCAGTGGTAAACGATGTCAATGGTAAGCACTAGCAATGCTAATTACTATCATAAATATTGGTAAATATTAACAATAAATATTTATCGTCTCTTTTTTTGATTATTTTCAATGTATCGCAGCGAATAGTGAACAAATCACGACGTAGAACCGGTGACGTCAAACATCCTTTCGTTTTATTATGTGGATTCAACTTGGGCTAGGTCAGGGTTACTCTCACTTGGCCCAAGAGCGATTTCTTTTATAAACGAACACGAGTTTTTCGAACCATTACTCACAACTATTTTACTATTCACTAAACTATTTATAACTATTTATATAATTTGTTTAAAAAAATTTAAAAAGTGAGAAAATTAATTGTTTATGAATTTATTATTTATTGAAAAAAAGGATAAATAAATTTATTGTTCATTTATTATTTATTATTTATTATTATTTATTTATTTATTTATTTATTTATTGAAAAAAATAATAAATACGTTTATAGTAGTTTATTCAAGTAAATAAAGAAACAAAATAAATTAGAAATAATAAATAAATGAACAAAATAATTTAAAAGTAATTGATAAATAAATTTTTATTTAAAAAAAGAAGTGTATTTCTAATGAACAATTTTTTCTTCTGTTACAGGTGAGTTACTCTTGTAAAATTTCCGAATCTAAGTGATACAAACCGCTGAGTGAGTATATACATATTATTTTTATATTCAGTATCAGGGTGTTTAATTTACGAAAATCTAATTTTTTTTTCTTTTTTGAAAAACAACATGGTATTTTAATAATAATTTAATAAATTATTTGAATTCGATTATTAAAAAATAAAAATTCAACCAATTAGAGTTTAAATTCAGTAGTATTGCCGCATTGCAGAAGTACCCAAATAAAAATTAAATTTACCTGTTTATTTCTAAGGTCGAAAATTCTACTTTAAAATCCTACAAATACAATAAATATTCACATATTTAGTTTATGGACACAAAAATAGTTTAACGAGGAACAATATATAATTTAGTCCCTCTATGTCTTTGGGAGGAAAAATAGAGGCAAAATGTGTTGTTGCAATAAAATAATCGTCACTTCATGTTTCAAAAATTTAAATCACATCCTTCTTAATGTTTTGAAAGTGAGAAATTTTACGATTGAATATATTTATTGCCAGAGGTCATGTCAGCATTTACTCGTTAATAATAAGACATTCTGGATAGTTATTATGGCAATTTAAAACCGAAGGGTCTCTCTCACTCTCTCTCTCTCTCTTTTTCTATTGGGGGAAGGGCCCATTTTCAAGCACCAGCCTGTTGTTTAATAACTGTTGTAAAATTTATTAACTATCTCTTGAAAAATTAAAATAGCCTATATATTGTACCCGCTCAGAGGAAGAAAAAAAACTTGTCTTTTTTTCCTTTTTTATTATCCCACTATTTTTGTCTTAATAACTTTAAAAAAAAATTTTCCCCAAAAATTTTTTATTGTACGGTGATAAAAATATGCGAATATTTTCTTTTGTGTTTGAGAGAAATGATTTTTCCTCTACTTAGTAATTTATTGTTTTATGGCACAGGCTACACTAATTATTGTGAAATACAGTAAAATTTTGTTGGCAATAGTAAAAATAGTAAAAGTAAAAATAATAATAATAATATTAATTTATTCTTTTACTTTATTTTTTGTATATTTTATATTATTTTTTATTTATTTTTTTATTCTTATTTCTTATTTATTTTGTTATTTTGTTAATTCTTCATTTTATTTTCTTATTAATTCTATTTTGTTCGAATTTATTTTTTTATTTTACTCCTTTTTTCAATTTTTAATTTCAGTTTTTTATTTATTTTGATAATTTATTTATTTATTATAATTAATATTAATAGCTATATTAATAATCGTTGTACTCCAGTGATCTGTAGTTTGAAGTTAGTGGTTGATTGCTTTTATGTTTTTCAACTTTTTTAATAAATTTTTTCTTTAAATGTTTTTAATTTTTAAATTAATGTCTCGAAACTCATTGAATTTTTGATAATTCTAATTAAATTATTTTCAAGAATTTCTTTGAATTTTATTCAAAATAATGGAAATTCTTTAATAATTTTAATTAAAAATTTGCAAAGTAATTGAATTTTGCAAAGAATTTCTTTCAAATTTTTAAAATAATTTTCAAAAAATTTACTATTTAAAAAAATAATTGAATTATTTCGAAAAATTTAATAAAAGTTTAGAAAATAATTGCATTCTTTCGTGAAATTTCTTTTAAAATAATTTGTTTTTGATAAATTTATTGCCATTTATAAAAATAATTGAATTTTTGCAACGATTCTACTATTTGAAAAAATAATCGGGTCAGTTAATAATTTATTTTTATTAAAATATTGATTATTGTATTTTATAAAAATTTTATTGTAAATAATTAAATTCCTGAGAAACATTTTATTATTTGTAAAAATAATTTATTGTTTTGAACAATTTATTAAAATTTTTTGAAAATAATTGAATTCTTTCGTGAAATTTTATTAAAATTTTATTGAAAATAATTCAATTCTTGCAAAGAATTTTACTATTTATATGAAAATAATTGAATTCTTGCAAAGAATTTTACAATTTATAAAAATAATTGAATTCTTGAAAATAATTTTACTATTTATAAAAATAATTGAATTCTTGAAAATAATTTTACTATTTATAAAAATAATTGAATTCTTGTAAATAATTTTACTATTTATATGAAAATAATTGAATTTTTGCAAATAATTTTACTATTTATATGAAAATAATTGAATTTTTGTAAATAATTTTACTATTTAACAAAATAATTGAATTCTTGCAAAGAATTTTAGTATTTAAATGAAAATAATTGAATTCTGGCAAATAACTTTACAATTTATAAAAATAATTGAATTTTTGTAAATAATTTTACTATTTAAAAAAATAATTGAATTCTTGCAAAGAATTTTATTATTTAAATGAAAATAATTGAATTCTGGCAAATAATTTTACAATTTATAAAAATAATTGAATTTTTGTAAATAATTTTACTATTTAAAAAAATAATTGAATTCTTGCAAAGAATTTTATTATTTAAATGAAAATAATTGACTTCTGGCAAATAATTTTACAATTTATAAAAATAATTGAATTTTTGCAAAGAATTTTACTATTTATATGAAAATAATTGAATTCTGGGAAATAATTTTACAATTTATAAAAAAAATTGAATTTTTGCAAAGAATGCCATTATTTATGAGAATAATAATTAAAAAACTGTTTTAAAAGAAGCAAATATTAAGAGTGACCGGCTTCGAAGAAAGTTACCTAAAAAGCAAATTATTTTAAGGTTATTTTGGTGTTAATTTTGTCTAAATTTGAAGTATCTTTTTAATTATTTGAAACTAAAATCAGTTTTAATTAATTATTGCAGATGTAATGAAGACTTAAACCTCAGTTTTTTATATCCAGAGTTTATCCTTTTTGTGCATTCTCATTCCAAAAATGACAAACATAACCTAAAATTGCTTGCTTATTAAGTACCCTTCTTCGGACGGCGGCACAAACAGTAATAATATTAAAATAATAATAAAATATTAATAAAAAAAAGAAAAAGGAGAGGAAGAAAGAGTAGAAGAAGAAGAAGAAGAAGAAAAAAGAGAAGAAGAAGTTGATGAATAGGAACAATAATAATAGTTAGGATTATTATTGTAGAGAGGGTCAAAAAGAAAAAAAAAAATGTTGGTATAATTTTTGAAAAATAAAAACAAAATACAACTTTTTTGTTCTTTCAAGGTTATATAGAAGACTTTGAGGGCACACACACCTTCTCTTTGTATGCATTGAATAAAATAGGTAGTTTTATATACTATATATACTTTAAGAGGGTGTCATTTGTTTCTATTTCGGTATTATAGATTTACCTGGACCGAAGGGGACGCTAATAATAATTTTAAATCGTTGAACGTAGCATCAGTCACGTACTGCAAACAAAAACCAGCTTCAGGATTTCTTAATTTTTCTTTTGAATAAAGAAAGACAGAGAGAGAGATTCATAAAATCTTTGCCCCCAAACTAAGGACTAATCTTGAACGCGCGTTAATTGTTTCGATGGGTTTAGTACTGTAAACAAAGGCAGTAAATAACTGGAAGATTTCTTTCGAAAACGTTCATTTTACCCAAAAGTACCTGCTCCCCAGGGAGAATTGGGATTACACGGCTGCGAATAATAATATGCCTTTTATAAAAATTGCCGGTGTATTCGTGGACCAATAGTGTTTCTCTCTTTCTCTCTCTCTCTCTCTTTTTTTTTCTCTCTGTCGTGTAACTTGTGGACAATGGTCACTCGTTGGCGGGTGGTGCATTGTCCTGCCCAGTTTTCACTTTCCACTGACGGGGACCGGACACCAGTAAAACCGGCGAGGTGTGCAGGTGCTTTGTTCCAATGAGAGATATCCCCCCAAGGGATCCAAAGGACCTGAATATTTGAGGGGCGCTTCACAACTCCAAACTTTTGGCTATAATTCTCAAATTTTACGACCACCTGTGACACTTGTTACGCCACAGTGTACCAGAAAAATGTTATTTTCAAAATTTATCGTTTCGAAAAATTTTCCCTTCAAAATATAAATAAATTTATACATAGAATTAGTGTCAATATTTCCGGTTTTTTCATTTTTATCTCATACTATCGCATGTGTGAATTAAACTCCCAGGGAAAAATTCATTCAAGAAAATCCAATTCAAAAATTTACAATGTTAGATATTTTTTTTCCACACTTGGAAATTTTCAAGAAACAAATTTGTTTCGGTTTTTTTTTATCATTGAAAAGAACCACAAAGAATTTTTTTTAATTCTTCTTCAGTTTTCAAAACTTTTAAAAGAAAAATACTTTGAACTTTTTTTTCAAAAACAGGAAAAAGGTTGTTTTTATTTCTTAAAATTTAAAGGGTTCTTTAATTTAAAGAAAAATTTAAAAAAAAAAATGTTCAAGAATGGTACAGACGAGAAGTATTCGCTTTTCTGCGCGTTAAAGATAATCGGGATAATCATATTGGGATAATTCTGTTTTTGAGGATTTTTCAAGAATATTATTCTTCAATGCCTTTTGCACCTAATGCGATTTAAAAAAAATTTACTTGAATGATCAATGCGGCTTTTAAAATTTAATCTTAATTTTCAGTGAAAACTTATTGTACTTGAAAATATAATTTTCTGTAGTATATATTGTGTGAGGAAGTAAAGTTCCATTTAAAATGGGACTCTAAATTAAAATGGGCCTCGTTGGAAAGTAGGTAAACCGAAGTGGGTCCTTGTTAAAGGCTATTCGCAATAACATTGAATATTCCAATTACATTCCTAGAATATTTCTTTTAATCATTGGAAATATTCATTGGAATTTAAAAAAAGGAATTTATTATTATTATTATTATTATTATTATTATTATTATTATTTTTATTAAATTATTATTTTATTAAATGTTTAATATTTTTATTATTATTTTTACTATTATTATTAATATTATTATTGTTGGATTTTCAAGAAATTATTCGCAAAAATTTTTTCATAGTTTTAATTAATTTTTCAATATTATTGTTATTATTATTCCCAAATACGGAATATTCCTTTGGAACATTGCGAATATTTCGAAAAAATATTCTCTTCACATTTTAAGAATATAAAAAGTTTAATTTTTTGAATGTTTCTTGGAAACATTATAAATGTCCAATTTTAATTAAATACTATAATTGCAATTAAGTAAATATTTAGTAAATATTCCAGTGGAATGTTACTTTTAAAATTTACAACATTTTTAGTTCAAAATAAATTGATAATTTATTTAAATGGTAAGAAAATTGATCATAAATAATACTAATAATAATAATGAATATTTTTACGAAATTCTAATGAAATATTCCCACAAAATTCCAAAGGAATATTCCATTCACATTTTAGAAATATTAAAGTGTTAAATCTTTGGAATGTTCCTGTGAAAAAAATGTTTGTTAATAATGCATTCAAATTCCATAGAAATTATTATTTTATTTGGAATTTGGTAAGAATATTGAAATAGAATATTACTTTTAAAATTTACAATTTTTTTAGTTGCAATATGAATATTGATAATTTATTGAAATGGAGCGAAAATTATAATAAATACATTTTTAATAATACAATTACAAATAAGAATGTATTTTTACAAAATTCTAATTGATGAATATTACCCAAAAAATTCCAATGGAATATTCCTCGCAGTATTCAGAAGAAATATTCCATTTACGTGAATTCAATTATTTTAAAAATTTTTAATAAAATTCTTAACAACTATTAAATTTTTTTTTTAATTTTTAACAAAATTTTTGGCAAAACTTCGATTATTATCAAAAATTTTCCTTAATTTCATATGAATTCTATTATTAACAAATTTTTTATAAATTTCTTTGCAATAATTTAATTATTTTCAATAAATAATAAAATTTTGTACAGGGATTGAATTATTTTCATAAATAATAAAATTCTTTTTAGGAAGTTTTTTAGAAGCAGAATTTTTATTATTTTTAATACAGTTTTTAATCGAATTATTCCTCGAAAAATGTAATTGTTCTCAACAATTTTATTAAAAATCGTCAAAAGAAATCAATTATTTAAAAATGTTTTGACAAATTCTTTATGAGAATTCAATTTTAAGAGATATTTAATTTTTCAATAAATTATTTATTTTTGCATTTAAATAATTGAATTCTCGTAGAATTTTCTAATAAAAATTGATTTAAAAATGAATTTCAGTTAAAATTTTAGATTTGAATATTTATTATTCAAATATTTCGAATATTCCAATAATATTTGAATATTAAAATCTATAGTGTGAATTTTAAAAAATAATTGAATTTTGAAAAGGTTTCAGATTAAATTCTTTGAAAATCTTAATTTTTGCATTACTTATAACCGCAACAATTCTGTAGAATTAATTATTTTGAAAAAGTTTAATTGAATTTTTTGCTAAAATTATTTTAAGTGTTTATTTTTTAAAACGTATTCAATTGAATAATTTCTGAATAATTGAAATTTCACGTAAAATTAAATTGTAGACAAATGAATTTAAAAATTCTCAAGAAGAACTTTTTCAAAAATTATTAAAAATAATTGATTTAAAGAAGAATTTTATTTAGAAATTCTAGAAAATAATAATATTGAACTAAAATGATGAAAATAATTATGAAAATATTACAGTAAAAATATTCTTATTATATAAAATAATGATTTTATCACTGGGCCATCTTTAATATTATTATGAAAAATGAAGAAATATTCTTATAAGTTGATAAATTTCAAAAAAGGTTTGAATTTGAAATTTTTGATAATAATCTTCACTTCTATGGAAAAATAATATCGATTAAATATTTATTTAGAAAAGAAGTTATTGATCTTTTCAAATAATTTTACAATCGTTTTTAACAAATAGAAATTTTGTAAATATTTTTTCCAAAATAAACAAAAAATTTCTTAAACAAAATTTGATTTATAACATTTTTTTTTTTTACTTAAAACTTCTACTTTGTTTATGACTTTGTAATTGAGAAGCAGAAAATGTGCAAAATATTTTCGACTTTCTAATTTTAATTTTCCAACAATTTTTTATTTTTTTGATAAAAGGAAAAAATGATTTTTTTTAATTTTATAAAAATTTGTGTTTTAAAGAATTGAATTCCTGCATGAAAATTTTATTATTTATGAAAATAATTAAATTCTTTTGCGGGAACTTTTTCATTAAAACAATTGATTTTGAAAATAATTGAGTTTCGAGAAGTTTTTGAAATTTTACATATTTCTACAAAAATTTTTATTATAATTTTTTGAATTGTTTGTAAAAATTAGTAAAATTTACTTCGTACGTAGCAAAATTTACTACAAAAGTAGTAAAAATTAACAGAAATTCTCTACCGGAAATTTTTTACTATAAAAGTAGTAAAAGTTACTTTATATTTTTCTTCGTGTATATACACGCAATGAAGTTATTTTTTTTTGTATTTTTTTTAGTGTGTAGATTTTTTCTACTGATTAGATGTGTGTATCTATTATAATATATTTTTTTTACCTATTAAAGGTGCGGTCTCCGTCCTTATTTAACTCGCGGTGTCTTTTTAAAAAAATGTTTCCTCTCTCACTTTAATTCACGGGACACATCTGCCTCGGCATAGTCTCTCGAACACTCTAATTACGACTAATTTTGTTAATTACCAGGGACCTCGCTAGTGAGAGAGAGAGACCCACTCATTCTCGTACCTGTCTAATTCGAGGGTCCAACATTGTGTCTAGACTTTAAACAACATTCGCGCATCCAACCGACGGCACCACTCATAATTAGCCACTTCCACCTTCTTCTTCGGACAATTTTTGCATTTTCTCATACACTGTGTGTACTGTACAATTATAGTTCTTAGCAGCAAAAAAAAAACGAATCTCAGGATAAATCAATTTTTACGATTCTCCCAAGGTTTTTTTCTCTGCTTTCTTTTTTTTAGAAATTAAAAGTAAAACCAAATTTATAAGATTAGTTTTTAATTTGTAAACATAAAAATGAACTAAACACCAGTTAGACAGGTAGATTTTGAACAAAGTTTTTCAAGGGTATGGAACGGAAGCGTTAAAAATATTCTCTCGTTTTCCCTATATAGACAATAAACTTTTGACGATGGTGAGAGAATAGAAATTTTCATCTTTTGAATGAAAGAACAATATTTTACTTTTGAATAAAAGTTTTTGGTATATAGCACCTGCAGCTAACCCTTTTTCAGGTGTCAAGTATATAATATAACTACCTGTAAAATTTTCCACTAGACAGAGAAAATGAAAAGTGAAAAATTTTTCATGTTTGAAGAGCGAAAAATCTCATTCACCAAAAAGATAAATTGATCGCATTTGAGAAAAATCATTAGAGAAAAACGTGCCTAACGAAGCGACTAACAATTCGTAACACTTGGCTGTAAATTTTCTCCTGCCATTATTCCCAAGACAAATTGTCACCTGCTATTGGAAATTTTCTTCTATTTTTGTCACTGAAAATTAATTTACAATGGCAGATGAAGAAAAAAAAAAGAGAGAGAGAGAGAGGGGGATGTTTCACAACCCTTGTATTCTTTTCTAGTCTAATAGAACAAAAAATGAGAATGTAAAACTGAGAATGTAATAATAAGATGACCGTTTTTTAATTTATTTCATAACGGTCGTGATGAGAACGTGTTGAATTCATTTAAGAGTAACTGCCGACGAAATTTTTATTATAAACGGACAACAATGAGATTATATCCCTATGGGTGTTTAGCTGTAAAGAAATGCATGTATGTTGTGTATGTATACTTGAAGGAATGAGGGGTTAGATGGACCCTGGGCGCCCGACTGTCTGGTCGGTCCGGTTTCCCTTGACCAAAAACGGTGAACATCCCGTTTCCCATAACTTCATCCCCCTTCATTCCATTGAATCCCTCTCCACTTCTCTCTCATCGTTTTTACTCTCCCCGAATGGACGGGAAACAACTACCTGACTCTGATCGCCCATGAAGTGAAAAAAAAGAGAGAGAGAGAGAGAGAGAGGGAGAGAAAGATACCATTCACAAAATTCTTTTCCGAAAATAAGTTGCGTGTGCATCATCAATTTTGTCTTTTATGAAACACACTGCACTATCAAGTTAAAGGAGATTGCTACTTTTGCTTTTGCATAAATATAAAACTTGACTGCCTACGCTCGATGCGCGAGCAGAAAAGCCTCTTTATTTTTCTTCTTCTTTTTCTTCTTTTTCTTCTTTTTTTGTATACACACGCAATACTCGTTCGTAATTTGCGTACATACAATCGCCAGAGGGATAGGTCATGAACTAAAGTTCCACTTTCGCCAAGGAATATAGGGATATCCATTGTTTCGGGATTCGTTCTTAGAAATTAACTTCCCAATTATGCGAATAAACGTTTCTTCTTTTTATCTTCTTTTCCGTTTTCTGTCTACTTTGACGTTCTCTGAGACTGAAATTCCATTGAAGATTCACCGATAGGAATAATATTCGATTTTCACTTTGATATTGACTTTCATTTTCACTTTGTGCTTTAAAAAATTGAAAGTGAAAATTAAAATCAATGTCAAAATTGCTGTCAAAGTGACGGTCGAAGTGAATATTTTAAATATTTAATAAAATTATTTTTATAGTAATTTCTTGAAAGGAATTCAATGGTCAGAAAGTATTTTCACCCTTTTTGAATTTCTATTTTTTCTAATTTATAGATTTTGAAATCCATTCGCAATTTTCTAGAAAATATGTTTTTGTATCCATAAAAAAATTAATGAACGAAAAAATTAATATTTACAAAAGTTTTAGCATTTTTAAAAAAGTTTTCAGGTTAAGAATTTAAAAAAATATGATTATTATTAAATTTTATTACACGAAAACTCATTTGATTTTTTTCTAACTAATTTCAGAAGAAACTTATTCAAAAAAAAAAATGTTTTATCGAATAATTAATAATTTTTTTTTTAAACTGAAATCAGTTGAAAAAAAGGGTTTTCGTATGATAAAATTTAATAATAATCTTTTTTTTTTTAAATTCTTAACCTGAAAACTATTTCTTTTCAAATGCTAAAACTTTTCTAAATATTAATTTTTTCCTTCAGTAATTTTTTTATGGATACAAAAACATATTTTGTACAAAATTACGAATTGGTTTAAAAAAATTATGAATTTTTAGAAAAAATAAAAATTCAAAAAGGGTCAAAATATTTTCTGACCATTGAATTCCTCTGAAAAAATTACTATAAAAATAATTTTATTAAATATTTAAAATATTTTCTTCATATAGTTAAAAATATAGATTTTAACGTCCCCTTAAAGACTAAATGTCAAAGTGAAAATCAAGGTCAAAGTGAAATTTTAAATATAAATTCTTTGTAGAAATTTAATTAATTTCAAAATATTGTCGCAATTCAATTATTTTCAATATCTATACTGTTTCAATAAAATTTCCGAAAAGAAGTGAGTTTTTACAAAAATTTTAATGAAATTCGTTGCAAGAATTCAGTTATTTTCAAAAAGTAAGAAAAATCTTAGGAAGAATTAATTTTTTTTTTTTAGATACAATTTGCGACTAAAATGATGGAATTGAATTAATTTTTAAAAAGTTTAACAAAACTTGTTGATAGAATTCAACTTATTTTTAGAAATTGTGATAAACACTTTAGAAGAATTCAACTATTTTCAATACCATTTTAATTAAATTCCTCGTACGAATACTTACATTTTCTTCGAAACAATATATTAAATTTAGACGTATTTTTACAAATTTTATTTTAATATTATTTTTATTTACCATTTTCATAAATAATAGAATTTTTACAAGAATTCATTTTTAAGAAATATTAAAATTAAAATAAATTATTTAATATTGTATTTACATAACTATATGGATTCTCGTAGAATTTTCTGCATCACGAAAAGAGAATAAGTATTAAATTTTGTCAAAGTATTTTACAATTTGGGGAAAAAATATGCGAAATTTTGATATAAAAAATACTAAACTTTAAAATAACTTATGGTGAAATTTAGTATAATTATATCAAATATCAAGAATATTAATTATTAATTAAATTTTAATATAAATTTACTAAATTCCAAATATAAGTTTTTTTAAAGTTTAGCATTTTTTATGTCAAAATTTTGCTGTGTCGCATATTTTCCCCAAATTGTAAAATACTTTTACAAAATTTAATAAAATAATCTCTTTCCACGTAAATGGAATATTTCTTCTGAATATTGCGAGAAATATTCCATTGGAATTTTTCGGTAATATTCCATTAGAATTTTGTAAAAATACATTCTTATTTGTAATAGTATTATTAAAAATGTATTTATTATAATTTTCGCTCCATTTAAATAAATTATCAATATTTATATTGAAACAAAAAAAAATTGTAAATTTTAAAAGTAATATTCCATTTCAATATTCTTACCGAATTTCAAATAATCAAATAAAATAATTATTTCTATGGAATTTAAAATGCATTATTAACAAACATTTTTTTCACTGGAACATTCTAAAGATTTAACACTTTAATATTTCTAAAATGCGAATGGAATATTCCTTTGGAGTTTTGTGGGAATATTCCATTAGAATTTCGTAAAAATATTTCAATATTATTAATTAGTATTAATGATGATAAATTTTCGCACCATTTAAATAAATTATCAATTTTTTTTTAACTAAAAAAAGTTGTAAATTTTAAAAGTAACATTCCACTGGAATATTTACTATAAATATTTACTAAATTGCAATTATGGTATTTTAATGAAATTGGACATATATTTTCTGCACGAAAAGAGAATATGTATTAAAATGTCAAAGTATTTTATAATTTGGTGAAAGAATGTGAAATTTTTGATATAAAAAATCAAGTTTGAAAAAACTTTTGTGAAATTTAGTATAATTATATCAAATATCAAGAATATTAATTATTAATTAAATTTTAATATAAATTTACTAAACTTCATAGAAGTTTTTTTTAAAGTTTATTTTTTGTATCAAAATTTTGCTTTGTTGCGCTTTTTCCACAAATTGCAAAATACTTTTGCAAAAAGTCACATGCATGCAAAAGTCATCATACTTTTTGATACTTTTTTAAAATTAATTATCCAGTGCAAAGTCTGAAAATCAAATTTGCAGTAAACTTACTGCAATCTTCCTGCAAGCGTGCCATAAGTTTGCGGCAATCTTACAGCAATATTGCAGCAAGCCTATTAGAGAAAGATTTCAATCAACTTGCAGCAACCAAATTTTGCATAATATTGCTGTAAGCCTACAGAAAAATTCTAGGAATTTTTTAATTGGAATACCCCGGGTTTTGGATTAAAATAAATTTAATTAAAAATAAGTTTGTCAAAAATTTTCTGTTTTTACGTTCTTTTTTTTCTTTTTTTTTTGCTGCTGGGACTTCATTCAATTCGAACTCGGGTGAAAGTGACGCTGGTTTATTTCTGTACAGCAGCCTTTGTTTATTTCCCATTCTCATCTTGTTGAAAACGACCCAGTGAGAGAAGAAGAGATGAGTCCCCCTGCCATCCCCTCTGTTGCTCATCGTATAACCGAGGCATTCCAAAGCGTTAGTTTGATGGGTCCGTTCGCTCAGGTCCCGGCACCTTTTTACACAACTTTTTCCATAGTCGTTCGCGAGATCGTTCTTTGCTACTGTATCGTCACAGTTTAACTCTTTGTATATAATATTTCTCTCTCTCTCTCTCTCTTTATATTTCTCGTCGCAAAAGACCAAAACTCCTCCAACTTTTCGCTTTCTATAGATGGGCATTTATTTTTTTTTTTCATGCGCATATATATATACACCATATAAAAATGCTTTATATATATGTATATATATTGCCGTTTTGTGCATACACTTGTGTGTATACCTCATGGTGCGAGCCAGTAAAGAATGCGCGTGTAGCCGGCGCATACCGAAGAATCGCGCAGAACGTTTTGACGACCCCATAAAATCCGAACGGATGGACGAACCACCTCTTGACGCGGTTCTCTCCTCATCTTTTCTCTATATATATTTATTTCTTTTTTTTCCACCTTTTGCATTTTCTCTCCTTCTCTTTTCCATTGCATTGCAAGAATATATATATACATTTCTTCGGCTCGAAATTGCACACAAAGTAGGTCTCGACCTGCTGGCTGCTGGACCAAAATATACCGAACGCGCAGTTTATGGTGTTCGCTTCTTAATGTGTAATTTTGGGTCAAAAAGTTGTTTATTAAACTCGAAATTCGATCTAGTAAAAAATTTGAATAATTATTAGTCGAATCCTAATTCCCACGTGAAACGTTTCTACGGAAATTCCATAAAGAATTCCGTACAGAATTTATGCAAATATTCCACATTGTATATTTTTACAGAGTTTTCCTCAGCTAAGGATTTTTTTCCGCGTGCAAAATTCATGAAAAAAATAATTAAAAACTAAAAAAATATAATAATAAGGAAATAATATTAAAATATTTTTGTAAATTGTACAAAAAGTTTGTAACCCTTTGTAACCGACAAAAAGATGATTAATAATAATGAAATGATTCTTGAATAAATTTATAAAATAGGAAATGAAAAACTCACGTTTTTCTTTCTCTATTTTATGAATTTATTCAAGTGGCAATTGTCGCTTTGGCTGTTTAGTAAAATTTACTATACTTCTGTTTTGGATTTTAAATTCAGTAAATTTCAGTAATTTTGGGTATAATTAAGGGTGGCCACACGTCAGTAAAGTCAGTAAAACAAAATCTTCGTCAGTAAAGTCAGGGAAGTACCAATAAAAAAATTTTTTGTCAGGGAATTTTAGTAAATTGAAATTTTTTTCGGCTTATTTTCAAAAATTGCGACTTTCTCAAATTTTTTTTTAAATATTGCATTAAAATACCAAATTTTCTTTTATAGTATAAAATCCAACTTTATACAGTGCGAAAAATAACTAAAAGTAAATCTTTAAAAATTATTTTTGAATAATTTTTTTTAAATAATTAAATTTTTCAAAAAAATCTATAATAAAAATCTTTTAAAATAATTGAAATTTTGTTAAATTTAATTGAAAATAAATCATTTTTTCCACTTATTTTGTTTCAATTTTTGAAAATCAACTTTTGAAAGAATTTTAATTGCAAATAAATCAAAAATAATTAAATTATCAAAAATTTTAAAGAAAAATCTTTAAATGTATATTTAAAAATGAAAATCAATAAAAATTAGCCTCTAATTTTTAAAAATTCAATATTTTCAGTATTTTTAATGACTTATTTCCGAAAATTCAAATACGTTCAAAAAAATATTTTAAAAAAGTAATTAATTTTTTGATGGATTTTTAATTAAAAATTTCGAACATGATTTTTTTCCAAATTGTTAAAAATAATTCTAAAATGTTATTTTTTCAAAAAATACTAATATTTGTTAAAAATCAAGTTCAAAATTTTTAATTAAAATTCATCAAAAAAAATTCATTAGTTTTTTTAAATTATACAAAAATTCTTTTAAGGAATTCAATTGTATTTTCAAAGAATTAAAATATTTGTGAAAAATAATTCTTAGAATTTGTTTTATCATAATTTCTTAAAATTCAATAATATCCTTCAACAAACTAAAAATTTATACTGCTTAAGATTTATTGAAATTTCGGAGAAATTATGGTCCGATTCATAATTAAAATTTTTCAAAAATAATTTGATAATTTTTATTTATTGTTTTCAAAAATTCCATCATTTTTAATATATTTTACCAAATTTTAATTGTTTGGAAATTGTTTAATTGTATATAATTAAACAACAATTCTTTCAAAAATTATTTTAAAATATTTAAAAAAAAATTATTTGTAAGAATTTTGTCAGGGAGAATAATTCCAATGTTAGTAAATTGTCAGGAAAATTGATAAACTAAAAATCCTAAAATAGAGATTATTTTAGGTAATTAAATTTTTTTTCACAGTTTTTCTAAGGATATCAAATTGAGACAAAAAATGTAGCAAAAGTGTTGCGAAGCATAACATTTTGATACGTTTTTTGTCTGAATTTGATATACTTAGGGAAATTTTGCTTCAGTATGAACATTCAGTAATTTTGCACAAATTGAATCATTAGTGAAAATTGAAAGTAATGATTTATCCAGAGTGAAATTTTTACTAATTTAAATTTACAGAGAAATTTAATTAATGCAAAAATCTCCGAACATGACAGTGAATAAGAAAAGAGCTCGCGTCTAATTTTTTAATTTCCAAAAATTCTTCTCGAAAATTTCCAGTTCAATTCTTTTAAATCCTTTCAAATTTTCAAATTACTTCTCCCTATGAAAATTTCAGTAAAATTAATTCAAAAGAAAAAAATAAAGCTTAAGGAAGAAAGACAACGGGTAAAAGAAAATACCCTTCCTAGAAAGTTATGGATCATTAAAAATTTTCCCTAAATTGTGACACACAATATACATTAGAATTAAAAAAAGAAATCCTCCCCGGAACATATTTATTCTTTTTCCATGAATTCCAATTAAACGTTTTCTATTTTTCCCGTTTATATGTATTAGAGAAAAAAAGAAGAAGGGATAAAGAGAAAAAGATGGAGAGAGAAAGAAGCAGCAGAAAGAAAGAGAAAGAGAGTATAGTGATCTTTTTTTAAAAAAGACGATATACTTTCAACAATATTGTGAAACGGCTGAAATTTTTGGAAATAACCGCGCGCACATTGAAAAACCGTCAATCGCTAATAAAGTTCCTAACATAATCATTGCCGACAAAGGTTTTTCTTCCTTCTTCTTCTTCTTCTTTTATTTTTTTTTCTCTCCCAAAAACTGTCGAGAATATCCTCCCACCAGAGAGACAATGAGAGCGGCCTCCTTATTCTTGGACCCGAGAGAAAAAGATCCGAAGCGTTTTTAAAGGTACTTTACAAGTTTCCCTTTCGAAACGAAACGGAGAGAGAGACACACACACACCTGGTCGAAAGCCATTCGGGTGTTATTCGAAAACCCCCTCTTTTTCTTTCTCTCTCTCTCTCCTTCTGCTTCTTCTTGACATAAGTGTACCGAAACTGTCCGAATTCACTGGACCGAGTTCCTTTCTCGAGAGACGAAAAATCTCGTCCACTGAGATTCGTGCTGGCCATTCACTTCTCTGTGTGTATATATATAAGTATAGTCAACAACCCCTCTTTCCGCCCTTTGAATTCTGGACCGGTCACTGGTCCATCCCTTTTTTTTCAATCAGGAACTAACCTTGCTCTATCGAAGTGAATTAGAGGCAGATTTTTTTTCCATGTATTTTGCATTCTAAATTATTTGGTGTTTAATTTTTAGAAAAAAAGTTAATTTAGGGTGTGTTCACGAATAATGTCAGAGGTACTTTTTTTTAAGATTTTTACTCTCCCCCCCTTGTTAGGCAATTTTACCCCTGGCCCAATTCCAAAAACGTTACATACCATTTGTGAACTTTCTCCTAATTAGTAAAATTTTTTTTTTTTTTTTTTTTTTTTCTTTTCTTGGTTTTATTTGCACTCTAAATATAAATTACATCTTGTTTTTAACTAACTAAAAAACATACGGATTTGGTTGCCAATTAAAAAGATATTTTACTACATGGAGAAAAATATAAAGTAACATTTACAACTTATTTTGTAGTAAAAAATTTCCGGTAAAGTAAATTTTTTCCGGTCCGGTAAATTTTGCTACATTCAAAGTACATTTTACTAATTTTTACAAATATGTACTTTGAATGTATAGTAAAATTTACTCTGAATGTGTATAGTGAAAGTTATACCAAAAATGCTATACCAGAAATGTTTTACTATAAAAGTAGTAAAAAGATACTTTATATTTTTCTTCGTGTATAAATTTTGTAATTCTAACTAAAAATTAGTATAGCTTTTACTAAAAATTAATAAAATACTACATAATTGTTAAACAAATCAGCACCCTTTAAGGAGGAATCTGACAAAAAATCGGAACAAAAGTTAGTCCAATATTATTATTTCTTATTTCAAAAGAAAAGGTAAAATTAAATTTTAAATTCCTTTTTTTAGAAGCGTAAGGAATTTAATTTTCTACATTTTAAGAATTTAAAGTTATTTTTGCATAAAAATTATAATTTTATGTCAATGCATTTATTTAAATGAAACTTTTAATCGTTTTTAATATTCAAAATTAAAGCTTTTCCACCAAAACGAATTGAAAATTTAATTTGTATTTCTTTTTTAAATTACGAAATTAAGAGATTAGACTATAGCTTTTATTTTGACTGCTTGGCAGATTATATAGAAAGCAATACTAATTTTATATTTGTTTTTTAAATTTCCAGTATTTAATTTAAATTTAAATCAAAACAAAATCATTTTTAAAAAATTTCAAAAAAACAATCCTTCGATAAATTATTTTAATCCATCTTGGTGCTAAAATAATACCCCACAATTTTTCTGTGATAGGATACAGATTTTTAAACAATTTAAAATTTATGTTTTTAAAATTATATAGTGAAGGAGAATAAAACGAAAACATTCGGACAAAATTTTGTCCGAATGTTTTCGTTTTATTCTCCTTCACTATAATTACTATTTCTCGGACGTAAAAGATATTGATTAATATATAATGTTTTTAAAAGAAATTATAGAAAGAATAAATTTTAAAATATTAAAAATTTCTGTCGTTAAAGTTTGAAGAAATGTATAAATCATTTGAATTCTAGCAAAAGCTCTTAATTCTATAAAAATTTTTTGGAGAAAATTCTTAGGTTTTCTTTAAAAATTTTTTCTTTAAAAATTAGTTAAAAGCCTATTAAGGATTAAAATAATTTATATATATAATAATATAATCTAATATATATATAATAATTTATAATTTATTTAATATCTTTTAGTTTACTGCGCGTGAATTTATTTGAATTAAATAAAAGTACATATTTGTCTCAAAGTCTACATAGTTTTTCTAAAGATATCAAATTGAGACAAATAAACGAATCAAAATGTTGCTACGCAACAATTTTAATTCGTTATTTGTCTCAATTTGATATCTTTAGAAAAAATTAAATTATTGTTAATTCAAAAGAATCAAATTGCAACGAATTGATATACCAAAAATTGAAATCAAATCATAATTTATGATCTGAATTTTTGGTATCATTTGGATCCAGTTGGGTATTTGAAATGGGCCTCTAAGAAGAGCCTACGGCCATAAAAATAAAAAAAAAATTGAGAAAATAGGGAAAATTGTCTAAAATCCCTGTGCTAAAATCCCATTTCAACTAAATGGCAAAACTATAGAAAATTTCCTACACATAAATGTTTTATTCATATTGCATAATTAAAAATCTTTTTATTTACAATTAAAATTAAGGAATTTTCCATTATTTTCTTTTCTTATGGTAATTAACCACCATGGTTGATGTTTTCTTCTCTGTACACATTCAATAATAATTATTCCATATTTTAAGTATATGTTTAAATATATACGATAGTAATCATTTCAAAGAATAAAAGAAGAAATTTTTCTAAAGAAAGAAATACATTTCAAGGGACACAAGTTAAATTTTCTATAAGAATAAAAGAAGTATTTTCTAATGTATTTAAAAATTTTCGAATTTTCATTTAAATAATCCCGCAGGCTTTATTTAAAGTCACTAAATTTATTCCTGAGAGGAGAGAAAGAGGAATTGTTTCGGGAGAAGAAGAAAAAAATGAGAGGCACAGAGAGAGAGAGAGAGAAAGAGAGACAAGGTTTAGGGCTGGACTTTGGTCGATGTTAACAAGAGGGATGTATTTTTAGGCTCTCAAGGGTCACATAATCAAACAGCGAGGCAGACTTTGGTATTCCACGAATAAGTTGGTTTCCAATCTTACTGGATCTTTTAGGAGCGCAACGCTGAAAAGAGGGTGTAGGGAAGCGAAGCTTATTAAAAAAGGACTCGAGGCAGATCGCGATTGGTCGAGGTTCTCCCCGAGTGAGAGAAAAGGGCACAAGGGGGTGGTGAAGGAGGAGGAGGGGGTGAGCTTCAAGTTGGCGGAGGGTAATGGAGAAAAGGGGAGAGGAAGAAGAGAGAGAAGTGTATAAAGTCCAAAGTATAAATGCGCGCATACAAGGGCGCACGCGTACGTTAGAATTCAAGTTGGAGAAGAGAGAGAAGGGTGCTTCCCTTGTAGACATTCGTGGAATGTAAATGGCGGCATTTACCTCTCGAAACGTTGTGAATTCCTTCTCTCGCAGATCTTTCACTAAAGACTCTCCTCTCCTACGCTCATCCAGAAAGCTGCAATTTGTCCATACATATAAAACGACCACTGCTTACCAAAAGGTTCGCCAAAAGGTACTTTTCCTCTCTTCGCATATTAAGGAAATTCCTAACTTTATACAAAAAATATTGCAAAAACATTTTTTTTTCCCCAACAATTCAAGGAAATCGACTGGACACTTCCGATATGCGATGCGACGGTTAGTAATATCGACACACAAAAAAGGAAACGAAACGAAACATTTCGTGGAGCGTATCTCCTAAAAAGAGATATCTGACATTTTAGTTTTTAAAAAGCAGATACACTTTTGACGTCTTTCTTCCAAACTCTTGTTGAATAAAAAAATGTCCAGAGTGTGGGAGGAGGGAAAATTTAGATCGTTGCCCTGACCTCCAGTCAGTCGCGCGGTTTTCTATCTTCTTGGGGATGTCTAGCGCTTGCCGGAAATCCTGGATCTTCGATCGGAGTTGGACGGGTAGGTCGACGATACGTCCGGCGGGTATAGCTGATGCGGGCGAGAGAGGAAAGATTACCGGAAAGATATCCGGAAAGTTCCTACCGGCGCTGCGTCTCAAGTTGTACCCCCTACCTGTATAGACTAAAGGAGAGGAGAGAGAAAAAAAAGAGAGAGAGAGAGAGTGTGGCTTCGAGCTTTCGAAGCGATGGTGGGGGGAGGAGCTCCTACCTCTCCTGCGAAAGCTTTACAGCAGCGCGAGACGTACACTTCATTAGGCCACGCCCCCAGAAGGTTGTAATGTCCCGCCCATATTGACCCCCACCACTGTGACTGCGCCGCTCTACCGGTTGTGCTCGTCCGTAGTGGGGGAGCACCAGGAGGGGTGGAAGCCCGTTCGCGGAGGGGCGGGGAGCGAACAGTTCGGCAGCGCGACCCGACGTGGGCACTTCGCTGTCCGGCCTTTCTTCATTAAAATATTATCCGTACCCCGACGTATTCGTGGCCCGTGCACCAGATCGGTGCCAACCCTTAAAAAAAACCCAATTTGCGGTCAAAACTCGCTCGCTTTTTCCGAAGCTAAAAAAAATCCGCGAATTAAAAAAAAGTGCCAGGTATTTAAACAAAAAAACAAGTGACCCGAATTTTCATTAGTGAGTAGTGTGTGACTTTTGTGATAATAAAAGAATCCACTGGTCAAGAATTCGCGGTGTGACTTCCACAAAGGGCCAACCATCTGGAGTTTTTCCTTTTTTGTTTTTAATTTTTGCTCTTGACGCTGTATTGGATGTTAATTTTCGTGATACCCGAAAAAAAATAAATCAAGTGCCAGGAAATAAATATTATACAAGAACACCGTTTTTTCTTTAGCGGTTTTATATCACAGTGCCAAGAAGAGATAACAAAAAAAAGTACAGGGGTCATGCTGTGTGCTTGCTTCCTTACTACCTTTTAACTAAGGTCGAGGTCAGTGCGAAAATCCTGGGTATCCGAACCCAAGAGTAGACGTGCTTCTCAATAACAGTGTTCAAATACAGTGCATTCCTGCAACCAGGAAAAGTGGACGCTCCGGGATATGAACCCAGGTATGTGTCACTTGGTGAATTAGTGCGAGTGGAGTGTAAATTAGGAAACAAAAAAAAGAATTAGGCAGTGAATAAAAAACCATTCGCAAGGAAATAATTAACATGAATCGTGTCTAATAAAAATATTCGTTTCGAAAATAAAATTGAAGCACCGGAAAAAATTAAACACCGAAAACATGAAATATCGAAAAATTAGAACACCTCTTTCTTGAAAAAGAGAATTTTGGATCCTGGGGATTTTTATACCTTCGGTTGTTATTTTCTTCTACGGAAGACTCTTTGGAATTTTTGCTCCTCATCATTGGTGGTATTTTTTGGCAATTATCGAAAAGTTGCTACATTGAATACAGATATCAGATGTGTTGCAATGTGTTTTATCACAACTCTTCCGTAATAGTGATAAAAATAGTGATTGGTGCTTGACTTTGAAAAGTTAATTCCTTATCTTTGGATACCATTGCTCAGGGTACAATCATGTACACGATTGTTGGATTCTTCTATTCCTTGGATTGCTACTTCTAATTCAGAATTCTCTCAATTAGTTGTTTTTGTGTGTTTTCTATTTTTGTTGTTTCGTATTTTTGCATTTTGCAATCTGCATTTCGCAATTTGCATTTAGCATCGGGATTTTGTATTCTTAATTTCGCATCATCCTGGAAAGGAGAATTAAAAAAAGGATTTGGAACATTTGGTTCGAATCTTAATGTCCTGAAACATTGTCGAAGTAGGTTTTTTTCTGGACTTTGCTGTTTGTCTCGGTTTTTTTTCTCTGTAGTGATAATCTGTCGCAAATGGCCTTCGTGTGTCTATACACTTATGATCGATTCTCATCAGCTATCCACAAAACATAAGTCAAATGTCTTTAACTTCTATTAGACTTTCTCTTATAGTCCATTCCTCTGAACTTGTAAACCCTTTTTGTATTCTTAATGTCATTGGATGAAATTTTCATAATGTGTAAACTGGTCCTTCAATTTTGCAAATTGCACTTTCCGGTCTATAGAATGGAAGTTGTATGTCTTCCTTAGCCTTTATCTCTTGACTATATTTTTTTATTTTTCTAATTTCTTTGTATTTTTCTCATTTAACATCATTGTATTTTCGTTCTTTAACTTCTTTGTATTTTTGTCCTCTCTTACTTTTGTCTTTCCAACTTC
The DNA here is from genome assembly GCF_015476425.1 of Leptopilina heterotoma. Lineage (NCBI taxonomy): Eukaryota > Metazoa > Arthropoda > Insecta > Hymenoptera > Figitidae > Leptopilina > Leptopilina heterotoma. The sequence continues at coordinate 417,096 of NW_025110999.1, forward strand.
TACCTTTGTTGTCCGCATCTTTATCCCTCTATCTTTTTAGGATTTTTCAAGAATAGTTCGGTACGTTTTTTTTTAGAAAAATCCGTATAGAACAACTTTAATTAATTTCTAAGTTTTTCCCAAAAAAGGAATCTGTGTATTCTATTGGGGAGGATTCTAGTAAAAAAGCATTACACTTGTGGCAAATGTGTTGAGAAAAATTCGAAAACCCAAAAAGAAGCAGATTTAAAGATGCTAAGAAACGAAAATCCGAATGCGCATCATCCTGATTTTTGTTCCTGAGGAATTAAATCTGTTTTGTCAAAAAGGAAAAAATTGAATAAAAGTTGGTTGTTACGATTGAGAAAAGTTTTCAAATAGTGAATTTGTTTTTCGAAAAAGAAAAGTGAAAAAACGATTACGAAACAATAGAAGGATGGTCGAATTTCGTTTGTTACTATCTTCAATTTTGTTGTTCCTTAAATATTTTTTACATTCTTTTAAGGGCATGGCAAAGTCGATGCGATTTTCCTATTAAAACTCAAAGTGGTAGATACACAAAAATAGAAGTTGCTGCAAAAGAGAAATAATTGAAAGAAGTGATTTTCTAATACGTCCCTTAAATTTACAATCTTCTTTTCAAGATTATTTTTTCCATTTCGGAAAGAACAATTTAAGTGCTCTTAGAATATAATAGACACGGCAATTGGCATCAAAAAGAGTGAATTTATTATTTAACATTGTGGTGTCATTTGAGGATTGTACATGATTATGAAGTTTATGAAAGATTTCGAAAGATTAAACACCTCGCTTTTGATATACTGCAACAAAGAAACAAGCTGTTGCAAACAAACAAATCTCAAAAATGTGGCTTAATTTTAAAAAATTCATTAACGAATGTCATATCAGGAATTCTTAAAAACGTTTACTTTGGCTAAACACCTAAACCATTTTACCTTCGAAGGATATTTTTTTATCAGATGATTCTCTGATGGGTCCGAGAGCTTTTAGAAAACGTTTCAGGTTACTTCTTATTTCAATGTTATCTCGCCGGTTGACATTTCTTTAAAACCTTATCTTGAGTTACCGTTGGCATTATGTCAGATCGGCTTGTTTGCCCTCCAAATAACTTTTCCATACATGTCCAATATATATTTTATCGATGACGAGTCTTTCTGATTTATCACACTCACACACACACACACATTATACTCGAAAAAAGAGTAAATTATACTTCTCTTTGTGTTGCATCATTATACATCTTCATTCACTAAAGTTCTTCATTAGTTTTCGTTTCTTTCATATTTGCTTTTTTGAGCAAAGTTCTTCAATAATTTCTTTATTAGATCAAATTCTTCATTAGATCAAAGTTCTTTAATCAAACTTTTTTCTAATTGAAAAATTTTACAATTTGAAAGTTGGAATTTTAATTGTTCGATTGGGAAAGTTGTGCAAATTTTAATCCGTGGATTAAAATAGTTCGGGTGTGAAATGTTGTAGTGCAAACAACAGTTGTATACATCTTGTGATGTATTATTGTTGATTGCTCGTCAATTTTTATATAGCGTTTGATGTGTTTTGAAAGGGAAGTTGTGGAAACGCGTGCGGCACGTGAGAATTTGATTTCGCTGATGATAACGGAACCCAGGCAAACTTCTTGATATTTAACGCGATATGGTGACGATTTAGATATCTCTCGTTTTTTTTTCGTTTACCAGCATACAACACTTCATGTGTTTTTGTGAGATGTATTCTCGATAATAAAGTTTCGGAAATATTGCCAGATAAATCAGCGTGACGTCATTTCGACATGTGTTGATAAATCTTTAGAGCGAAATTTTTTGCTAAATAAAGCTTTAAGCAAAATCTGAAAATATAGTTTATATCGAAAGTGTTTTATCCAAAGTGTCAATATGGAAATTTTCTTCTGCTCCAAAACTAATTTTTCATCATTATTTTCGAAGAAGAAAAAGATTTTGGTTGTACTTTGAGTAAAATATTTCTTTCTTTCTTTACTTTCTTGGTAAATTTTTTAGTAAGTTGAAAAGTTATGAATTTTGGATTTTTTTTGTTGGGTTCGCTTTTCTTCAAATATACATATAATTATTGTGGTGAGAGAGATTTTTGGTTCAAGTGGATGCTGCCTCGAAAGTGGCTGTTGGTATATAATCCGTCGGATCCCGCGCGTTGAAGTCTCCACTCGAGAGATGAATGTAGTGCTCTCAAAATTTTCGAGAACAATGTTTTATTAGACTCGTGAAAGTGTCAAAATTGCCGTTTCTTTTAAAAATCTATACAGCTAATTACTTTTCGCTAATTTTTTTTTAATCAAAAGTATAGTGAAATTTTACTTTTCGAAAATAATGAAACCAATGAAGATGAAATTTATTTAATATTAAAATTTATTATTCAAAGTGAAGAAGAATGAAATATTAAAAAGTAAAATATACAATATTAATATAACTATAAATATTAATATTAATATTTAATATAAATACTATTATTAATATTAATATAAATATTAATAAAATATCAATTTTTAATTATTATTGAATGTTGAAAATAAATCTAAACGATAATTCTAGATTATTGAGAATGTGTACATTGTAACGTAAAAGTAAACTCAAAAATACGAACACCTAGATCAATATTCTTGTTTTTGTACTTTTTATATTAATTACATTCTAAGAATTAAAAATTCGTAATTAATTCAAATTTTTAATAATATGTTTCCATCTGTGTCAAGTTTCATGACTGGAAAAAAATTATTATTAACGTTTGGAAAATAAATTGACTGTTATGCTTGGAAAATTTTCGTCATTCAGAATGAGCGGGGACTAAAATTTTTGTCAGTGTTTTATTCCAAGGAAGAATTAGTTTAATTTCTCTTTGTACGGCACTTTTTTTTAATTATCTCATTTTATACAATATTTTAAATATTTATTCTTTTATACAGAATACTTATGACATTTACTATATAATTTAATATTTTTAATATTATATTTTATAGAAAAATGAAATTTTTTATTTTATAAAAAAAGGGATTTTTTTTATTTTTAAGAAAAAAAAGCATATAAACGGGAGTAATAAATTTATATCTTTCTCCTTGGAAAAAAATTCTTTTTTTAATGAAAAACTTAATGATATTAAATTTATTTCATCTTCATTGCATATTCATCAAAACTAGTAAAAAATTATTTTTTAAGAATTAACTACCAGTTTAAATAACTTATTCGTAAGAAATCGCCCACATATATTAATTTACTATAATCCTTTAGCGCTTTCTCGCATAGAATCTTTTGAAAATATTTGACGTGTATATATTTAACACTTAAATAGAAAAATTTCCCGCACTACAATCAGAAGCAATTTAAATATACATTTTTATCGAAAAATTTTCATTTTCCATAATCATTTCCATGAAAATGTCTTTTTTTTTATTAGAAAAAATTATTTTCGAAAATTAACATTAACTTAGTATATAGATGAAATTTTATTGTAGTTTTAAATATTTTCTTTTCTACATAAAATTAAGTTGAGACTGAGTAAAAAAATGAATTTAAAAGCATCGCGTATTACGGATTAAAAATTCTCGAAAAGAATATTATAATTATTCTTTCGATACACCTCTCTCGCGTGTCTCTAATCTTCTTCATTGCGGTAAATTTGCATAAGATTTCGTTTAACTAACGTTAGGGGTTGATGGTTTAAAAAAAAAAAGTAAATAAATTTGCCTTAAGGGGATTTCTTTTGGGTTTATATTTACATGTATACTCTTAGGCGTCTATATATATTATAATGAAACTCCTTTCTAGGAGCGCGCGACGTGTCTATGAATGCCAGACGAGTTGACTACGTTAGGTGCCTTTCTGTCAACATAATGCAGTTTATTATCATAAACTATTATTGCAGCACGTGCGATCAAGTGCACGCGTTTGTAGACGCGCTACTTCCTCTGCGGTTCTTTTGCCCGTCAATATTCGCGTCAATTCCCTTCTTTTATGTGTGCACAGTTTGTGAAAACTGCGATTTTTCCAATCATATAGTGAGGAGATTTGCAATTTTTCATTTTTTACGCTATTTTACTTAAAAAATTATATATGAAGGTAAAATTTTTTCTCCTTGTCAATGTTTTCGAAAATTACAATTCGATTCAATTTTTATAAATTATAATAATTACTATAAATTAAAGGAAAGGTAAATTCCAAAATTTAGGTTAGATAAAAATTTTATTCGACATAATTAAAACTTTTATGTGAACCAAATAAAATTTATTTGAAACAAATAAAATGTCTAGTTGGCTCTGAGTCAAATATGTTTTCTCTATGAGTATGTATATGAATTATATAAATCTATAAAATATAAAATAGATAAATATATAATATATAAAATATATAAATCTAGAAAATATAAAATTGAAAAATATATAATTTATAAAATATAATTTATAAAATATATAAATCTATAAGATATAATTTATAAAATATATAAATCTAGAAAATATAAAATAGATAAATATATTAACAAAATATATTAAATCTATTAAATATAAAGAAATGTATAATATATATAATATAATATATATAATATATATAATATATTTATATGTATAATATACATAAAATATACAAATATGTAATATATAAATTTATCTATTTGGAAGTTGAATAATTATATCTTCATACATATATAAAATTAGAATTTTAAAAAGTCAAATAAAAAGTTTCGATGAAGAATTTAAAATATATATATTAATGACAATGTGGGTCTCAGTGCTTAAAAGATAAACAAAATTCTAAATTTTATTGATTTATTCCAGTGACATTTGCATAAATGTCGTTGAGTAGTAATTTTCCTTCTTGAATATTTATAAATTTAAATGTTCATAAAAAAAATTTGCTTCTTAATCATATATTGACAAATGACGAGCGAAATTGTCATACATATACGTATATATATTTACACTATTCACTTTATTGGTTCATTACTAATTGAATCAATTAATGATTTATCGATTTAGTATACACTATAATTAGGAATTAATTTGAAAAAATTTGAAAAATTAATTTGAAAAATTAATTTTAAGAATGAATTTCAAAAAATAGAATTTTTTATTCTTTATGAGTAAAATTTACAGAAATAAAAAGAAAGTAAATTTTACATTAGTGTGTATAGTAAATTTGACGTAAATAGTTTATAAATAGATTAATTTCTAATAAATATATGAATTCCAAAAAAAAATTATTCCAAATCATTCCAAAGGCATAAATTTAGAAACAGAATAAAAAATAAAAATACAAAAATAAATTTATAATAAATTGTTTACAAATAATAAATTTACGGTAAATAATAATTTATAAATTATAAATTAACAGTAAATAATTTAATTCATAGTAAATATAATTTATATAAAATAGAATGAATTTTGTTCGCTTTGATGAGAAATATTTATTGCATTTCCCGCGTCTATAAAGAAAATTGTATGATTTAATAAATGATTGAATAAGATATTTATTAATTCGGTGTGAGAAATGATCATGTAGTTAAAATTGGGAGAATAATAATATTTTATATTATAGGAAAAGAGGGGAAAGAGAAATATATGTGAGTTTTGATTGAGAGGAAAGTGTAAATGTTTTGTGTGAGTTTGTCGTGTAGGGCATCAACATTCACCGCCCACGCAGTTATACCTGGATTACCTGTAATATTCGTGTTGGGTCGAAATAAGCGGGGTCCGTCCAATTTTTGGAAGTTTCGTTACCCTAAATACCTGTACCCAGTAAGCAGCTTGTTCTTTACGAGCTGCCCGCAGTCGGTGGTATATCTATACGACTAGAATTCTATTTATATATTTATTATATAAATAAATATTTTATTTATTTATTTATAAATTATAATTTATAATTATTCATTTATAAATTATAATTTATATTTATTTTTATTTTATATTCTTTATTAATATATATAGTTTCTGCTTTTCGACTTTGAAGCACTTTCAGAATAATAATTTTAATAATAATTTTAATAATAATTTTAATAATGATTTTAATAATGATTTTAATAATGATTTTAATAATAATTTATTCGAATTTAAAAATATTAATAAATTAAACAAAATAAAAATAAATAACTGTATGTATAACTGACACGGCCTAGTGGCGTGGCATTAGGTGCCTTTATGTCGACACAATGCCGTTTATTATCATAATCTATTATCACGGCTTACACACAAAATGCGTACTTTTTCCTTAACGGTCCCTCCACTAAAACTCAACTACACACTATTCCATCTATTTATTGTCCATTACTGGTTACTCTATACGCGCAATTTTGCGTACATTAAAATCAAAAACATTATTTACTGCCCCATCTAGCGCACACACGCTGCCAATAACTGCACTTACTCTCCCAATATTTACTCTAAACTCTCATTATATCGGCGTAAAGCTACAAATTAGTTCGGTTCGTTTCTTCTAAAAAAAAGCACAAAACAAAAAAACGACATTTTATTATATTTTTCCTTTTCTCAAGTATGGTAAAAAACAGACCGCATAGTCGAGTATATAGTGATTTTTAATTACTCTCTAAATTTTAATTATAGTCAAAATTACTACATAACTTGAATTGGCGACTGACTTTTTTTTTTAGTATTTTTACTGTAAACAAAATTTAGACAGTATGAATAAGTTAAATTAATTTTTAGCTAAATGATATTTGGCTGAAACATGGAATTTATTTGCTGTAAATAAATATTATTTGATTCAAGATTAAATATTATTTGATTCAAGAATAAAAATTATTTGATTCAAGAATAAATATTATTTGACTCAAGAATGAATATTATTTGATTTAAGTAAATTATTTGCATCCTCTAACGAAGATGAATATAATTAGAAAAATAAATAATTTGTGTTATATAGTATATATAAAGAAAGTATAAAGAGCGATAAGTCATTTGTAATATTATTTTCATGAGCGCCATTAACGGTAGTGGTTTTTTTTTGTCTCTCCTTCTCTCTCGCTCTCTTTTCTCGTCTGACAGTAATTATAGAGTAGCGTTATAGTCGGCGATTAATTAAATGAGGTTGCTTCTCGAGTACAATGATGAGCGTTCTTATGTATATATATATGTACACATTTATACTGCGTCTTCTATGCTATATGGAAGACATTTTTCGGTGGCCAAATTATTAAAAAAGTTGACGGACAGCAAAGATGACGACGACTGCGATGATGCATTATGTGTCTGCTTCGGAAGGTGTTTATTTTATTTGATAATTACTATACAGGAGTTGAAATGTGGTCCGCAATTCTCGAAGGCTCCCGGTTATGATCATTAGTGCCTTAATTACATCTCCGAGACGATTATCGTATATACAGCATTCCGATTGCGGTCCTTTTTTTATTTCTGTATATTTATATATTTTTATACTTTTATATTTTATTTTTATATTTTATTTTCATATTTTATTTTTGTATTTTATATTTACATTTTTTATAAATTTAATATTCATATAGACAGTTTGTATATTCACAATTTTTCTTTATCAAAATTTGAGGCAAAAATGGAATATCAAATTTGAGGCGAAAAAGGAATCAAAATGTTATGCTTCGCAACACTTTTGATTCCTTTTTCGCCTCAAATTTGATATTCTTAGAAATGTAGGTTATAGTAAAACAAAATTACTTGAAAATATTCATGGGAATTAATAAAAATTAATTTCAAATACAAATTCCCGTTTCAACACAAACGGAACCAAAAAAAGGGAGCATAGTTCTTATATATAGATTTAGGGGATTAATCTTCTGCCTCCCTTCCTGCTATAATTGAGTGTCCAATGCATCATAATCTGCAACATTGTCCTTTTCCTATATAGAAATTTAGGGATCTTAAATTTATATCGTTCGTAATTTATCCGTTAGGATGTGTATGTAAAGAAATTGATTTTCCTTTTCGGAAATAGCGTGTGAAATTAGTGGCCAGGTGGGAAAATGATGTTGATCCACTTTGAGATTATGTAATAGATTATGTTCTAACAAATTTTCTACGGATGGTATCATTTCCTAATGTTGGCATAAATGATACAATGATATTAGTATATGGATGCTAATTTTTAGTGTAATTTTTATAATTTTTATTGTAATATAATTTTTATTTTAATATAGTTTTTATTATAATATAATTTTTATTATAATATAACTTTTATTATAATACAATTTTTATTATAATAGAATTTTTATTACACTCTCTAAATTTAAATTAGTAAAAATGTTTACTAATTCAAATTAGTGACTGACTTTTTGCTTTTTAATTAGTGAAGTTTACAAATAATTTAGTAAACATTACTATTTACTAGTAAAATTTACTAATTCAAAAGCAAAAAGTCAGTCACTAATTCAAATTAGTAAACATTTTTACTAATTCAAATTTAGAGAGCAATCTAATTTTTTTTAATGACAATTTTAAAATAAATACTAATGTTACTATAGATGATAATTAATGTTGAGTTAATTTAGTCTTTTAGAAAGCTAATAATGTTAGTAGAGCTGCTACTGTTCAGAGATAAATACAATTTTTTTCCTTGATGCCTAAAGGTTAATGCGTTAATTATGATTGATAAAAGCAAAACTCGACTTAAAAATTGAATATAAATAATAATTATTTGGATGAAAATGTTTATTTGGCCCAAATACGTTCTTTTAGTTAAAAAAAAAGAAAATTGTAAAAAGCAAATTTTAGTAATTAGTATAGTTAATAATGGACAAAATCTAGTATAGGAACTGTACAGTATAAATTATATAATAAATTACACTAAATTTTATAGTAATTCAATATTTTAAATTTTACGGTAAATTATATAGTAATTTACAGCACATTTAGTAAATTTTGTAGAAATTTTTCATATTTAGTCAAATTTACAGTCAGTTATAGTAAATTTTATAGTAATTTGACATATTTAGTCAAGTTTACAGTAAATTATAGTAAATTTTATAGTAATTTTCGGTATTTAGTCAATTCTACAGTAATTTACCATGTTTAGTAAATTTTACAGTAATTGACCGCGTATTCAGTAAATTTTCGGTATTTAGTCAATTTTACAGTAATTTACCATATTTAATCAATTTTATAGTAATTCACCGCATATTTAGTAAATTTTACCGTAATTTACTATATTTAGTAAATTTTACAGTAATTTTCGGTATTTAGTCAATTTTAAGGTGATTTACCACATTTAATAAATTTTACAGTAATTGACCGCATATTTTGTAAGTTTTACCGTAATAGACCATATTTAGTAAATTTTACAGTAATTGACTGTATATTCAGTAAATTTTTACGTAATTTTCGGTTTTTAGTCAATTTTAAGGTAATTTACCACATTTAATAAATTTTACAGTAATTTACCACATATTTAGTAAATTTTACCGTAATTGACCATATTTAGTAAATTTTACAGTAATTGACTGTATATTCAGTAAATTTTACCGTAATTTTTGGTATTTCGTCAATTTTACAGTAATTTACCAAATTTAGTAAATTTTACAGTAAATAACATTAATGCTAATAAACAAATATTATTTATCAACATAAAATATTACATACGCGTTGAATTTGATCGGATTTATATAGAAAGCATCGATTACCAGTTAAAATGCAGAAAAAATATAAGACTGTAATTTACATTTATAAACTCTACGCTCTCAACATTTTCCGGAATCGAGCAATTTTTTTTTATTCTTCTTTTATTACATTATTAGCTCCTATTGTCGATGATTCTTGTATATATATACTCTATACTGGAGTCTTCAATCCGTTTTCAATGATCGCTCAACCGAGAAAGAGAGTCCCTTGGTTTTTTTTATATATATATAAACTAGTCGTCAGTATCTAACCTTCCCTTCGTCGTTTCTCCTACTTCCTTCGTTTCAACTAATTAAGTCTGGGAAACAAGTCAGACTTCATTTACCTCACTAGCTTCTTTTTTTTTTTTTTTTGAGAAACAAAAAAAGAAATTAGAAACCTGATCTAAAATGCAGAATTTGATATTTTGTATATGAAACAACAAAAATTTGAAATGAAATAATGTAAAAATAAAAATAGATGGTTAGTTAAAAAGAAAAGACATTAAAAAAAAAGAAGTTTTAATTAGTATTCTAAAAGAAACATATTGTGAATAATGTTTTGTGATGAGAATTCCTTGTTAGAGTTTTAAAAATAAGACGTGTGGTAAATAAGAATGACAAACTTTTTAATTCCAATTTTGAGGACATAATGGCGTAAGGCGCGCATATATTCCATATAAGTTAACAGCAAATTTTCTATTATAAATTTTTACTTCTTTTATTATTAAAAGAGTGGATAATTTTATTAATAATAAATTATTTTTATGTGACAAGAAATTAACTGTTGTTGCGGGATTTGTTTTTTATTTTGTTTTTTGAGGGGAAGGGATAAATTTTAGTTTCCTGGAGAGCTATTAATAGAGTTATATGAGCGTTGTTGGGTCACACCAGCAGCATTAATCGGTGCGTGCGTGGCATAGAAACAATATTTTATGCGCCGACGACAATAGCGAACCCCGAAGGTAGAAATCTTTCTCCTCTTTAAATTTTTTTTTTTTTTACTCGTCCCTCTGCTACAGAACCAGCAAGAAAAATTTTTTCAACTATACCAAGCGTCGCTTTTTTGGAACTCTAGTTTCTAAAGATCATTTTTCTAAATAGTAGCAAATTTTTTAATAATTCATAATTTACATAGTTATAATTTTTTTCACAATTAAAAATTTTTCATTTTCTTAACAACTGAGAATTAAAATTAAAATCTATTTTTTTCGAAATATTTTTAGGAAAAGTCACAAAATGTTATCAATTTTGCCTTCCACGCATCGTTTTACGATGCTGGGAAACACGATTTTACATTGGGTTATTGTTGTGTATACAATGTTTGAAATCGTTTGCTGTACACAATCGTGTAAATGCAAACTTACATTGTCGTCGGGGCTTTCTCGCAATTACTCGAGGGTTTTTTTACGAGCCTCTAACTCGTATATCTACATTCCTGCTATCGGAAAAATTAACAGAGAGACATGTGATTAGAAAATTGTTCCTTTTGCATATATCTGCCTGGTGAAGAAAAAAAAAGAAATTCACTTCGATATTATTTCACCTAGGAAATACTTTCTTGAATATTTATACAATTCAAAATAAACCGTAAAGAAAAAAGATTATTAATAATGATTCTTGAATAAATTTACAAAAATTAGGAAATAAAAAACAATAGTTTTTAATTCTTGAATAAATTTAACTGTCGTTTTTCATTTCCTATTTTATAAATTTATTCAAGTAGTTAGTAGCAATTGTCGCTTTTGGCTGTATAGTATAAAATTTACTATACTCTTATTTTGTATTTTAAATTCAGAAAAATTTCTGCAATTTTTTGGTATTTTTAATTCACTAGCTTTTTGTAATTTTAATGTCCTGGTAGTTAATGCAAAAAGCATTTTTGAAAAGACACTAACGAATTATTTTTCATTCACATAATATACCTCCGATAATACCCATTGATACATACTCAATCCTGTTATAGTGGTAATTTCTATCTGTACATTGTAATCGAAAAAATACGCTATAAACATTTATTAAATTTTGTGTGTAGGCAAAGAAATCGGATATAGTTCGCCTGACGAATGTACAAGTCGAACCGATAAGCTCGTTGCAAATTAATCCCAACGTCTAACGATTCAACTTATTTGAATATCCTTCCCCCTCCTCGCCTCTTTTCCTCTATCTTCTTTTTTTTTTTTGCAAAAAGTACACCTCACGATTTTAATCTCTAATAATCCTACGAGTCCTTTTCTGTATAGTCAATCATTTTTTTTTTATTTTGTATGTTATTTTGTATTCTTTGACAATGGATTCGTGATTGTGGATTAGGAAACTTACTTCTGAAAACAAAAGATTAGAGAATGTTCCCTGTAAATGAGGTTCAGATATATAAACGATTTTTTTTTTTTTACTTTCGGTAATGGAATACATCTGTGGGCGTGGATGAGATGAAGGTATATGATTCGACTAATATTGAGAGATGAATATAAAACAGGTGATTCAGAAAAAAATTTGAAAAAAAGAGAGGAGGGGGAAGTAGAGTCACACCTGAATTAGTACACTCGCTTTTTGTTTCCTGTATTTTTCATTGAGTAATTGTTCATTTCCGTTTTTTTTCTATATACACAGAGAAATCTAATTCGTTGATAAAAAAATAGAAAATTTAAAAGAAAAATGTTACTGATGGAAAATAAATTTTTACGAGCCCACGAAAAAAAGAAAAGGGTAAATTTACATATACATATGTATAAATAAGTATTGACGACAATAAACAGGGAGTAAAAATGTAAGTTTTACAACTCGATATAAAAATCCAACAACTCTCGCACCGCAGTGCCAAAAAATTCTCCACTAACAATTTTACAGCGCGTCAAGTTCGTCGTCTCGTGGAGAAAAAAAATCTGATCCTGGCTACCGGTTGCGGTCGAATGTTATTAGGCTTTGGAGACCCTCTTTTTTTTTTTCTTTTTTTTGTCTATATATACACAGGGACATTAAAAAAACGTGTCTTCGCTCCATTCATGCGTGGTCTACGTTTTCGCGTCTACTGCGCGAGTCGGCGATAGAATTTCTCTAGGATATTCGATGCCTTAAACGGTGCAAAAAAAAAAAATAAAAAAATGTTTAGGGCGCAAAAATATATTGGACAAAGTTTCAGGTCGTGGCCCCGTTCGGCGTGTCAGTTTAGTGTATATATAACCCTGGCAAAAAGGGGGAGAGTGTGGTGTAGATGAGATCGGAGATAAGATGCGACCATTGGTCTTTTTTGATTTTTGTTTGTTTTTTAACTATAGCATCAGCTTTTCTTCGACTTTATCTTATATTGAACGCAACTCTTTTCCAGCTAACGATGTTCTTTTAAATTCGCCGAGACTTTTTTTTCCCGATGTTTTGTCGGCATTTTTTTTTTTTGAATTTTTAGCAAAAGCGTGTGGAAATTTTGACAACACAATTTTCTTAATAGTATCAAATTGATCAAAATCTGGATTAATTTTTTAGATCCACATTTTTGGTATCAATTTGTTGCAATTTCATACATTTTTGGATAAAAACGCAGAGACTTGCAAAAAAAAAAATGGAAAAGAATCACGAGGATAAAAATTAGTTACAATAATAAATAATTATGATTCAAATTGGAAATTTTTTTTTCGAAATAGAGACAGCAGAGAGAGAAAAAGCTAAAAGTTCGAAGACGATATTGACCCTCAAGTATATATGCGGTGACTTAATGGTGCGTAGTGGCGTCTTTAAAATTTTGCGTGGGCGCGCTCGCCACTCCTCGCATATATTTCGCGCCTCACATCATTAAACCGATATCCAAATGACTGCAAGACTTGCTTCAAACCTCGAAGAGAAATTTTTGTGTTTCACTTCTCTTATTGAAATTTCCCTTACACTTAATTGAAAACCGATCATTTTTTACAATTTCAATTTTATTTAAATTCTAATCATTAAAAGGCAAAATGCTTCTTCTGAAAATTTATTTTTTAAAATAATTTCATAGCAAAAATCATTGTTTTTGTTTTGTTACAAAAGGCATTTAATAAAATGAGAATAATAAATAAAAAATAAAAAAAGAAATATAAATAAAATAGAAAAAAAGAAATGAAATAAAAAAAAGAAATAAAATAAAAAAAAAGAAATAAAAATAAAATAGAAAAAGAAGTAAAAATAAAATCAAAGAAGAAATAAAGAAAATAAGAAGCAGTTTTGTCTGGAGTATTAATATAATTATGTTATTGACGTGGATTAGCGGGGAGTATGGAAAAAAAGAAGATAAATTGAAATATTGAGGACGGGACAAAATGTTTTTGCATCCCTTAGAAAATGGTGGAGTGTATTGGAGTCGGAGTGACGTGTGCGAGTTATCGATAGCCTTGAGGTGTCTGTCGGTGATTTAAAAGACGAGCTTGCAACGTGTCGCCGGTATGCCGATTGCGAGGTGAGGGCCTCGGACTAGTTTTTTGCCCGTGGGGCAAAATGCCCTCTTTGCAGCCAATCACAGCATCCTAGAGCGTCACCGCGAGCGCGGAATGCGATCCTCCGATTCCTCTTTAAATACATACACACACAGACATTTAAAATACTTTAATACTAATTCTCAATTATTTAAAATTAAATTTTCGACTTTATATTCACTTTGTATTCATTCATTTTATAAAACACAATTTATATAATTATTAAATAATAATAATTTATAATAATTATTTATTTAATTATTTATTTAATAATTTATCTAATTATTTATTTAATAAAATGGCTATTATTAAATTATTTATTTAATAATAAAATAGCTATTAGTAAATTATTCATTTAATAATAAAATTATTATTAAATTACTTATTTAGTAATAAAATTGCTAGGAGTCAATAGGTCACAAAAAAAGATCTTTTGTTTATTAAATTAATTAATTTAAACCTTCGCTCTGCAATTATCGCAAGAATAACAATTTTGTCCCTTTTTCTCTTTTTATTTACACAAAACGTGTATCGGTTCGAAAAACTTTTCGCATAAAGAAAAGCACAACTCACTTATATTCTACGTACCGTTCCACTCGCATCGTTATATTTGCTGTCAATTAAAATTGTCCTATTAAATTATTCAGCAGATTCGCCCTCGATTCGCGCAGTATTTTATTAGGAAACAAAAACACATCTCCGCACTATTTCTTATTCAAAAAACAGACCAAAGAGAAATGTTAAATAAATTTTGATTTTGCTAAACTAAAACCATTTCTCTTTTTGCAAAAAAAAAAAGAAAAACCTAGAAATTTTTCATATTTTATTTGAGAATTTTTTTGGTTAACAAAAAAAATTTGTTCTATAATTTAAAACAAGGAAAATTTTTTTTTTTTATTAATTTAACACGTGTGTAGATTCAGGTGATTGAACGTCTTTTGAATAAACATTTTTTTTAATGAGGTATGAATTTTATTATCATTGTTAAAAAAAAAGTGACGTTTCTTTGTTTTGAAACAAATGTTTGTTCGTTAATAAATGACGAAATGTGTAACAAATATTTACGGATTATTATTAATATTCATATTCGCGGTATGTGTGTGAGCGAAATCTGTCACTGCGGTGTAACATTTTTAATTTGACTTTCAGTTATTTTTTTTTTTCGAAAGTGTATAATATATTATAAATTAATAATTAATAGTTTAATTTTTTTCTTAATGGTTTTATTATACAGGAGAAATATTTATAAAGATGATAAAATAATCATTTTTTTTTAACATTCATTACTCTATATTATATTTGCAAATTATTATTTTGTATTCGATTGATTTTTATTTCTTTGAGAAATTATTTTCTTTAGCTAAATTTATATTGTTTCAGTAATTATTAATTTAATTCTACGATTATTGATCATTGCGATGATTATATTGATTATTAATAATTGAATTAACAATTAAAATGTTAATTCAATTATAAATTCAATTATAAATCACCAAAGACAGAAAAATTAAATTTCCTAAAATTTATTTGCCTGATTAAAAATTCGTATGGAAACAATCGTTGGGGATCTTGATAATGACTTTTATTTTGAGCGACTATTGAAAAATTGTCTAAAATATGAAAACCTGTCACGTTTGTCATTAGGACTTAATTTATATACTAAAAGTGGATGTTAATCATTTCTTCTTGAATGAATGCGTGGGAGTGGATTTATTAAGTTAGTCGACGCGATCACCTTCGTTGAAGAATTTTTTTTTTTCTTCCTTTTATTTTATTCCGCGCACCTTTATAGATATATCGATTAAAAGTTAAATATATAAATGAGGTTTTTGCATCTTTTTTTTTTTGTCACTAAAATATATTAGTCAAAAGTCCGATCAGGTTCGACCTGTGTATTATATTGTTTCTCTCTCTCTCTTGCAATGTGCGTGTCGAATTGAAAACCGTTAATTGAGTCCTTTCAATAAATCTTTATGGTTCGTCCCGTTAATTAATTGGGTTAATTGCATTTACGCGAACGAATTGCGACTCTAGCCTCGAGCAAACACGCATTGCCAATCGATCCAAAGTACTTAGAAATGTATGTGAGAAATGTATGTGGTGTAATTAACGAACTCTTTGACCTCGTTAAATCTATAAATTGAATTCTATACTTCTAGTGTGTAGAGTGTGTGAGTATTTCTCGTATGACACACACGTGACTCGAGAATTCGTATTGAATTATTTTTTTATATATAGACACACTTTTTCCTTTAAAATGTCACACAAAATTAATTGATCCCATAATTAAGATATTTTTCCCCTTTTCTTCTTGTGTCAGAAAAGAATTTAAAAATTTCGTTGGCGGGGAAAAAAGAATTTTTCCAATTTTTTTTCTTTTTGATGCGGGAGAAAATAAGAAGTCTTGAGAAAATTTCATTTTCGCGGGAGGAGAAGAACATACGAGGAAAATCAACTCACAATATAATTATTGAACACAATTATTTGAATTGAAGAAAGAAAAAGAGAATTATCGATAAATAAAAGTATTTTATTTTTTTAATAAACTTTACATCATTTATGAAAATATGAGAATATTTTATTTTTCAGTTTATTTAAATTATCACATTTTAGTACTGTTTTATTTGTTCCTTATCTTTTTTTCTCTTCTCCTTTTTTTCTGACAAAATATAAATAACGAAAATTTATTGAAAATTAATTTAATAGCTGAGATAATCTGATTTGAAAATAGTCCTCAAAATTTTCCACTCTTATTTTTTTTGATTGAAAATCATTTCTAAATTTTTCCGTCAGGTATGTTTTTATTTTTAAATAATATTTCAAATTTTCAAAATAATTTCTTTTAATTATAAGGGAATTTAAAAGAAATATTGTGAGTAATTTAAAAAAAAATTGGAATAGAATATATATAATAGTTTGAATCATTATATTTTGGCGCATGTATTATCGATTTTATTTTTTAAATAATAGTAAAAAAAAGGAACTTTTTAAGAAGAAATGATTACAATAATACAAGCAATTGGCTTAATTGAGACGTAAAAGATATACTGACTATAGGCGCGCAGTTCCACCATTACTGTAGCATGCGAAGTAACTTAAATTACACTAATAAGCGATAAAATCTGAAGAACCTTCATACATACTTTCTTTCCTATAAAAAGTATTATTTTCTCGTCAATTTAACTAATTTTTAAATAGGTTAAAGCATTACAATTTTAATGAACCGTAAACTATTGCTGTACCATTTGGCACAAAACTATAATGTAAATTCGTAAAATAAATTTAACCCCGGTGCTTTTTTTCACTTTTTTTATTATCTTCATATACATTACCAACAAATATTAGTATTATGACAATATTTTTTTAATATATATATATTTTTAAATTTTAATCTATTTGACTTCTTTTTAAAAAAATTATTTAAACACAAAACCTTGGAAAATAAAGACAAGAGTATTGTTTATTCACCTGTAGGTTTGACATGACTAAAAATAATATTCTTTTCTATATTAATTAAAAAAATTTTTATATGACTATAATATTAATACCGAAAGGCTTAATAATAATAAATTGTGTATTTAATAATTTTATTATAATAATTGTCCCTATGGACTAGAAAATAGGTTTATCAGGTTTTTATTGGGGTGAAAAATACGAGATTGAGGGAAAGAGTTTAATTTTTGTAATTCTTATGTATTAATTAGCGGGAAAATTGTGCGGTTTGATTATAATTACACACTCAACTTTATCGAATCGGCCTTTAATTATTCACCATGGAGAGATTTTCAAGCATTTATTATTCATTCACTTGAAAATCAAGGGATTGACCTATGTAATTGTTTCCTCAATAAGAATTATATTTCGCCGATATTCCCTTCTGTTCTTTTTTTTCCACCTGGAAAATGGAATTATTTTCCAAAGCTATCATTAAAACTGAGTTTTATTCCTTTTGATTTGAAACTTAAATTCATATTCCACTTAATAGTTTTTAACATTATTTTTTCTTTCCCTCCAAAATAGATGATAATTTTCAATCAAATTTTATCATTTTAGTATTTTTTATATTTTATATTCTAAATTTTAGCATTTTTATTTTTTTTTTGAAAAAACCAATAATATTTTTTGAAAAATGGAAAATTGTTTTCTCTCTTGAGTGGATGAAGAGAAAAGATTAGAACTTTTTCGGGTTTGTAAAAAAAATACTTGAAAAACGAGATTTCGACGATAATGAGAGTTTGGTGTAAGAGAGAAAAAAAAAGAAGTATTTGGACAAGATTAGGTTAGGTGTCGTATACCTGCTGGAAAAATTAGGGATTTGTTGCTTTGCAATGGACATTTGGAAAATACAATAAGTATACCGGCTTCTAATAAGAGGCCCAGAATCCCACAAGGATCGTATGCAATAGACCCTGTGAAATTTTTGCCATTTGACAATGAAACCTTGTTGTTCACTGAATAACCGTGATCCATCTCTCGATACCAATTCATTTTTGCCTGGTGGCAAAGTCCAATTCTCATTTTTACCCCATGACAATGATGGAAAAAAAGGAAAAAAGAGAGAAAAATAGAAAAAGAGAGAAAGAGCGTGAGAGAGAGAGAGAGAGACAGTCGAGTGTTGTATTTAGTGGAAAGACAACAATGTGATCAACTGCAAAAGTTTACGACCAAAGATCCATGCACCTGGCATTAAAAGAGTGACCTGCGTTTTTCTTCCACTGAATAGGCTTTCTTTCCCCCTCCTCCTCCGCCTATATGAAAATTTTTACTCTCCTTCCTTGAAAAACTAACCATATAACCAAACTAGTCACACCTGCTTCCAAGAATATTTGGTCAAAAAATTTCCCTTCTTCTTCTTTTTATTATTTCAAAAAATCGTGAGAATATATTTTACTTTTTTATATTATGACTACTTTTTTTGGAAATAGTTCTTTTCTCTTTGACAAACGAGATGAATAAAAGAAATTATAACGGAAGTTGAAAAGATTTTTTAAATAGTTTCACACCCCTTGAATGAAATGAATAACGAAAAAAAAAATAGAAGAAACATCCAGCTGTGTTTGGTAGAAACTATAAAAATTTATCTATATGCGTGAATTCTTCGAAATCATTAATGGAAAACGATAATTACGATTGCTTTATGGGAGATCTGTCTGTCTCTCTCTCTCTCTCTCTTTCTCTTTCTCTTTCTATATGTAAGTATACTTTGAAACGAATGAAGAAACGAACATTTCTAATTATTCCTTGATATTTAAACCGAGGGGGAAATTAATCATCGAGTTTTCTCAAGCTGACTTGTATATAACATGATCACTGTAATGTGTTTACTCGATGAATTAATGGCACATGGAAGTGGCAAATTATCAGTTGGAATTGCTTATTTTTAATTTCAAGTAATTTTCCCCCTGCGATTTTCTCTTTTTGTTCTTATTTATTTTTCGCCCTTTTTCGTCTTTTCACCCTTTTTGACACTAAAAAAAAAAAAAAATTCTAGTAAATCTGAAACCGTTTGTATCTTAAAAAGTTAAAACCAAAAATGATTGAAAGGTAGAAACTTTTAATGATGATTTCAATGATGATTTGAGTCTGTGACTCAATTTTCTTGGTACAATCTTTTTAGAATTACTACGCTATACGTAAGTAGCGTAGTAATTCTAAAAAGATTGTACCAAGAGAAAAAAATTTAATTTTCAAAAATAATTAAAAAAAATTAACAATATGGATTTTAATCCATATTATTTTTTAAATATGGTTTTAAAAAAAATTTATATTTGGTGGTTCAGCTCGCGAAGATTTCTCACCCACGCCAATGGTGATTCTCTCTCTCTCGCTCTCTCTCTTCTAGATTCGCAAAAGAGATTCAAAATACCGATTGCGCGTGGGTATTATATAGCGTGATGCAGTCAGGTCGGGTCTGAGAATGGGCAAAACCAGCCCTGTAAAACTTATATCTCTCTTGCAAGGATGACTGTGCATAGCTCTCCTCGTTGTAAAACCACATTAGGAAAACGCCTTGATTCTGTCGAGATAGGACCAACACCAATTAATCCTATACAAATTAATTATTTCTATCCCACGTCAATAATTCACAACAACAAAGCGAGCACGAAAGAGAGAAGAAAAATTTATTTCGAAAAAATTTTTCTCCACTATTTAAACATTATTCCTTTTTTTGAAAAAAGTTTTTACATAAAAGTGTACCAATATTTATCAAAAGTTTTTGTAAAATACATTTAATTAAAATTTTTATAAACTATTTTTTATTATTAATTTAACAGTAATTATTTATTTTATTTTTCTCTTTTTCTATCCTTTATTTATTAATAATTAATGAGGAAAAATAAATAAAGGATAGGAAAATGGAAATTATTAATTATTAATAAATAAAGAATAGAAAAAGGGAAATTATTTAATTATTTTCTATTTTTTCTGTAGTTTTTTTTATTACTAATAGTGAGCATTGTCTAGCAGTGGACTATTTTACCTGTCAACATTCTTCTCGGGGGTTAAAAAAAATATTTCCTTTTTGAAAAATGTAGAAAGGTATTTTTAGCCATCAGGAAAAAAAGAAAATGGACATTATTTTTGCTTTGTTTGCATACATTTCAGTTAAGAAATAATCAAGATCTGTGTCTTCTTAGCGGGATACTTTCTAGGTAGGGATTATATTTTAATTTCTATCCCAGGTGTCAAAGAATGTTAAAAACTCTCTTCCTCTCTCGCTCTGTTTATTTTCCATGCACATATAAGAAGGGAAAATTTCTTCTCTCTCTCCTCTCTTAAAAATTTCGTCTCTCTCTCTATATAGGAGAAAAAAATTCTTCTCTCTCTACATACAAGAAAAAAAATCTCGTCCTCCCCTCTCTCTCTCTCTCTCCCTCTCTAAATACAAGAAAAAAATCTACCTGTTAAGAGATAGAGAGAAACAAGAAACATTTTTTTTTTCCCAACACGAAACTAATAGAGAAAAGCCAGCGAAGAGATGTTTGCTTTTGATAAAAGAAGAAAGAGAGAAAGGAAAAACTAAAAATTGTACCAACAACAATCCTCTCGGTTATGTTGTGTATAGAAAATAGTGGACATTCTTCGCACCCCCTCCTCTTTTCTTTTTTAGGTCGAATCAACCGGATAATCTTGACTTCCCCATATAGTGACCCTTGACACCCCCCCCCCCCCATTTTCCCTTCACCTCTAGTTTGTGGACTATTTGGACCACCCTTCACGAATCTTTACAGGAAACGTTTTTCTCCGATCGTACCCAAAAGTCTGTCTGTGTGTTCTCCTTTTTCCACTTCTTGAACATGATCGTTCACAATGTGCTTATCAGTCAATCTAAATGAGAGCTGTCCAGCCGCTATTAAAGTTAGATTTTTCACACGCGACACACAAACACTGTGTGTGACACATGTACAATTATTAATTGATTTCTGCTGTTTGAAATATAAAAAAAAGAGGAAATATTAAATGAAATCCGTTTTTCTCGATGGGTTTTTATTTATTTTTGTATTATTGCTGATAATTATAATTGTAGTATGACTAGTAGTGTTGCTAGGAGCACTGCAAATACTACTGGTAGAACTACTAATAATACTACTAGTAGCACTACTAATACTACTACTAGAACTACTAATATTTATTTTAGAATTATTGCTGATAATTATAATACTAATAGGACTAGTAGTATTGCTAGTAGCACTGCTAATACTACTACTAGAAATACTAATAATACTACTAGTAGCACTACTAATACTACTACTAGAGCTACTAATATTTAATTTAATATTTATTTTGGAATTATAATACTAATACTAGTACTAATACTAGCACTGCTAATACTACTACTAAAACTACTTAATACTACTAGTAGTACTAATAATACTACTACTAATACTACTACTAGAACTGCTAATATTATTATTACTGATAGTACTACTATTGCTAATATTACTAATAGTATTACTAATATCACTAACAGTATCATTACAACTTCTATTACTGGTAGTGACAATTATTAAAACTAGTAATTACTAATTCTAGTCATGGCAATATTAATAGTAATGAAGAAAATGAAAAATTGTATAAAGAAAATAATTTTTAGTACTTCTTCTTTTTTCACATGATTTTCTATTATATTTGAATATAATTTCTCATATTTATATATAGTTTTCTTCCCTTTCGTCAATAATGACATGGCATACTCGAAAGTTTTCGAAAATTACCCTCGTCGTTTGTCGCGCGCGCAGGAATCGAATGAATCTTGCGGGAAGAAGAAAAGATCCAACATGCAACTATATATATGTGTGTACATCTGTATATATATGTAGTTGCATGCAGTAACTATAACTACTCCCTGACTGCATGCATGCGTGTCGGATAATAGAGTACATGAATAATTGAATTTCCGCCTATCCAACTCGTATCTATGCACTGTGAGTACATCGCTCTATTAAAACTCATTGCCTCTCTAACACACGAATTTTTCACACCATTGCTCACGAAAAACATCTTTGTACTTTGTTTTCTTTTTTGCTCTTTACGATGTCAAAATATTTTGCTTGTTGCTTGAGGACTTTTTTCGGTTAATTTTTTACTGCTACTACTATTACTGCTACTAGTACTACTACTATTACTACTATTAATACTACTGTTAATACTGCTACTACTATTACTGCTACTAGTACTACTACTATTACTATTAATACTACTGTTAATACTGCTACTACTATTACTGCTGCTAGCACTACTACTATTCTTACTGCTACCACTATTACTGTCACTACTTCTACTACTGCTACTAGTACTACCACTATTACTACTCCTACTACTATTACTGCTACCACTATTACTACTGTTATTACTATTACTACTTCTACTGCTACTAGTACTACTAGTACTACTAGTAGTACTGCTTCTAGTAATACTACTGCTACTAGTACTACTACTATTACTACTATTAATACTACTGTTAATACTGCTACTACTATTACTGCTACTAGTACTACTACTATTACTATTAACACTACTGTTAATACTGCTACTACTATTACTGCTGCTAGCACTACTACTATTCTTACTGCTACCACTATTACTGTCACTACTACTACTACTGCTACTAGTACTACCACTATTACTACTCCTACTACTATTACTGCTACCACTATTACTACTGTTATTACTATTACTACTTCTACTTCTATTACTGCTACTAGTAGTAGCATTAGCAGTAGAAGACTACTTTTGAAATACACTAGAACCTCGATTATCGAGACAATAAATCTGTCCCAATAACAAAGGTTCCAGTGTATTTAAATTTACCCCAAGTTGAAATTTTCCACCAGAAGCTCGACGGGGCCAAGTTGGAGATTACCAAATACGATTTAAGGAGCGTTGAATGAACAGAAATGAACAATTCATCATAAATATATGTATATAATGAACATACGGCGCATCTGTGCGACTGTATATTTTTTGAGGGAAAGAATATCGAATTGTCATGGGAGAATTATATTATATTATATTATTATATAGAGAGAAAACGACGAACGCCAATATGTGCGCGCGCGATTAACCGAAGGACGAATACCAATTAGTAATAATTCCGCCAGACAATGAGCCCGCATCGCAAGCGGGCACAGCTACAATAAAAGATGTATGAGTCGTTAAACGGGACATAAAGCCTTGTCACCAGTGGCCGATCTTGGCACAAAAGGCCTGCGCTTCATGTAATCGATTCAGCGGGTCATTATACTGATTTTAATTAGCCGCGCTTTCGCATTCCATTTAATAGATGGCCCTATGATCTGGGAATAATAATAGTAATAATATTCTATTCTTTCTTCTTCCTCTTCATTTTCGAATATTTATACTTATTTGACACTTTTGTTCTGCGTCACAAAGGAATTTTTTTGGAAAAAGAATCAGTTCTTAGGAAGAACTTTCGAAAAAATAAATTTATTTTCTTTTCTCCACTTTTCGAATATCAGAGTTTTTTTAGGATATCGAATTTACTATATTGACTCGAAAGTATCGAATTGCAACGAATTGATAACAAGAATGTGCATCAAATCAAAAATTGAGCCAAATTTTTGGGTATAAATTTGGTTTCAATTTGACTCAATTTGGTATCAATTTGACTCAATTTGGTTTCCGTTTGATTTCAATTTGGTTTTAATTTGGTTTCAGTTTGGTTTCAATTTGACTTAATTTGACTTAATTTGGTTTCAATTTGACTTAATTTGGTTTCAATCTGGTATCAATTTGGTTTCAATCTGGTATCAATTTGACTCAATTTGGTTTAAATTTGGTTTCAATTTGACTCAATTTAGTATCAATTTGGTTTCAATTTGACTCAATTTAGTATCAATTTGGTTTCAATTTGGTATCAATTTGACTCAATTTGGTTTCAGTTTGATTTCAATTTGGTTTCAGTTTGGTTTCAATTTGACTTAATTTGGTTTCAATTTGGTATCAATTTGGTTTCAATCTGGTATCAATTTGACTCAACTTGGTTTCAATTTGACTTAATTTGGTATCAATTTGACTCAATTTGGTTTCAGTTTGATTTCAATTTGGTTTCAATTTGGTTTCAGTTTGGTTTCAATTTGACTTAATTTGGTTTCAATTTGGTATCAATTTGGTTTCAATCTGGTATCAATTTGACTCAATTTGGTTTCAATTTGGTTTCAATTTGACTCAATTTAGTATCAATTTGGTTTCAATTTGACCCAATTTAGTATCAATTTGGTTTCAATTTGGTATCAATTTGACTCAATTTGGTTTCAGTTTGATTTCAATTTGGTTTCAGTTTGGTTTCAATTTGACTTAATTTGGTTTCAATTTGGTATCAATTTGGTTTCAATCTGGTATCAATTTGACTCAATTTGGTTTAAATTTGGTTTCAATTTGACTCAATTTAGTATCAATTTGGTTTCAATTTAACTCAATTTGGTTTCAATTTGGTATCAATTTGATTCAATTTGGTATCAATTTCCAACTTTCAAGTAAACTGTATTAAGACAATATAAAAATAGCGATGCAATATTTTGGATATGTTTTCTGATAAAGAAATAATTACTCGTGAACATATAAATTCATTAAAATAAATACACTTTAAATAAAAATTATTTTTATATTTATTTATTTTTTTTCCTTTGAATTAGAAATCCAAGAAAGAAATAATTCTTCCAATTAAAAAAACGAAGACGAGTGCAGGTAGAATAATTCTAATAATGCCAGTGGCAACTGGGGCATTAAAAAAAAAAGGGTAGAAATTAAAGAGTAAGCTCTATCGATCAGGTTCTACCACGAACCATCCCCGTGCCATAATCTATGCAATAATTTTATTTTTCTTTTAATTTTGCCGCAAGTCGATTGTATAATCCATATAGTATATAAGCGACATGCACCGATTTTTCTGATTTTTGCATGTTTACTTTTCACTTCTTTTTTTTTTTATTTACAATAATTTTTATAACCACTCATTCTAATTTCTTTCTCTAGAATTATTATTGTAAAATGAAGGAGGGGAAGAAAAACAAGAGAATATTAAAGTTACACTTTGACTTTGTTACCAGCAATTGCGTAATTGCTGCTTTTGCCATCACGTAGTACACTTTACCGTGAAAGATAAAATCATCTTTTTTTTCACTGCTTGTGCAAATTTACTGTTTTTATTTTCAATTGGGTATACTTAAAAATTAGCAACAAATTGGTTTTTTACTTCTTCCGAATTAATTTGATGAAACTTTCTTTTTGGAACGAAAAGAAATATTTTTTAAACGTTTATTTTTATCGAGATTTTGATTAATACTGAAAAATGGAAAAAAGTCGATGTACAATTTTTTACACTTTGGACAATATTATCGCGAGCTCTTGTGGTCAGTGTCATCCGGTGTCAGGTCATCATACGAATCAGTGTGGCTTCACCCTGCTTTTCGTCCTTATAATATTTCCTGTATCGATATAAATATCTCTTTCGATTCTTGTTTCGTTCCAAAAATTTCGTTATTCTATATAGAATATGTAAAAGAAAATAATTTTCGTTTTATTTTTAGCTTTCAATTAGAAATAAAAAAAAAACACTTCTTTCTCTAAATCATTCAAGTTCCAAAGTGTAAAATTCATACAGCATGCGGACATAAGGCGAAATCTAAAATATTTATTAACTCTATATACGCCCAAGGAGTGAAACTAACTCAGCTCAAGTAAACTAAAAGTTTGAATTTCAAAATAGTTTTCATTATTTAAAACTTATTCATTGTCTTTATTCTTCTTCTTCTTGTCACTTTTTTTCGTAATATTACCGCTAGTGATACTTTTAAATATTAATATTTACTTTCAAGTTTTTTTCTTTTTTTTTCTTCTTCTTCTTTTTATTATATGATTAACAAGAGTTTCCGCTATTAACAAGTATAATTATTATAAAAGGAATCAATATATACTCTTCTTGAAAGGTATATATATATAATGACTGTCTTGAAGAACTTGTATTTAAAGACGAGACAATAAAAACAGAAAAAATTATAATAAAAATAATAAAATTAGTTATCGGGTAATATAAAAAGTGTCTTTTCATTTAGTTTTTTGATTTTTTTTTTTTGTAATGAAAGAAAAAGGAATTGCTCTTTGAGTTTCAATAATAGTAGCAGTTGTCTTCTTATTGAGTAATAATACTTTTAACGATCCTAATGAACCTGCAGTTGGAGTCTGTAATCCTTCTCTCTTTTTCTTACGTGCTTTTATAGGTGTATTTATAAAAAATATACATGTGTATATGTATAAAAGCGCGTCTTTTATTTATTGAAAGAGGGAGAAAGAATTACAAGACGCGCTTTTATATTTTTTTATAAATTTTATAAATACATTGATAAGTTTTGTTTTCTATATAAATATGAAAGCGTTTGGTGCACGCACTCTTTGAAAGAAAAAACGGTTACACACAATCTTTCACATAGACAGGGTAAACAAGTTTTCTAACGACGGGAAGGGCACTCCTGAAAGCTTTTTAATCGCAGTCAACTTCTTTTGTCAAGCAGGGTGAAAAAAAAGTCGGAAAACGAAGACGCGTCGGGTATTAAGTCGTGTGTATAGACATGGAATCGCGAAAGGTGACGCTGTCACTAACGCCCTGTCTAACTGATATCGCTTAACTTCGCACATACACACTAACACAAGAGGTCGATGATAAACATATATATATATATATCCATCGAGTTGTCGATTAGCCACGCGTCGATTAATTGCCTGGCCATTAGGGTTCAATGGAAAATTAAGTCACTCCTTTTCCTTCGCGTCCATTTGATTAAGCTAAAAAGAAACGCACGCTATTTAAGAATATCTTTTGTATTTTTATGATCTTTATGATATTTTTAGTCGGAAACGGAAATTAGACGTACTGTCCTATTATTAGAGGTTTGCTGATAAAAGTACTGGCCTACGGTGTTCATGACTTTTTTCATAGAGTTGACACAGGTCAGGGAAAAGTCAGAAAAAATAGAATTGGTCAGGGAAAAGTCAGGGATTTTTATTAAAGTTCTGGAAAAAATTAAATTTCCAATATTCATAATTAGTTTTATTTAATTTTTTAATAAATATTTAATAAATTATTATAAATCATGAAAATATAATTGGTCAGGGAAATCAAAGGAAACTCAAGGATATTTATTAAAAGTACTGGAAAAAATTTAATTTGCAGTATTCATAATTAGTTTTATATAATTCTCTTATAAATATTTAATTAATTATTAACCAACATGAATTTATAGAAGAATTTTTTATAGTTAAAAACAATAAAAAAATTGAATTTTAGAGAATTTACAAATGTTTGCAAAAATTAAATTATGTTAAAAATTTTTTTTTAAATTCTCATCAAAATTTCAATTATCTTTAAAAATAATAAAATTCTTCTCCGAAATTCAATTATTTTCCATAAATAATAAAATTCTTCTCCAAAATTCAATTATTTTTCATAAATAATAAAAATTTTCGGAGAAATTAAATTATTTTCCGCATAAATAATAAAAATTTCACAGAAATTAAATTATTTTCCACGAATAATAAAAATTCCACAGAAATTCAACTATTTACAAATTTTTTTAAAAATTTCGTCGCGCAATAATTCAATTATTTTTATAAACAATAAAAATTTTTTACAGAGATTCAATTATTTTCATGAATAAAAAAACTCATCGCACAGAATTTCAATTATTTTTAATACAATCTTAACTGAATTCCTCGAAAAATGTATAATTATTCCTTAAAAATTTTATTAAAGTTCGTCGAAAAAATTCAATTATTTAAAAAATTTGATAATAAAATTCTTCATGAGAATTCAATTTTAAGAAACGCAATCATTTATTCAGTAATTTTTTTTTCATTTTTGTATTTCAATAATTGAATTCTCGTAAAATTTCCAAATAAAAATTGTATTAAAAATAAATTTTAACTATAAAATTTTAGATAATAATTGAATATTAAAAGTTTTATAGCGTGAATTTTTACAAATAATTGTATTTTGAAAATGTTTAAATGAATTTTTTTTAAAAATTATTTCAAGCTTTTATTTTCTAAATATATTTAGTTGAAGAATTTCTGAATAATGAAAATTTCGTAAAATTATTATTTGTAAAAATAATTGAATTCTTACAACGAATTTTATTACATTTTCTTTTTTTAAATAATTGAATTCTTTTGAGAATTTTCGTTAAAATAGTAGATTTTGAAAATATTTGAACTTCAGCAAAAATTTTCATTATCTGTCAAATGTAATTGATTTCTTGCAAAAAATGTTTGAAAATAATTACATTTTTCGATGAATTCTTTTAAAATTGTTTTAAAAATAATTTAAATCCAAGGAAAAATTTTATTATTTATGATAATAATTGAATTCTTATAACGAATTTTATTTTTTAAATAATTTAATTGATGTGAAAAATTGTACTACTTCTTCTTCTTCTTCTTGCGAAGGATTTTATTAAAATTTTCGTAAATAAATAAATTTTTTTCTTTATTTTAAATTTTATGGAAATTAATCCGAGTCTTTGACTCGAAGTGCTCGCTATCTTCATGTATTATGAAAATATTCTTAAAAGTTATTGAATTTCAAAAGGTTTAAAATTTAAATTTAAATTTTTTAAAAAATCTTAATTCCTATGGGAAAATAATAATTAAGTATTAATTTAAAAAAGAAGTTATTGATGTTTTCGAATAATTTTACAATTAAAGAAATTCGTAAATATAGATGTAATAGAACATTTTTTTAGTGTCTAATAATTTTGTGAATCAAAATATTCTTTAAAAAGGGAGAAAGGGAAAATTTTGTCTGGGAATCAGGGAAAAGTCAGGGACAAAATTAAGGGAAAAATTAATTTTTTGTGGCAACCCTGTTTTTTTTTTTTTGACACCAGCTTTAGTAGTAGTGTTTATAGTATTCCCTGAAGGGTATAAATTACTTCAAAGAAATTAATTTCATAAATCGAAATAAAATTAAAGGGCAATTAAAAGTATAGTTACTTTTCGCATCTACACTTTTCTTTTTTAACTTCGCTGTCTCAGTGAAATATTTCAAAGTTCGCCTTAGTTTGAAGAAAAAGAAAAAAAACTTCTTTCTCAATGAGAATAATAATATAGTGTATGCAATGTGTGTATAGTAAACGTTAAAATTGATAAGAAACGTTTTATAGTTATTCCTTTCTTCACCATTCATGCGCTCTTATTTCACAGAGTACAAGCGGAAATACTCCAAGTTTTAAACTCTAACTCTTTCTCTCTTATAACGTATTTTAGGGGTCAACATTTTTCGGAAGGTTTATAAAAATTTCATGATCCTAGCAAAAATATTAATTTTATTTTAGTTTATTATTATTTTACTGATAAATGCCCACGTGGACAATATTTTGGCACGTGCATCATTTAAATATTTTCATAAGATCTTGGATTTTTTTTTGTGGTATTTTTGTTCGTAAAAGAGGGTTATAGTTTTGTCGGAAGAGGGTGAAGAAAGAAAGAAAGAAGAGTATTGAAGAAGGAGGAGGAGAAGGAGGAGCAAAAGATAGTGGCGCGCACGAGGTGTATGAAAACGCGAGCATGAGAAAAAGAGAAAGAGAGAAAGAGTGCGTGCCGCCATTAAAAACAGTCAATGTTTACCAAGCAACGAGCTAATGAGGCACGCGGGAGGATATTATATATCTAGCACTTGCATAGTTATCTCAGTTGCATACGTTTTGTTCTGGCAAAAAAAAAAGAAAAAGAAAAAAAGAAACAGGAAGAAAAAAGAGAAAGATGAAAAATTAACACTCCTTAACGGCTCTTTCATTCTCCTTTATAAAACAATGCCTTAACGAATGCCCTTTTAAAGATCCTTTATAATACCTTTTACACCACACTTACACACCTAATCAGCGTCAAGATTTATTCCATAATTTTTGCAATTAATGTCCTCCTGTTCGCTAATTTATTCGTTCTCATTTTCCCTTCACGAAATATTATTTTCAACTCGTTTTTTTTTTTGTTCTATACATTCGTAAATTAATTTTTAAAATACACTCTAAATTCTCTCGTATTTTTGTATTTTGTATATTCTCTCTCCTATTTTTATATTTAGTCTTGAATTTTTTATTTTTGTATTTGGTTTTTTTTGGAAGTTTTTGTTCGTTTTTTTATAATATACATAAATATAATTTTTTTTTTCACAAAACACATTGCTAGGCAAGAAGGTAGGTTGATAGGTAGAGGTAGTAGCCGCCATGACTAATTATGTCGCATTGATTTTGTCATTAGCCACCCTCCTAACGGGTCGCTGCCGTCGACGTTGTTAGACGTCAAGGCAAAAAAATACTTCCTATCGGCAAGGCGAGCCACACTGACACTTGCATTGCTTTATCCCGTTAACACACAAAAAGCCTTTATTCCTTTTAGATGATGAAATTTATCCGCAACTACCTCAACATCTGTTATCACCTCCCCTCCCTCCCACCGCACACCCCTACCTCCCTGATTCTACTATAAATTGGCTCTTAACTGTAAAATTCTCTTCAAAAATTAAATTATTAACATTCACTCTTAGTAAATTTTTTTTCGACAAGGAAATTTAAAAATTGAAATTTAAAAAAAGTTTTTATTTATTTTAAAAATTACTAAGCCCTTCAAAACATTTTTTTTTTTGTTCTAATTACAATTTTTCTAAGGATATTGAGACAAAAAACGAATCAAAAATGTTGCTTCGCAATACTTTTGATTTGTTTTTTATCTCAATATCCTTAGAAAAGATGTGATTTTTTAAAAATTTAATTCCATACACTGTAAAAAGAAAGGTAACAATTTAGTACCAATTTTGATACTAAATCATAATTTGATTCTTTATATAAATAAATAATTAAATATAGATTATTAAGCACGATTTAAATTGTAAATCTACGTTTACTTTCTTTATAATAAAAGTTTTTAAATTTAAACACATTAAAATTTTTTTTAACAAACAACTTTTAATTATCTTATGTTTTTCTTTTTATAAATAAAATTGTTACTTAAAAAGGATTATTACATTTTTAATTATCCATGCAGAATATTAAATAATTTAATTTAAAAATTTATTCATCAGGGAAACGGAAAAATTAGTCAAGAAATGTCAGAGAATTTTGAAAATGAAATTTTGCAGCCAGTCTATTATTATTAATTTTATAATTTTTAATATTAAAAAAAACGAACTATACTTAAAATATTTAAAGAATAGTATAAAAAAATGATTTAAATAAAAAAAATCAGATTGTTTTGATTTTTTTTTAAAAATCATGATTTTTATCAGCCCTGGTAAAGTCAGGGAAATGTCAGGAAAATTTAGAAAATTGAAATTTTTTTCGATTTATTTTCAAAAATTGAGACTTTTTCGCCTTTTTTCCAAAATTGTAACAAAATATCATATTTTTTAGTATTAAAATATGTAACTCATTTCGATTTTTATAGTGCAAAAAATAACTATAAACAAATCTTTTAAAAATTATTTTTAAATCATTTTGCTATTTAAATTTTCGAAATATACATACCTAATTAAAAAGATTTTGAATTATTGAAATTTTGTAAAATTTAATAAAAAATAATTAATTTTTTTAAAGTATTTTGATAGAATTTTTAAAAATCAACTTTTATAGAATTTTAACTGCAAATTTTGAAAATAATTGAATGATCAAAAATTTTAATAAAAAATCTTCAAACGTAAATTTAAAAATAAAAATGAATGAAAATTAGCTTCTAATTTTTTTAAATTTAGTATTTTTAGTATACTTTCAATTATAATATTTCCGAAAATTCAAATACATATAAAAAATAATAACATTTTAGAATTATTTTTAACATTTTGGTTTAAAAAAAATCATTGTTCAAAATATTTAATTACAATTCATCAAAAAATTAATAACTTTTTTTTTAATAATACAAAAATTCTTTTAAGAAATTCAATTGTTTTCGAAAAATTAAATTAAAACATTTTTAAAAACTACATAATTTAAAAAATTTTTTTTATAGTAATTTTTTCAAATTTAATTATTTTCAAATAAACGAAATAAAAATTACTTTTTTGGACTTGTTAAAATATCGAAAAAATCATGGTGATATTTATAATTAAAATTCTTAAAAAATTTGATTATTTTTTGAAAATATTATACCTTAATATAAACTTAAGAAAAATCCTGTACAGTTACAATTATTATAAAAAATTGAATTTTCGTATTTAAATAATTGAATTCTCGAAGAACTTTCGGAAAATTATTTAAAATAATTGATTTAAAGATGAAGTTCAGTTAAAAATTATAGAAAATAATTGAATTCAGGAAGGGTTATAATTTTAATTTTTTTTTTTTGGAAATTATTAAAAATTAAATTTAATAAATTTTCCTCATTTTCCGTAAACTTTCATATTTTTCTCTGAAAAGAATTTTGTCAGGAAAAATAATAATAATGTCAGGAAGATTGATAAACTGAAACTTATTGTGACCACCCTGTAATTAAATTATTAATATAATTAATTATTTTTATAATAAATAAATAAAAAAAAATTTTTTTTAATTACAATTCTATATAATAAATAATTATAAATTATTAATCTATATTTCAATACTAATAAAAATTTTTTTCTCCTCTGTTACAGGTGAGTTTGTCCACACAATGAACAATGCATTCTAAATATTGTTTCGATGAGTTTGTGAGTATATAAAAATGAAAAATATATTTTCTAGTACAACCGCTATAGACATTCATCAGTGTCCACGCGTATATATTCTTTATAGAAAAAAATATACCTCCAAGCACTTTTAATTAATTAAAAAGATACATCCCAGATATATATATATAGATATACAAGTTATTGTAAAAAATAGATAATTTCCAGGAAAAATGATCGCATTTAGAAAAAAAAAAAAAAAAAAAGAAAACTTGCGCGCATAGTTTATTGAACTATATTTAATGACAGTTCATTAGAGAAGCGTGAAAAAGACAATAATATTTACTGCGCGCGGTGCAATAAGTATAAAATTTGATAATGACTATGAATATAATTGAGAGAAAGTTCTATATATATTTACAGTACTTAAAAAATATATCGAGTATACAGAGTGCTTTCATTCTGAGAAGAAACGTTAATTCGAGCAGGAGAGAAAATTTAATGATTAATTCAATGTGATAATTTGTAAGCGCACAGTGTATTATTGCTTCGAATGTTTTGCATAATTTTCAAATTCGTTCATTATATTCCTGTTGCTTAAATTATAATGTCGTAATTTATGCCGCTAAAGCACCTCGATCGATATCTGAGTATATCTAAATTGACATATAGATCGATATATTTATATAAATATATAGATTATATACTCTATAGATTATTAAATAGATTATTCTTTATAGATTATTGTATAGATTTCTATGAAGGATTATTATATAGAGTACTATATATGATTATATATAGAGTTCTATATAGATTCATATAGATTTTTATATAGATTCATATAGATTTTTATATAGATTATTATATAGATTTCTATATAAATTATTGTATGGATTATTATATAGAGTACTATGTAGAGTTCTATATAGATTCATATAGATTTTTATATAGATTATTATATAGATTTCTATATAAATTATTGTATGGATTATTATATAGATTACTATATAGAGTTCTATATAGATTACTATAGATTTCTATATAAATTAATATAGATTTCTATATATAATACTACATAAAATTCTATATACATAGATTCATATAGATTTATATAGAATTATAGATTACTGTAGATTTCTATTTAGATTATTGTGTTGATTATTATATAGAGTACTATATAGAGTTGTATATAGATTTCTATATAGATTATTGCATGGATTATTATAGATTCATATAGATTACTAAATAGATTACTATAGATTTCTATATAGATTCATATATAATTCTATATAGATTCGTATAGATTTCTATAGATTACTATAGATTGCTATATAGATAATTGTATAGATTATTATATAGAGTACGATATAGAATTCTATACAGATTTACATAGATTTTTATATAGATTCATATAGATTTCTATATAGATTACTATAGTTTACGAACATATCGTCAATATAAATATATCTATATATATATAATATATACCTATATATCGTCAATATAATGATTAATTAACGGTTGAGTGGTTAATGTATATAACCCCACGTATTGGACCCAAAGAATCGTTACCAAGAAGCACACAAACGTGACATTATAATGGGCCCAATAACAACTCGAGGCCATTAACTTTTATATATATATACATATATATATATATACCAGCAGCAAAAGTCGCAAGACGATTGGTCGATGAGACGCAAATATGGTTGCCGAACAATTTTCGTGGTGTGTACGCACGCATTCACGTTCGCAATTATGTTCTTGTGTTTCTCGATAAAAAATAATTTTACTTTGGAAAAAAATTATCAGTTACCTTCTTTGGTTATATAGTTGAGTGTGGCCCTTATATTCATTATGAAAGCTGCAATCGATGATTAACTTTTCGCGCGCTGTATTCATGAGACTTACCTGCAACAAAAGTAATTTCAAAAAATTATTATTTACAAAAATATTTCAACTTAAAATATTTTTTTTTTTATCGCTAAAAATTTACTAAATTCAACTTCTGAATAGGTAAAAAAAGAAGGATTTTGAAATTTTTCTATGAATTTTTCTTTCGAATTCAAAATTATTCTATATAAAGTTATTCTTTATAAAAACAGTATAGATAACATTAAAATCGAGAAGGATTTAAACTATTTTATTCTTAATGAGGATTCATCACGATTAGATAAATTATCTTTGTTTGATGAATCGTGGCATGAGGTTAATAATAACAGACACGTGTATAATTTTTTTTTTTTTTTTGGAAACAATATATACGACTACTGATATTAATCAATAAATTTTCTAATTGTAGATATTAATCAGTATTTAGGCAATATGTTTTTTTGATTAACTGAAAATAAAATTTACTGTTTGCATACTTCCTTCTCAATATCAATATATATATAATAGAAAATTATACATCAGTTCGTTTTGTTTAAAACAAATAAATATTTATCGCGCAAAGAAAGTCATTATTTTATATCTTATATGCATATTTGTAATCGACTTTTTTTCTCGATAATTTTCTTGCAATTTTATTTTTTTTTTTTACTTTGAAAATAGTTTATTTTTCGCACTTTGTATTATTAGTTTTGAAAATATACAATTCTCGTTTTTTTTTCCTTTTTCAAATAAAAAATTATCAGCAGTTTGTCATTTAAAATATTTATTTGTTTTGTATTTTATTTTCTTTCGCGAAATGAGTATTTAACAAAAAACACACACGTATATTATTGTCTTTTGTATATATCAGTAATTTGTGG
The DNA here is from genome assembly GCF_015476425.1 of Leptopilina heterotoma. NCBI lineage: Eukaryota > Metazoa > Arthropoda > Insecta > Hymenoptera > Figitidae > Leptopilina > Leptopilina heterotoma. The sequence goes on from NW_025110999.1 coordinate 453,038, forward strand.
GGAAAAAAAAATTTTTTTTCTTTATTATTTTCTAATTTTTAAAAGTGCATTTCATTTTTTTCCCTTGAATTTTCGAAAATTATTGTGAAAAATATTTTTTTTCAACCTCAATTCGTATTATTTGTTATTTATTATATAATTGAAAATCAATTATTCAGTGTTGTGAAAAATCGGGTCAAATTTTACTGAATTTTATATGTGAAAATAGAAAAAAAAATTGTGTTTATCGTTTTTTGGAAGGGAGAAATTTAGAAAATTGGCGAATATTTCGATTATAGTTTTGCTCTATTTTTTCAAAATTTATATTGACAATGAGCTGAAAAGGAATTTGATTTTTATCATATATTATCAAGGGCGGAAAATTTGTCATTTTAGCAGGTAATATAAGAATAGTAAAAATCGATAAACAAATATTGGAAAATATAATAAAATATGCTGAAAAAATATTTTTATTCAAAAATATTTGAAATTTTTAGTTTGGTTCAATATAATTGAATATTTTAATTTAAAAAAAATCGAACAATTTAATATTTTTAAAAATTTGAGTTTGATGATAAAATATTTTAATTCTAAAAATATTCTCAATAATGGAATATTTTATTTCTAAAAGTACTGAATAATTTAATATTTATGAAAAATATGTTAGTAATTAGATATTTTAAAAATTATTCAATAATTTTATATCTTGGAATTAAAATAAATATTTTGATTAAAAAAGTATTAAATAATTTTGTTTATAAAAAAATGGTCAGTAATTAAAAATTTTTATTTTTTAAAAGTATTTTAACTCGAAAAATATTTTAATTTAAAAAATATTGAATAAGAAGAGAATTGAATGAGAAAAAAGACTTTCTCATTCTCAATGAGATTGTAATCTTTCGATACCAAATTAAATACTTAAATGTTGCAAATATTTGCAATAATAATTAAAATTTTTTTAAATGAAATATTAAAATTTGAAATTAAATATTTAAATTTCAAAGAAAGATTGAATAATTTGACAATTATAAAAAAAAAATATTGCGGTAATTAAACATTTTAATAAGACAATGTTCCCGATAATAGATTATTTCCAAACTGCAATTATATGTTCTTTTAAGTATAATAATAGTGAATTAAATGTTAATCGAGAGCAAGGTTTCATCATAAAGTCATGTCCTCGTGTTAATGTAATCAATAAAGCTACATGATATACCTACACGTCCATTTTGAAATCCCCAGTGCGCGATGAGAGGCTCCCGTCTCTCATCACACGGAAATCATCTTGTCTCACCTACTAGCTTTATACCTCACCGGATGTGGTTCGGAACCGGTCTTTAAACAAAAAACGCGTCCTGCATATGGTGGATTGATTTATTATATCGACTCAACTTAAAATCACAGCGAAAGTGATTATTTTCTTTTTCTCTCTCTTTCTCTCTCTTTATATGCGTATATATACTCTCTCCCTCTCTATACATAAATATATTATTCACAAATATAATTTTAAGAATTACTGGAAAATCAAACTCTCAATTTTGCAAAATTACTTTCCCTCGCATTCTTATTTAATTGACAATTTTTTTTTCCTTACTTTTCCACATAGTTGAATTATAAATTTTCCACTCTTTAAACTATAAAGTTTATGTAATTTTACTTCGACTTTTATAATGAGAGAAATCTCCCAATGAGTAATTATGCCTTGTAATAATTTTACTATAATGAGATTAATTTTTTTTCAAATTAAAAAAATTAAAATTAAATAATTTAAAGTTGTTACGTATATTGCTCTCTTATTTTGGGAATATTTTTAATTTTCTATTCCAAGAATATATTTCGATTATGGGGAAAAAAAATAGAAATCAATAAATAGGGGAACCAATTATTATCTTTAAATTGTAGAGTAAAACATTTTTTTTCACAGTTATTTCGCGAAAGGAATTTTCGATTGGGTCTTATCATGACCAATTAGGATCTCGAATTTTGCTAATTTGAAGAAGATTCCCTTCACTGATGGTATATATGGAAGAAGAATAAGGAAGAAAAAAAAGACTACTGCTAATCGGTAGGGGCGCGCATATTTCCGTGAATTGGTAGAAATAGAAGTGTGAGATTAAAATGGAGAGAGAAAGAGAGAATGAGGAGAATTTCTTCTATCCGTGCGTGTTAGAGGCAAGTTTCTCACGGTGCATTCGGGAGGAAATTATAAGGGAGTGGGTTACCTGAGGGGGTGGGAGTCTAACGATGAGGCATATACTCGCGAGAAGGGGTCAAATCATACTTAATTGATATCACAAAGAGCCACCCCCCCTCCTCCTCCCCTTTCCCCTCTTTTTTTAGTTTCAAGTCTTGACCTAAACATTCATAATCACTGTTTAACTTCTTCTTCTTCTTCTTCTTTGGCAGATTAAACGCCGCCTGAAACCATGTAAGCCGCGGTAAATTACTTGCATTATTTCGTGTTTTTTAATGCCTTTATGTTTGAATTTTAAAATAAAACAACTTTAATTTGTCCTAATTTTAACCCATCGAGTTTATATCTTCACTTTGAGTTTGTAACGAATTTTCTTTATCGAGTTTATAACGAATTTTCTACACCCGAATTTATAACGAATTTGCCACATTGAGAATTTCCTACATCGAGTTTCCAATCTTCGAACGGTCGGTAAAGTAGATAATTCCTTCTGGCGGGAAATTTAAAATTCGAAAAAGTATTTTGATGAATTTTTCTACTACATTTGATATTTAGAATAATAAATCGAGGAGAAAATAAAAATTTCGTGTTATTTTTTGTAATCGTGTATATTTGTGTATATTTGTAATCAGCCGATATTGTCAAAGTAGATTACGATGCAAATGATTTTGAAAATATTACTTTTACAATGGAATTTATGCAAATCGCTGACTGAGGAAAATTCCTCGTTGACAGCTACGTTTTAGTATACACACCTGTGCATAGAACTCTGGCTAAAAGAAAGTTTAATTATTTTCATTCCGAAATAACGAGGGAATTAATTAATAAATATAATTTTTAATTATTTATATTATATAATAAGAATAACAATAGTTAACAATGATGGTAATAATAATAATAAAAATAGTTAACAATAGTGGTCATAACAATAACAATAGTTAACAATAGTGGTAATAATAATAACAATAATCAACAATAGTAATAATAGTAATTATTATTAATTTTTACTATTACTACTACTATTGTTAACTACAGTTATTATTGAAATGATTATTGTAATAATAATAAAAAAAAACATTGCTAAACAAAATTTAAAAACATCTACAGTACCGTCCGCAATTGTCAGTCCACCCATTTTTAAAGGAATGAAAAAAATTTTTTAACATAAAATTCATGAAAACTAAAATTTTTTTTGGTTTATATTTTGAAAGACGATAAAATTTTGAAAAGAATAAGACCTTACAGAAGTCATTTGGCCAAAATTTGTAGAAGATATTCCTAAAAATCGTCATTTTCAATGTTTTACAAAAATTTAAATAACTTCTAAAATAATGAACGCTTTTTAATAATCTTAGGCTTATTTTAAAGGTCTTTTTCTACGGAATAAGAATTACTTATAAGCATTAACCTGTCATTTTTAACTTGGAATAAGCATGACGTCAAAATTAGACAAAAAAATTGGAAAAATTTGAAATCAATTTTTTGTACTAAAAACTATTCTAGAACATATATAAAACATGATATGGTGTAGATTTTTCAAGAAAATTTAATAAAAATATATGTTTGAGTTTCAAAAATTATTTTTCTTTTAATAATATTATTTCAAATTTTTTGAATTTTTTTGTCCAACTTTGACGTCATGCTTACTCCAAGTTAAAAATTACAGGTTAATGCCTATAAGTAATTCTTATTCTGTAGAAAATGGTCTTTAAAATAAGCCTAAGATTATTAAAAAGCGTTCATTATTTTAGAAGTTATTCAAATTTTTGTAAAACATTGAAAATGACGATTTTTAAGAATATCTTCTACAAATTTTGGCCAAATGACTTCTGTAAGGTCTTATTCTTTTTAAAATTTTATCGTCTTTCAAAATATAAACCAAAAAAAATTTTACTTTTTATGAATTTTATGTTAAAAAATTTTTGTCATTCCTTTGAAAATGGGTGGACTGACAATTTCGGACGGTACTGTAAGTAAATCGATTAAAAGAACAAAGAACAAAATTCTGACGAAATAAGTTAAATAATTACAATAGTGAATTATCAGAGAAAAAAAAGCGGTTCCTATATATTCAATTCTAAATAAACTGTAACATTGATTACAACCCTTTTTTTCTGTCCAAAGCAGACTGTATATAAAAGAAAGTTAACTGTAAACGATAAAAACTTTCATCGTTTGCCCTAAAAAGATCGAGCACCCACAAAATGCTTCCTGTTTTTTAAAATTTGAATTGATCGGAAATCGATTCTTTTGTGAATTTTAATATGAGAGAACATTTTTTTTTTTTTTATTGGATTTTAAAGATTTTTGACTTCTGTGTCCGGCCTGTTTTCTTCTTTTCTTTGTATATTAAGAAAGAAAAAAAAATTTGTATTGTTTCCTCCCCCCTCTCTTTGGCACATATATATATAGAAGAGTTATTTACATCAAAAATAAGGAGGCAGGACATTCAATAAAATAAATAACGAGACGTGCACGAGATAATTGAAGGGGGTCTAATTGCGCGCATCCATGTCTGTCTTGCAAAACGTGTGGCCGATCGTCATGTGGTCTAAAGGGTATAAATATATATGTATATGCGCATATGCACATGTACACATATAGAAATTTTGTATCTACATGTGTGAATACACATATGCACATATACGCACATGTGCACATATAGAAATATATTTCTATATGTGTAAATACACATGTGCACATGTACACATAAAAAAATATATATACACATGTGCACATGAACACATATAGAAATATATATATATACACAAGTGCACATATACACATGTGCACATATACACATATAAAAAATATTTCTATATGTGTACATGTGCATATAGATATATGATATATGATGATCTGCACCCTGTCTGTATATTGAGGCGGACAAAAGAGGTTTCGCGTGAGTTTCCAGTCAGACATCGGTTCTGTTTCCGGTTTTGGAAAAAAGAAGAACTAAGGATAAGAAAGGAAGTTATATACTTGACTTTGTGGCGAATATATGAACGTATTTGACTCCTCACCCACCATATAACATATCACCATTGATCATGAAATTATCAACCACCTGTATCATTTACCGTTACTTACGTTGATTATTGCCACACACATTTTGCATCCACATTCAATTGTTTTGTCTTCGATATTTCCCTCCCCCCCCTCGAAATATAAGAAATACCGGTATTTCATCCGCGAGACACGCAAATATACATCTGGGAATTTTTTTTTTCCCGAAAATATTTCATTATTATAAATTCATTCATGTTATATGTGGGAAATAGAAAAAAATTTTATTTTGAAGGGGGAAAAAATTTATAATTATAAATTAATAAATTAATTAATGAAATTAATAAATTAATTATAAAATTAGTTAATATTTTGTGTTTTTATTATTATTTATGTTTCTATCTTTTGTGTCCCATTTCATTATTTTCTATATCTTTATTGTCTTCTTTATATTTCCCGCAACATTATTCGTTATTATGACATATAAACTTCTTTTCTTTTTAATATTATTTTTTCAACTTTATTATCACGGAAAAAAATATTAGAAACATTTTACTGTTTTTACATGCTCTGATTTTAATTACTATTTCTTTTAATGATATTTTTACTGTTGGAAATAAAAATATCGTTTTTTTCGAATTTTTTATTTTCTAAAAAACTATTCAGTTTTATAATGAAATTTTTTCTGGGAAAAATTTTACTTTGGAATCAAATTTAAACACTTCAGGTTGAAAGTGATAGAGCAATAACTATCAGATTATCAAATTGAGACAAAAAAAAGAATGAAAATTGTTGCATCGCAACAATTTTGATTCTTTTTTTTGTCTCAATTTGATATAATCTTAGAAATATTGTGTTAACAAACAATTAAATTAATTGCATCGCAAAAATTTTCATTCAAAAATTAAAATTACTGAATATGTAAAAAATTTCTATCAAAGAGTAATTAATTTCTCTCCACAGTAAATATAAGTAGTGTTTTTGAAGTATAAATTAATTCAGCAGAATTCGTTTTTTTTTTCAAGCAAAATCCTGTTAAAGTTGGGAATATATTAGTTCCGTGAATTTTCGCCCTTTGCACTAATGACACGTTGGGTTCTTTATTTTTTTTTCACCCGAATATATATATACGAAAGGTTTTTGCTATTGAGTGAACCTATAATGAACTCTCATACAAACAGATATATATAAGCACGCACACAATTTCAACTGCGCCAAAGTGAGCGAACAATAATTAAGATCTTATCGTTTAATTAGGGCCAATGCCAAAAGAGAATAATAATAAAAAAAAAGAAGGAAAAAAAAGAAAAACAAAGGTAGCAACACACTGTGTTTCGAATCGAGCGTCACGAAACGTTTTGTTTTCCTATTCCAACATTTCAAGAGAGGTGTCTGAAGGGTAATAAATTGCTAGAAATAGGAAAAATTTCGCCGCCAGGTGATGTCAGGATTGGCAGATGTTACCAGTGAAGTTTCCCCCACCAGTTGAAAAATAAAAGCGCAGGGGTTGTTTTTCATGTGTTTTTCAGAGATTCGTATAATATGAAATCAGAGAATAAGATTAATTTTTTGTGTGATTGATATCGTGACAAATTCTAAGCGCAAAAATTGCGTGACAGCAAATAACACATACCAGAAGTGATTTTTATATTTTAATTTCTATTGTTGATTTTATTGTTTTTTTGTTGAATTTAATCGAACACAAATTATTAATAATTAAAAGTGCTGAGTAATCTGTGTTTCGTTAAATTTGACGATTTTATTTATACTTTTTATTTCATAGGTACGTATATATTCCTCTTATCATTTTAGTTTTAATTTTAGTTTTTAAAAGATTTTTATTTCTCTTTTTTACCAAATAGAACACGATTACATTTAATTATGGGAAATAAAGAAAAAAAATTCGAAAGGAAATAAAATAGGGATGAGAAAATCGATTTTTGACGAGACGCGCTACATATAAGTGACGTCGCATTTCTCATTGCGTCGAGTGTTGTGTAAACTTTAGTTGCGGGAATTTGTGTTTCCAACATATGGAGCAAGTTGAACAATAAACACGCACTTTAAGCCCTTGTTTAATAAATTTTCTTTGAGTTGAAAAAGGTGTTGGTATGACAATTATGCTTCTCCCCTATGTGTTGTGTCGAGTTAAAGAAGTGAATTTCAAAACTTAATGACTGTATAGATCGACACTTTCACGACAACTAATGAGCTCTCACATTTGAAAGAATGGGTTTGGAAAAAAAACTAAACACTGGGGGAGGTAAATTACCGCATAACGTGTCGCTTTGTTAATGCGTCTACATACGCACATTTATTTATGTGTATGGTGGAACGTCACGCAAATTAGAACAACTGTACAATTGTCCTTCGTGTCACCAGTAAATTAGAGTCAAGTGTTTTTAAAATCAGACATTAGTAATTATTCGTGTTCAAAAGTAAAATCTAATATTCCAACAGGTTGTATTTTTTTTCTAGAAAATTTATTGATTTTCTTTTTGTATATATACAAACCTTTATTTCAAGTACAAAAATTTATTGATATAAATTTTATTTAATTTTGTAATTCAACGTTAAGTGAAATAAACTTTTCCCTGAGTGTACATAATTTATTCTCTCATTTTGTCGAATTTTATTTTTCTGTCGAACAAATTGATGTGTGATCCGTGTGGAATTTGATCTCTTGACCACTAATTTTTAGCAGTTCATCTTTTGCTCTCGGTTTACATCTAATTTGCATAGCATCACGCACTTGTAATTTAATAGACCGACAAGAGATTTGCTTCTATGCAAAAATTTCCTATTTTCATCGACTCAACATTTCTATTGTATAGAATTTGCCTAGAATCGCCGTAGTCGTCGTCGTTGTTATTATTATTCATCATCGACAATCTTGTCGGCGCGCGCATTACAAAGTGGTCCATCAGACAAGAGATGTTGGATATGGCGAGTTTGTATCGCGGAATTATAACTGTGGGAGGGAGGATGCATAATGTCATACACGTACCATAATGTCCGGCAATGCACGATGCCTCTGGTGAGAGTAAAGAAGAGAGAGAGAGAGAGAGAAAGAGAGAAGGGAGAGGACTTACCAGGGAAAAATGGGGGGGGAGTAAATGTTCTTCTCGAGCACTTTGAATGGTGGGGGGGAAGTGACTGCAGAGAGGGAATTTCTTCGAGATGAAAGAGCCTCGGGCAGTCACGGTCTTGTACACCCCCACGTAGAGCGTACGCTCTACGTAAATATACGTATACAGATACCTGCACGTGTGGACTCGAACACGCCCACCCACCCCCTTTTCATATCGACTGAATTCCACAAATAGTGCCTTCTCCTCTTTTGCCTGGATTCACCTTATTTAAGAAACCATTATTTTCAGTGAATACTTAAATATTTGAGATTACAGTTTACATCTCAACTTTTTACTAAGGTAACAAATATTTTGTTTTGGTAACTTTTTTGTTATCAAACATTTTGGTGTCATACTTTTTTGTTTTATGTCAAAATGGAATAAGGATCAATTTTTTTTTATCTTCATTTAGTACACACGGGTCAAGGAAAGACTTATTTGATATTCAATCGATAGATAAGTTGGGTCGATGAGCTGCAAACACAGCTGGGATTGCTCTCGGTTCAGGTATATAAAGAGGAATACAAACCGGGCCCTTGTAATACAAGCACGAAATTCTCTTTTTTGTGTGTGTTCGTTCCTCTTTACGTCATTCTTGATCCCTGGTGTGTGCTCAGCTTGCAGCATTTCTGGGTATTTCACTATCTGTTGCTCATGCTGCGACCCTTTTTCGTTCGGGATTAATAGAATACTGTCTCTGACAAACTCTCCCACGCGTCAAGAGTAAATAGGGGATTTTAAAAAATTTTCCGATTTTATATTGATAAGATGTAATTACTTGATATATTTTTATGGAAATAATGTAACACATGTCTCATTTATCATATAACACGGTATTTATTGATTTTGAAATTAAATTGTGTAAGAGGATTGTATTGTGTGATTTGTAAAAGTGTTATGATAATGAGACATTGATGTTTGTGTTGCAGGTACGACCTGGGGTTGCGTCGGGGTAGCTAATAAAGTGTCTACCGGGGGCGCGGAAGAAGGTACGACGGAGAGGCAGGTTGTGAGTGGGTCGACGTGCGCGACAGTAGAGAGAAGAAAGCCAGGAAGTCGAGAGTACGAAGGCGCAGGCGCCGTGGGTGATGTGAGGCTGGCGCCCGCCTCACGTTTGGGGTGATGCCCTCCAGTGAGCCCCATCCCTCCCAGTACCACCTTCAGCATCACAACATTCCTCCCTCACACCTCCAGCAACATTCGTCGAACGCGATCGGGCAACATCAGCTCTATCAGCAGCTGGTGGCGGCCCATCATCAGCAGCAACACGGCGGGCCTTTTCAAAATTCCACGTACGCGCAGCAAAAACAAGAGATGAGCCCGGAGGAGGAGGGTGGTCGAGGGGGCGGGTCCCCCCCGACCGCCGGGGCCGCTCTTCATCCACCTCACCACCCCCGCACGGCGAGTCCACCCTCCGGCAGTGAACCTTGCACGAGAGATGCTATTCCAACACCCACCCCGATCGTGGACACGACGACCACCACTACCACCGCGATCCCCATTCAATCGCAGGGTCAACAGCAAACGCAACAAGGTTCAAGTCCAAGTCAGAGTCCAACGGGCGGCGATGTGGAAAAATTCGACGGCAAAATCGTCTACAATCCGGACGGCTCGGCGTATATCATTGAGGGCGAGAGTGAACTCAGTGAAGATGATTCACTACCGGACGGCTGCATCGTCGACGGTCGAGGAGTCTCCGTACCGCACTCGTTGGTGTTCCCTCAAATCGCCAGCGCGTACTACGTGTCCAGGCTCTACGCTCATCAGGCCTATCAGCAGCAGCAACAACAGCAGCAACGCACCTCGGCGACGCAACACAACCCTGATCTCCCGGTAATGCACAGCTATCGAGTCATCAGCTACAGAAGCGCCGAGGGCAGCAAGCAGCCGCCACCGCAGCCTGTTGCACCGCCATCGCCCGCCGCCTCTGTCCCCGTCAAGCCCATTCTCATGTGTTTCATTTGCAAGTTGAGCTTCGGTTATGCCAAGAGTTTTGTCGCTCACGCTCAAGGTGAACATCAACTGACACTCATGGAGGACGAGCGGCAAATTCTGTCGCACTCAACCGCCTCCGCCATTCTCCAGGCAGTCGGCCGAAGTAAACAGCCTCTGGTCAGCTTTCTGGAACCGGTCACTAGTTCCACTTGTTCAACCACGTCGCCCGGACAAACGCAAGGTCAACAACAGCAACGAAGCGAAGGAAGCGAAATCGATATTCCCACTACCACGAGTACACCGGCGAGTACGCCCGGAGTGCCGAGTAGTCCGTTGCAGCAGCAACACAGGCCATCGCCAAGCACCCCAACGACACCCACATCTCACACGAATCATCCCCTAACCTACAATCATCATCAATGGCCCGCTGCTCAAGTCAGTGCAGCATCCTGGGCCAAGGCACCCGACGCTGCGATGCACTACACCTCACCACCTCCTTCAGCCTCCACAAAAAGTTCTCCATCCTCCTACGCTGCATTGACGCAACAACCACCAAATTTCCTCACCGGCACAACCATTGGCGTATGTCCCGAACACATGCAAGGCAGACCCAGTGGCGTCGAATGCCCCAAGTGCGAACTCATCCTGGCCAGTAGTCGATTAGCCGGTCCAGGCGGTCCACTCGCCGGCATTCACAGTCGGAACTCCTGTAAAACCCTCAAGTGCCCCAAATGCAACTGGCACTACAAATATCAGGAGACACTCGAAATTCACATGAAGGAGAAACATCCCGAAAGTGAAACCTCCTGCATCTACTGCATCGCCGGTCAGCCCCATCCGAGGTTAGCCCGAGGCGAGACCTACACCTGCGGCTACAAGCCCTACAGGTGCGAAGTGTGCAATTACTCGACGACGACCAAGGGAAATCTCAGTATACACATGCAAAGTGACAAGCACTTGAACAACATGCAGGAGATCCAGCAGGGCGGTGGTGCTGCAAGTTCCGCCTCCACAAATCCCTCATCATCTCAGGATGCACCCCTCCCCACACGAAGTCCCCATCATCAACAAAATCACAGTCCACACCTAGGCTGTCAAACAGCAACACAAGGAAAGCCGAAACCAACGTTTCGATGTGATGTCTGCAACTACGAAACGAGCGTCGCCAGAAATCTCAGGATACACATGACCAGTGAAAAACACACGCACAACATGCTCGTACTGCAGCAGAACGTGAAACAAATGCACGCACTCTCAGCCCTACAGAGTCACCATCAGCAGGCCCAACAACACCACCATCAGCAAGCTCAACAGCAACATCAACAACAACTCGAGCAACTGATCCACCTCGGCGGTCTCGACAAACCCCAACACGCCGAGGCGGCCCTAGCCGACATGGCCTACAATCAAGCCCTCCTCATCCAAATGATGACCGGCGGACAACTACCTCCCCAATTGCCGCCCGAACTAATGGGCGGCATGGCCAACATGAACGTCATCGGCAACCTCGGCGGCGACGTGGGTCTCTCCCCCGACAGTATGGAACCACCACCGGAACCCGCGGATCCCGATCCCACTCACCTCTACCACTGTTGTGTCTGCAATAATTTCGCCACCGACTCACTCGAGGCGCTAGGACAACATTTAGCCGCCGACAGAACGAGAACGCGCGAGGGCGAAATCCTCGCCCTTGTCGCCGGTCATTTTGTCTGTAAACTATGTTCCTATAAAACAAATCTCAAGGCTAATTTTCAGTTACACTGCAAGACTGACAAGCATTTGCAGAGGCTGCAACATGTGAATCATGTTAAGGAAGGTGGTCCCCGCAATGAATGGAAATTAAAGTATCTCGCGTCACCAACGAGTGCGGCTCAATTACGTTGCCATGCTTGCGATTATTATACGAATAGTGCTCATAAACTTGCGTTACACGCGGCATCGCCACGACACGAGGCGGCTGCACTTCTTCTTCGTCATTTACTCGAGGCTAGTTCTAATGTACCGTCCGCGGCAAAGCTTTATCATTGTGCACTGTGTATGTTCAGTGCACGACATCGTCTGCCCCTATTACAACATGTCAGGTCATTGAGACATCTTCAAATGGAACAAATGCATCAGATTCATCGACGAAACAGTATTCAAGGCAACGAAACGCCGCACACCGATATCGGTGATGTTTTTCAAGTTGTACCCGATCCAGATGTACCCTCAACGCAACAATCAAGTCCAACGACACCGACCACTCCAAATGCCGCAAACACAAGCAATGGTGAGAAAAAAAACAAAAACAAACTCATTGTTATTTCGATTGCAAAAAATAAATAAATAATGCTTTGCACATACTCACTTGCACTGTTTATGCAAAACAAAAAAAAAACTCACTGCTGCTTTTTTTTATTACTACAATGCACCACTAATTTTTTCCACCAAACAAATCTTGCACCCTTTTATTTTGCTGATTAAACAAAACACGCTTACTAAAAATCTTATTTTTCCTCTTTCGAAATTTATTAACGCTTAACGCTGCTCTTTACTCTACCGTCAGATTGACTCGTTATAATTAAGATTACAAGAAAGAAAATTCTAGAAGAAATGAATCAGAAAAAAAATTTATTTGATTCAAATTACAAATTACTTGACAATCAATTAAATATTTACTGGAATCAAATAATTTTTATTTAAGTCAATTAAATTTTATTTGAATCATTATTTCAGTATTTCAAGCAAATATGAATTTGACTTGAATAAAAATTATTTGATTCAAGAAAATATTTAATTTATAATAACTAAGTAATCGGTTATTTGATTCAAATAATTTTTTTTCAGTGTAGAAAATATATATGATTCAATTGTTGTTCGTAAATGTTTTTTTACTGTAAATAAAATATTTGCGAATCCAAATAAATATTTTCGTACACGAAAAGAATTTTTGGTTGAAGTAAATATATATTATTTTACTGTAAATAAAACAAATATTCATTTAAATAAATATAGACTTGAATCAAAAAAATAATTATTTGAGTCAATTTAGTATTTATTCGAATGAATATAAATATTTTCTGGAGTGCAATCAATATTTGGTTGAAGTAAATAAATATTTACTGCAAGTAGCAAAAAATATTGAATCAAGTAAATAATTACTTGAATGAAATAAATAATTACTTGAATCAAATAAATAATTACTTGAAGCAAATAAACAATTACTTGAAGCAAATAAATAATTACTTGAGTCAATTAAATAATTGCTTGAGTCAATTAAATAATTACTTGGATCAAGTACATAATTACTTGAAGCAATTAAATAATTATTTGAGTTAATTAAATAATTACTTGAGTCAATAAAATAATTTTCTTGAATCAATTAAAAAATTACTTGAAATAATTAAATAATTGCTTTAATCAAATAAATAATTACTTAAATCAAAAATATATTTATCCAAACCAAATACAATTTGCAAAAAATGCAATTTTCTATAGCACCAAATTATTATTTCTCTTCTCTTGCTTTCTTCTCAGAAAAAAACAAGCACTATTTTATAAAACAATTCTCGTTTTAACACGTTTAAACAAACATTTTTTCTTATAATTTATATGAAAATAACACTTTCTCAGGCTTTATCGCTAATATAATTATTTTATTACATGTTTAATATATCATTTTATGTGGCCCACGCACATTATTATAATTGCAAAACCTGTTTTGAATCACTGTTTTCTGAATGCGCATGACATTTATAAGAATTCACCATTTTAAAAACAATATATATCTATTTTTTTGGATGAAACAGGCTAAACCTGATTTTTATGCTTAAAAATATTATTTTTAATTTAATTGTTATACTTTATTATTGTTCATTCTCAAATAATATGCTTAATTAATAATATGCTTTTCAACACGGCTTTTAACAATTTTTAGAAAATTATCTGTCCTTTTTTTTAAATTATTGTTCTTTACATTATTTAGACTAACTAAATTATCCAGTAACAAAAACTAATAACAAAAACTAATTATTAATGAAGTTGACTAATTATTAGTGTATTTGACTTCTAATTATTAAAATTGATTACTTATTGGTAAAGTTGATTAGTTATTAGTAAAACTGACCAAGTATTAATAAAGTTGACTAATAATTATTTATTTATTATTGAATAGAAAAATTAGTATTTTAGTAGTAGGAAATCCTCTAATTTTTATACTAATAAATTTAACTTCTATTTTTTTTTATTTCATCCCCTGTCAAATATTGAAAAAATAAGATTTTGCATTCAAGAAGAAAAAAAATTTCTTGAAATAAAATCCGTTTCTTTCAGTGAATTGTCTCGAGAAAAGAAAAATATGTGTTATTTTATCGGTAACAGGTTGAAAGTGGAAATATACGTCGTCGATGAGAAGTTTGAAAGAATGAATTTTAGCGTGACATGCAAAGTCGGGTGCGTGAAATAAAAAAAAAAGACAACAGAAATAAAAACCAAAGCAAGAAACTCATATTTTCGGTATGGAGTGTTAACGTCTTTGTGATGTGAATAATTATATATATTCAAAAAAAAAAGAAAAAAAAATACATATCCCTTTCACGCCCATGGGACATATACGTCCCACCTACAAAATCCTCAATATCTTTGAAGAAACTTAATATTTTTGAGTTTAATTTAGTGCGTTCTCTTCAGGAAGAATAGGGCTTTAAAAATAAGTAACCTAGATCATGTTAAAAAATTCCTATTGTTTAAAAAAATTCATAAATTATTGTTAAAAATCATGAATTTTTAAAATATTTTAAAATCGCCTAAAAATTGTTACTCGGGGGTTTTCGGGGTCGCTGATTACGAATCCGGTGCTAGTTTTTCAAAATTCAAAATGGCGGATCTAATATGGCGGACGACAAATGTAAAAATTAAACGGATTAGCATGAAACTTGTTACTCGGGGGTTACTAGGGTCGCTGAATACGAATCCGGTGTTATATCTTTAAAATTCAAAATGGCGGATCCAATATGGCGGGCGTTATTTTTAAAATCGTTTAGTTTCACCAGAAACTTGTTACTCGGGTGTTTTCGGGGTCGCTGATTACGAATCCAGTGTTATATTTTTAAAATTCAAAATGGCGGATCCAAGATGGTGGACGATTTTTTTAAAACATTTTAATTTCACCTGAAACTTGTTACTCGGGGGATTTCTGAGTCGTTGATTACTAATTAGGTGTTAATTTTTAAAAATTCAAAATGGCGGATCCTACACGGCGGACGACAAATGTAAAAATTGTTTGGATTAGAGGGAAACTTGTCACTCAAGGGTTTTTATGGTCTCTTATCACGAATTTGTAGTTTATTTTAAAATTGCGATTGTGTATTTATTTATTTATTTCTGTCAGTAGATGGACTTGTTTCTTTCTACTCTCACTGGATTCGTAATCAGTGACCCCGAAAACCCCCGAGTAACAAGTTTCTGGTGAAACTATACGATTTTAAAAATAACGTCCGCTATATTGGATCCGTCATTTAAAATTTTAAAAATATAACACCGGATTCGTATTGAGCGACCCTGAAAACCCCCAAGTAACAAGTTTCTGGTAAAACTAAACGATTTAAAAAAAATCGTCCGCCATCTTGAATCCGCTATTTTGAATTTTTAAAAAATGATGTCATATTCGTAATCAGCGACCTCAAAAACCCCCGAGTAACAATTTCCAAGCCAATCCAATCAATCTGTAAAAAAGTTTCCCGCCATATTGGATACGCCATTTTGAATTTAAAAAATTTTATAATTCTGATATCAGATTCGTAATCA
This sequence comes from Leptopilina heterotoma, assembly GCF_015476425.1. Lineage (NCBI taxonomy): Eukaryota > Metazoa > Arthropoda > Insecta > Hymenoptera > Figitidae > Leptopilina > Leptopilina heterotoma. Next base: position 469,067 of record NW_025110999.1, read on the forward strand.
GCGACCCCGAAAACTATGAATAACGTTACACTTACGTTTTTTTAACCGTCCAGTTATGCCTGGGTGTGAAAGGGATATATATCCGATTTCAAAATGGCGCCCTTTTGCCCATGATGAATTCAGTGTTGTCATCGATTATCTCGCAATTAGTCCACGATGACGGTAATTTAATGTGGCATATGGCTGTGGCGTGTGCCATGCCGTGCACAATTCCAAGTGCATTATCTGTTAGACTATATACTTATAAAAATGTATGTATAGTCGAAGACAGCCGCACACGCCGTCTTATGTATTTTATACCTGTTCATTGCAACTGACGCTGCTCAATGCGGTTTTGGACAATGCCACTCGGGATATAGTGGCATCTTTTTCTCTTTCTTTTTCTCTCTCTCTCTCTCTCTTTTTTTACTCTTTTTTCCTCGGTAACGTCCGTTACTAATTTCGTATTACAAATCTATAATTTCACTTTTGTTATTAGCAAAAACGAGTTCACATATGTACCGCCTCGAGACTGGTTTTTTCGAATTCCCTTTATTACATTCAAAAACTTTCTCCTTGAATATGTTTCAATAATACTTCGATGTATTTAGATGTATATTCATATATATGTATGTATATATATGTCGATTCACCGAATTAATTTCGCGCCAGATCGCTTTAACAAAAATGTGTTGCATGTGCTTCTTTATTGATTTGCATGGTTCAACATTTTCGTTTCGTAAGCCACTTCCGGTCAAGATATGTAGATAATGAATTCAAATACCGGTATATTTTGAATATACCGATGTAATTTTTTTTTTTTTTTTGGAAGAGAATAAAACATACAAAACTGCAGTTGCAAAAGTCGGACATTGCCAAAATTCGATATATAGAACATGTGCTGCGTTTTAAATTACGTACGGAAGTATCCAATTGATATAAGTATTAAAATTACAGTTTTTGGGAGGAAAATTTACCGTAAACTGGGTTAGTGAAGACATTCTTTTTTCTTTCTTTTTATTTATTCCAAATTCAGTTAGGTCGGAGTTTATAATCGCGACAAAGGAGACAAATTCACTTTGACATTTCCGCGCGCGTTTATAATAACTCAGATGTGTCTGTTCGATTTGTCTATAATTTACTTTCTCTTGACGTTAACCACATCGAGATAACGTCCATATATGTGAGTGCATTAGTCGCGTTGTGTATCATTAGGAAAAAGTAAAAATAAATTTTACAATACGCGTCATACACGAATTAATTACTGAGATTTATAATAATTTTGAAATTATATTATATATACTTTGATTGATAATTCGAGTCTTTTGTGTATTTTATGAGTATTTGCCGCAGTATTTATAAGACTTTCGGTATTTATAAGTCTTTGCAGTATTTATGTATATATAATTCTCGGTTTTTGAATGAGTGCGTAGAGAGAAAGTTATGAGTGTGTAATTATGACACGATTGTTCCTTTCTTTTGTCGTTAATATCGTCATTTTCTGGCTTTCAAATAAACTGAAATTCATTCGCAAAAACCAAAGACGTGCCTCTCTAGTTTGGAGACAAAAATCACTTGTTGACATTATCCGCAAATTATATGGTTTCAAAAGATACGTATATAATATCTTGTTAAAAGAAAGACGATTTCTATCAAATTATCTTGTTTTTTTTATGATTTACATTTACCGTTCAGATTATTTCTACTTCTATCGAGCGACAATTCACTGAATCAAACAATATAATTCCCCAGTAATAGTAATAGTTTTGATTCGTTTCATAACAGGAGATATTTTGTTTTGTTAATTTACAGAGCGGCGAGAGGAAGGCAGTGAGAGTGGGAGTGAGGTGAAACAGGAACCAGACAACGAACCGGAACAGGATCAAGAGCCGGAAGCAGATTCGGATGAAATTAGTTGTCCGTACTGCACTTATCAACCAACATCACGGGAAGAATTAAGACAACATATGCAGATTGCTCATGTTCAAGACACAGAGGACAAAGCAGAGAATGTTAAGGAGGAACCAACTCCCGATTTGCTGTGTCCTCTATGTCAAGATGGTTTTAAAGAGAGAACGTCTCTTGAGAAGCATGTCATGCAAATTCATTCAGTGAACGCTGATGGTCTACAGAGGCTTTTACTTCTAGTTGATCAGAGTCATTGGTTGAATAATAATCCAAGAAATACGTCAACGCCAGCAGCGGCGCCAAATTCACCCGGCAACATGACGAAGCAGCCAGAGGAAGAACACAATGAACAAGCACCCAGTGAGGAAGTTGATGAAACAACCAGGTGTACAATTTGTGGAAGAGTTTGTCGATCACTGGAGGAACTGCAACAACATCATCGTGAAACACATCCGGCGACAACGCCAACTTTAGCCGTGAGTGAGAAACACGTTTACAAATACAGATGTGGACAGTGTAGTCTCGCTTTCAAGACACTCGAGAAACTTCAACAACACTCGCAATATCATGCAATTCGCGATGCGACAAAATGTGCCCTCTGTGGACGTTGTTTTCGATCCGTCCAGGCCCTGCAACGGCATCTCGAATCAGCACACTCGGACCTACAGGAAGACGAATTGGCTCAATACAAACAAAGTTTGCTACACGCTCATCCACTATTGCAAGCACTCACTGAAGAAGCTCTCAGGCGGCAGAGTGGAATGATCGCTGAGCAGAACATGGAGGAGGAAACTCGAGGCGATGAGGAGGAAAGTGACGCCAGTGATTCTTCACCATTGCACAAAGAGCAGAGGCTCCTCGAGGACTATCTGAACAGTCAACCAGTCGCTGAAGATTCCTATCACGATCCTGGACGTAAATTCAAGTGTCATCGTTGTAAAGTTGCTTTCACGAGGCAAAGTTACCTCACTGGTCACAACAAGACCCTTCTGCATCGTAAAGGTGAGAAGATGTCATATCCTATGGAGAAATACTTGGATCCTAACAGACCTTACAAATGTGATGTATGCAAAGAAAGTTTCACGCAAAAGAACATTCTTCTCGTTCATTACAACAGTGTCAGTCATTTGCATAAATTAAAACGTGCCATGCAAGAACAGGGTAACAATAACACACTAATTTCAGTGGTTCCACCAGCCAGTCCCACTGAATCCGCCGAGACACAACAGGACCAGGACAAGAAACCCTACAAGTGCAACATCTGCAAGGTAGCATACTCTCAGGGCAGTACTTTGGACATCCACATGAGGAGTGTACTTCACCAGACACGTGCCGGCAAACTTCAGGATCTTGCCGCAAGTGGTCAAGTCGATCTAGGAAGACCTTTGATTGAACAACCGCCACCCACGAGTCCAAACAGTCCACCCTCCAACACAAACACAAGTGGCAACAACATGCTCTCCTGCTCACGTTGCAGTGCCCTTTTCATCAACCAGGAGCAACTAGCCACCCATCAACAACTCTACTGCATCTTCAGCAATCCACTCGCTCTCTTTCAACAACTAGCCGCCTCCCAACAAATGGGTACTCCCTCAAAAACACCTCCACCCACATCATCCGCACCTCAAATGATCCAACAAGCCACCTCTCAACAGGCTTCACAAACCCAAGACATTCTCTCTCAACCACGACACAAAACATCTCAAATGTACAAACATCTACTCGAGAGTTTTGGTTTCGATCTCGTGATGCAATTCAACGAAAACCACCAGCGACGACAGCGTAAAGAGGAGGAGGCTGCCGCCGCTCTACAAGCTCAACAGGAACAGCAAAAGCAGGAGCAACAAAAGCAAGCCCTCGCTGCTCAAGCTGCACAAGAAAAGGAGGAGGAAACCGAGGATCATGCCGAGGACGAAGTGATACCAGAACTGACTCGCAGCACTTGCCAGCACTGCAACAAGGCATTCAGCAGCGTCTGGGTCTTGAAGGCCCATTGTGAAGAAGTTCATCGGGATCTTGTTCCACGTGAGTTTCTTGAGAAATACGCACAGCAATTTAAATGTGAATATGAGAAAAAGAGCGTGGTAGTTACAGCCGCTACTTCATCATCGACAACAACAACAGCACCGAGAAGTACAACTCCGGTGGTCCATCAACCGCAAGATCTAACATCCGACAAGGAGCATCGGAACAAGGACAAGGTGGAATTGCCGGACAGTAAAGAGAATATAAGTCGGACTCCAGAGGCAACATCAACAACCCCAGCGACAACGCCGGCCTTGAGCAATACACCCGTTTCGAGTACCGATTCCGGTACGCCAACTGCTTCTAATCCACATCACATGAATCAGCAACAACATCAACAGCAGCAGCAACAACAACACGCTCAATTAACACTTGCTCAACAAATGTCCGAAATGCAAGCTGCTTTAAACGCAATGGCCGCGTCACAGTTGCAACAACATCTACAACAATATCCCGGTTTGATGATGGGAATGATGGGACTTCCATTGGGACTCAATGTTCCTGCTTTAGCTGCAATGAACCTTCAGCCTCCTTTGGTGCCCATGATGCTACCGCCTCCACCCTACGATGGCGCTGCCAACGCTTATCCTCCAATCAACTCTCAAGCCGATCTTCTAGCCAAACAACATCTTGCTCTCCAACAACAGCAAGCTGCCGTGGTGAGTTACCTTTCCGTTTATATTACGATTTTCATACTTCTCAATTTTCTTTATTCCGTATTTTCAAAATGTCGGAAAAGTAACCTTGATTCAAGCTTAATAAGGACTTCAGTATTTATATGGGGAGAATTTCAGTGAAGATTTTATTGCGTACATATTTGTGTTCCTATTAAAATAATTTCTAACGAATCGGCTTTAACTAAAATATCTTGAATCAAGGGACTATTTTTTATCCGTTACCAATTAGGTATATAACATCCCAATTTTGTTTTTTGTTCATAGGCAAACGCCGCCGCTTCACAAAAACGCGCCCGCACACGAATCACTGACGATCAACTGAAAATATTAAGAGCACACTTTGACATTAATAATTCTCCCGGCGAGGAACAAATATTGGATATGGCCGCACAAAGTGGATTACCACCAAAAGTGATTAAGCACTGGTTTCGAAATACACTATTCAAGGAACGTCAACGCAACAAAGATAGTCCGTACAATTTCAACAATCCGCCAAGTACAACATTAAATCTCGAAGAATATGAAAAAACAGGTGAAGCCAAAGTCACTCCTTTAAACTCCAGTGTGTCCGGAAGCAGTTCTGATGATAAGAGCCCAAATAAACAGACGTCACCACCACCGTCTTTACCGACCATCATTACACCGCAACTACCAGAGATCAAGCAAGAATTGCCAGATCCCATTCAATTTCTCCAACAACATCAAAGCGAGGAACATCAACAACATCATTCGCCAGGTAGTTCAGGTGGTCAACAATCGCGACCACATTCGCCAGCTCTCAGCATGAGTTCAGTTTTTTCCGGACTTCACCACGATATATCAACGCACTGTCCATCGGTAACCAGTGCCCCCAGCACACCAATGCTACCACCAAAAGTGACACCGCAAAATTTCGCCACTCAAAGTCCCGGCAGTGTTGTAAACATTGTTCCGAGTTCAATTGCCGCAATGGCCTTGACACCCCAAAGATCCATAAGTCCTGGCCGGGGACCAGCTGATTATTCATTTGGCGGCAACAGTAATGGAAGTAATTCATCGGGCGGTAGTTCGGGAAAACGTGCAAATCGAACGCGCTTCACTGATTATCAAATAAAAGTTCTACAGGAATTTTTCGAAAACAATGCATATCCAAAGGATGATGATTTAGAATATCTGAGTAAACTTTTGGGTTTGAGTCCGCGTGTGATTGTCGTGTGGTTTCAAAATGCAAGGCAAAAGGCCCGTAAAGTGTATGAGAATCAGCCGGCCGCTGAACCAGTGACGCCGGGTGGTCGCGAAGGTGACGACGGTTCGGGACGTTTTCAAAGAACCCCTGGACTTAATTATCAGTGCAAAAAGTGTTTACTAGTGTTCCAACGTTATTATGAATTGATTCGTCATCAAAAGACGCATTGTTTCAAGGAGGAGGACGCTAAGAGGAGTGCTCAAGCTCAAGCTGCCGCTGCGCAAGTTGCCGCTGTTCTCAGTTCTGAGGACAGTAACAGTAGTACCGCGACGACAACCAATACCGGTACGAATAATCCATCAACAACACCAGCTCTCACGGAGCAATTGCAACAGCCGATGAAGATATCAACTCCACCTCATCAACAACAACAACAACAACAACCACAACAGCAGCAGCAGAATTCCTCCCAGCAGCAACAATCCCAACCTCAGAGTGAATCCAAGGAGGGAAGTTTTCAATGTGACAAGTGCAATCTAATGTTTGGTAGATTTGAATTGTGGCGTGAACATCAACTTGTACATATCATGAATCCGTCACTATTCCCACCAGCCTATCCACCGGATTCCCCATTTGGGATCTTGCAACAACAGGCTTTGAACGCCACCACTGGTGTATCATCAGAGGCTCCACACCCACTAATCGCCATGATGCAGGATGGTAAGAGAAAATTTGACGAATTTGACGATGGGGCTAGTGAGAATCGTTCCAGTGCCGAGCACAATGAACAGCCCAAGGACAAAAGACTCCGCACTACCATTCTACCCGAGCAACTCGACTATCTCTATCAAAAATACCAAGTGGAATCGAATCCATCGCGTAAAATGTTGGAAACAATTGCCCGTGAGGTTGGTTTGAAGAAACGTGTTGTGCAAGTTTGGTTTCAAAATACGCGCGCACGCGAACGAAAAGGACAATTCCGCGCTCACAGTCAAGTAATCAACAAACGTTGCCCCTTCTGTCCAGCGCTGTTCAAAGTTAAATCAGCCCTAGAGTCTCATTTGAGTAGCAAACACGCGGATCAAGTCGCACGTGGCGAGGTTAACATCGATAATATACCAGACGAAGAACTCTCAATGGAATCAGCACCATCGAATCCAAGTACGCCCAACATGATGCCACCACTATTCCCACCGTTCAATTCCGAAATGGAAGCATCACTAAAGAAATATTACGAGGAATCCATGAAGCGATACATCAGCGAACTACAAGCACACACTAGAAATGGAAAACAAGAATCGGGAAGTAATCCACCAACCGGCAATTCCGGTGAATCACCATTGGACTTGAGTAAACCAGTTGATCTCAGTCGTCCAGTAAAACTAAGTCTGGGTGGTTTGAGCAGTTTGCTCGAGGAACAACACGTACTGAACCTCCGTGGCGGCAGTGATTGCGGTCCATTGACGGATCTTTCGGAAAGAAGTATTTGCGACGACGACAGTATGAGCGAGACCACTGAATTCCTTGACGACGAAAGTGGACCAGCCAGTCCAGCGTCAAGTACACAGAGTTCACGTCAAGGTGCGCAGAGCGGCGGTAATATGACAAGTGGCGGTCTATCAGTGAGCGGGAGCGGAGGCGGACAATCAGGTGGCAAGAGGTACCGAACACAGATGTCAGCGACCCAGGTGAAGGTGATGAAATCCTTGTTCTCCGACTACAAGACACCGACGATGGCCGAGTGCGAGATGCTTGGACGAGAGATCGGACTTCCGAAGCGCGTGGTCCAGGTGAGCATCGGCGCTACCCCTCGTGCAGCCGCAACCCCAACCCCCACCTCGTGATCCCGCAACCATAACTGAAATTCCATAAGGACGTTGCCGAGTGCTAATGGAGACGAGTTGCAGGTATGGTTCCAGAACGCACGCGCCAAGGAGAAGAAGGCCAGGCTTGCGGCTGGATTACCGGCCGAAGGCTCGGCAGTTCAACCACATCGGGGACCAACGGGGCCTGACGAATGTCGACTGTGCTCCGTTCGTTATTCGCCCAAGTCACCACTCCAGGAGCACGTCTTCTCCCGGCGGCACATTGAGGCTGTTCGGGTCGCCGTTGAAGACGGCAGTCTGGTACCGCCGACACCGGGGGCGCCTATTCTCCCCGGTGGTGTTACCGCTGGTCCCACTGCCGCCAATCAGCCGAGCAACCAACAGCAGCAGCAGCAGGACGAAAATATGATGTACGGATCCCTCTTCCTTCATCCCACGGCCATGTTCCAGCAGCAGCAGCACACCAGTAGCGCTGCGGCCAGCACAGCTACCACCACGGCCGGTGAGTGTCTGGCTGACCTCTTAGATTCTTAAGCGCCCGAAGCTCGTGCTCTCGAAATTCAAAATCGCGTCTTAACAACCAAATGGTGTCGATCATTATCCTAAAAGATTCTATCGAAGCTGCTCTTTCGATTTTATCGGTTCTCCAAATGCTTTAAATTCTTAGTCTAATTAGTCTAATTGTCTAATTGCTTAGTCTAACTTCATACTCGGTTTTCCTAGCTATAGTGCTTGATCACCTAGATTCAGATCAATCACTGTAGCTAAAAATCTGCTACCATCAGCAATCGGTGAAATTAAAAACAATCGACCTTTTAATTTAAAAACAAAAATTGCATTTGGAAAACTTGGTCCAAACCCAATTTTTCTGCGGAAGACAAAAAACGAAGCAAAAGTGTTGCGAAGCAACATTTTGATTCGTTTTTTGTCTCCGCAGAAAAATTATAAAATAGAAAATGAAGCTAACTCCGGACTCTATATCATAATGACCGCAAATTACCATTTCTCTAGAATGAAAAAAAATTCCTATCAAATCCTTAAATATTAGTGAATCATTAATTAATAAATGAATTACGACTAAAAAAAAAAAAAGAATTACGAGTGCACGCGCAGCGTTACGTGTCGTGTACGTCTCGTGGATCATGTTTGTATACATATTTTAAAAAAAGGGCCCGTGTGATACTCTAGGGGGTCCAGAAAAAAATCTATTGTGTTTATATTAGAATTCAAAAAAAAAATATGTCTTTTTATATATATATATATATAGTTCGATTTAATATATCCAGAGCTAGGCAATACTGAAAGTTCCTATCAGATGAATATTATAGCATAAGAATGAAAGATAGGATAAGCATGAGAGTGAGAGAAAAAGCACGTGTAAGAAAGACTGTATGAGTGAAAGAAGAAAAAAAAACACTAGGATTATAAAAAAAAAAAAAATAGACGAATAAAAATAATTAGGCGAAATATATAGAAAATAACCGCGAAGCTAATTATTTAGAAAATATAAAAAATTTTCCGATCGTTGTAAAACGGAAAATTGCATTAAGTTGCTGTACAGTAAAGACTATATTAGAAATTCAATACGACTTTATTATTATAATAATAATTTGGATAATGAATCAAAAAAAAATGCATCAGCCACATTTAGATCGATTACTACACGATGCTATTTGATTCATAAAAAAATATATATAAATATATATATAGTAGTATAGCCAGGAAGAACGGAGGTCAGACTGTATTGCCTTTCATGCCGATGTAATTTAGTACACCCCCCCTCCCTCTCTTTTTTTCTTTTTTTTCCCGATTCAATCGACGACAAAAAAAGCCGCGTATCTCCCCCCCCCTCTTCCCCCACCACTATTTTCGCCCCCTTAGCAAAAAAAAGCCATTATAAAATCGTGTCATCTTTTGTTATACACTTTTCTTCGTCGTTTCTCGTACGATTTTACTATGTAAATATACCTCACAAGAAAAAAAGCTCTCACTCCTATTTTATATATCCGCGGGGCCTGAATGGGGATCTTTTTTTCTTTCAAAATTATTAATTGGTCCCGATTCTGGCCCCTGCAATTTGAGTAATATACTCTTTACTCGACACGCGTTGCGCTTTTCATCCCATGAAAAAAAATAGATGAAAAAAAATGGGACTGCTCAGGCGAAGTTTTCTTTTTTTTTATTGTAAATAATAATATTAAGGAGAGAGAAAAAAAGAAATTTTTCTTTGGAAAAGAAAAAAAAAATTTTATTGTCAATAAAAATCGTTTTTAAAAAAAAAAATTATTAAACGAATGTAGAAACAAAAATAATTCTATTGAAAAATATGAGTAAATTTAAAAAAAAAAAAAAAGTAGAAAAGAGTTAAAGAATAGAAATTTTAAATAAAACAAATAAAAAATTAAAGGTAGTGTGAAGTAAAAAATAAAGAAATTAAAAGTAAATGAAGTAAAAATAAAGATTGTAAAAGTAGAGGAAAATAAAGAAAATAAAAAAGGAAGTAAAAAATAAAGAAAGTAAAAATAGAGGAAAAAGAAAAAATTAGTAAAGAAAAAATTAAGTAAAAAATAAATAAAGAGAGTAATAATTAATAAAGAAAAAATGACTTATAATTAAATTATATAAAATTATTAAAAAAAAAACTATTAAGTGAATGTTTATAGTAAATTCTTAAGAGTGTTCACAAAGTGTATAGCTGTTTGTTTTTTGAAAAAAAAAGTATTGAAATGAATTTTGCAAAATTTCTATATATGTACTTTTAAAAAAAATGTTTTAAAAAATTTTTTGTTGGCGCTTTTTTTGTTTTCTGTATGTAAATGATGCTTTGCCTGAACAATCACATTGCGGTTAAAAGCACTACGTCATATCGAGTCATGACGGAATTTACTCGTATTGATCTTAATCGCCACTATTATTATTATTATTAATTATTATTATTATTATTATTATTATTATTATTAATTATTATTATTATTATTACTATTATTATATTATTATTATATTATTATTATTATTATTAATTATTATTATTATTATTATTAATAATTATTATTATTATTATTATTGTTTTACAAGTTAGTTATTTATGAATTTCTTTGTGATCGTCACAGTCTCGCCAGCTAGCTAAAATGAATTTTCAAATCAAAATCCGAGCAGTACAATGTGTGCGCTCGGCTTTACTTTTTCAATTACTCCTCTTTTTACTGTTTTAGTTTATTTTTTTATCGCAGCCGGCGAGGGTGTGGCTTTGCTTCTTCGCTTTTTTTTATTCCTCCATACAAGAAAAAAAGAAACGTTCACACACGTACACGTAACACATTGCAATTACACGCGTACACGAGACATGACCGATTGGCGATCAGCGAATTTCGAAAATTTACAATTGTATTTTAATTATTATTTGAAAAAAAAATGAATATTAAAAGGAAAGAGAAAGAATCCGAAAAACTTTGAAAAATTGTGAAAATGTTTTTTCGTGTTAATTTTATTTTTCTTAAAAAAAAAATTGGGCATATTTTGGTTTTTATTTCATTTTTAAAAGAAAAAGAATTTTCTCATTTTATATTTATTTTTAATTCAGTTATTTTATATTTATGTATGTATGAGAATTTTAATACAGAAAATAATGATTTTTAGTTTAAAAAAGAAAGTGCAATTTTTTTTTAATTCTAAAATTTTCTTTTTTTTTGAAAATATTTTCTTTTTTTTGCTGGGTGAATTTTTAATTGTAAATTTCGGACAACGCGTCGCTAAATCCCTCCTCTTCCTTCCTCAAAAAAAAAGTTATGTATGTCGGTCCCACTACTCTTGTGTAAATAATTTATTATTATTATTTTATATTATTAATATTATATTATTTTCTTCCGTTCTAGTCTAAAATAAAGCTATACTATCGCAAGATTACTTTTTGGTTTCTTCATTTTTGGAGTTTATACCTTATCCCGATAACAAAATCCTTATTTCCTTCCAACGAGGCTTACATTGAGGTTGCAACGTTTTATTATTCTACAAAAACTGCAGGTACGTTTATTAACTAATTCGAGTGTGGTTCAATAATTATAGGTGTTATTTTAATTAAAAATTGGTTATTTCAATTAAAAATTGGTTACTTTAATTAAAAATTGATCAATTCAATTAAAAATTCGTTACTTTAATTAAAAATTAGTTTTTTCAATTAAAAATTCGTTACTTCCATTGAAAATTAGTCATTTAAATTAAAAATTGGTTACTTTAATTGAAATTAATTATTTTAATGAATAAAATAGTAAAATTTATTCAACTATTAAATTATATTTTTAATTTTCGAAAATTTTAACTAGACTTAAAAAAATTTTAGTTGAATTCTTCTATAGTTATGGAAAAAATAACTTAAAATTTTTTTCAATTCTTTCACTTGTGGAAAAAAAATTATATAGAATCATAGTCAATTTATTTTCATTGATATAAAATAATTTTCAACATAGAAATTTCGTTTAATAATAATTCGTTTAATTATTTCTTTTGAAATACTTTCGCTGCTATAAAAAATATTTCTTAGTAAAAAAAATAGAATCTCTTTAAAAATAATTTTAATTCAGAAAATGATTTTAATTATGAAAATAATTTCAATTCAGAAAAAGATTTTAATTATGAAAATAATTTTAATTCACAAATTCACAAAATGATTTTAATTTTGAAAATAATTTCAATTCCGATAATGATTCTAATTCTGAAAATAATTTAATTTCTAAAAATAATTTTACCGTTCTTAAAATAATTTTCAGTTATTTTAAAAATAATTTTTAACAAAAAAAAAATAAATTGCAACCAGGTAAATATTTTTAACCATAAAATAAGAAAGATAAGTATTTAATTCAATTAATTTACATTAAACGAATCTACGACTAAATTATATTCATAAAAAAGAATCTTAATTTTAAAAAGATATCGCGAATTAAAGAAATAAAAAATCCTAAGTGAAACTAAAAGTTAAACCAAGAATTTTTTTTCAAAAAATTATAAAATTAAAAATTATTTGCGGTATAGAAAACAGGCAATCCTTTAAGATAACTGATTTTATTTGTTGCTTCTTATATTCTTCGGTCAAAAAAAAAAAAAAAAAAAAAAAATAACGGGGGGAAAAAAGCGCAGGGTATTTCTGAAAAACGAAGCAATCGCGAATGGTTAAAATGTTTTGTCTGCGGGTGGCCCGGACTTATCGCTTGACCGTGTATAACGTTTCCAACAGAAGATATAATACAACTTGAACGACTACTGCCCCCTCCCCCTCTCTTCACTCGCTCCTGGTAAAAATCGCGGTTTACCAAGTTGAAAACCGACCACCTGTAATTACTCCCAATGAATCTTTGAGACTCAATGATGAACCTTCGTGGAACTTACTTAAAGGGTATATAAAAATTGTAACTTTGCCTCCGCGCATATTTTTCCATTCGCATAGTCACGGCCCCCTTGAACTAATTAAATTTTTCAGTCTCCACTCCCGTTAATATAATAATTTACAAATAAAAGAAAAAAGCACTGCTCGTTCTGTAACAAATCGAATTATTATTATTCTTCCATGAAAAAAAAAAAAAAAAATTCTCGCAAAACAACGAAAGATTTAAAATCTTTCGTTGTTTTGCAAGAATTTTTTTTTTTATTTTTTATTATGTCAAAGTCATTTTTTCAGTGCGGTTTGAAAACGATATATGTTGCGAGTTTGGGTTAATTAGACGCGGCACTCCTTTTTTTTCTTTTTTTTTTTAGAGGGGCGGCGATCTTCTTCTTGCATCCGCAAGGATACAATGCATTTGGCGGCGCGTTGAAATGAGGTAGCGAAGAATATCCCCATTGTGTTACTCGTCGGCCGCATGGTGTTGCTCTTGACGCGGTCGCTTGGTCTTGTCAGTGATCTAAAACGACTATAGTCTCTCTTTCTCTCTCTCTTCGATTCTTGAATCTCGCGATAAAGGCCAATAAGAGTTGAAAAAAATAAAAAAAAAAAAAAAAAAAGAACCAAGACAACAACAACAGAAAAATCGAAACAATAAGCTCGATTATCCGAACGAGAAATTGATTCCTTAGCGGCGGCCTGTTTGAACCATCTGGCCTATACACATGCGGTTAAACTTTTCGTGTTCTTTACTCGACTTATAACCAAAAAACTCATAGCTTTCTCTTTTTTTTTAACTCGCGACATGAAATTTTTAAAAGAAAAAAAAAGAAATTGAAGTAATTCGGATGAAATCAAAGAGTAACGTCAATTTTTGGGGTAATTTGGAAACAAAGAAGAAGAATTTTATTTTATTTCTTGTGGCCAAAGTGATTTGTGAGCTTGCTGCATAAGTTTCCACTGTAAGAATTTTTGAAACTTAAAGATTAATTAAAGTATTCTTAAAATTCTAAATTCGTAAAAAAAATTTTCGAAAAACTTACTAATTTTTACTTGAGAGAATTTTTTACGAATGCGAATTTTTAATTAGGTTAATTTTCATTCGAAAGCTTCTATTTAATAAACTTAAAAGGCTCAAATCGATTTTAAATCGTGAGAAAATCGGTTTAATTAATTAAAAGTTCAAGAAAAGTAGAATAGGTCGTTTTATTTTTATGTTTAATTACCAGGGTTAAAAGTATACAGAAGGTTTTATTTTCTAGTAGTTTTAATTACGAGGGTTAAAAATATAGAGATTTTATTAACTAGTAGTTTTAATTCTGAAAGTTAAAAATATAGAAAAGGTGTTATTTACTAGTAGTTTTAATTACGAGGGTTAAAAATATAAAGGTTTTATTTACTAGTAGTTTTAATTACGAGGGTTAAAAACATACAGAACTTTTTATTAACTAGTAGCTTCATTTACAGGGGTTAAAAATAATTATGGTAATATTTACTGGTAGTATTAATTACTGGGGTTAAAACCATACAGACGGTTTTATTTACAAGTGGTTTGAATTACATGATAACTATACAGACGGTTTTATTTACTAGTAGTTTTAATTACCAGGGTTAAAAGTATACAGAAGGTTTTATTTTCTAGTAGTTTTAATTACGAGGGTTAAAAATATAGAGATTTTATTAACTAGTAGTTTTAATTCTGAAAGTTAAACATATAGAAAAGGTGTTATTTACTAGTAGTTTTAATTACGAGGGTTAAAAATATACAAAAGGTTTTATTTACTAGTAGCTTCAATTACAGGGGTTAAAAATAATTATAGATATACTTACTGGTGTCTTCTTTAATTCAAATATTTAAAAAAATTTTTTACCTCTCTTTTTTAAAGAAAATAAACCTTATTTTTCAATTTTCACAAAAAAACCTCTTATTTTAATTTTTTATCACTTTATTATTGTATTATGTATTATTATTTATTATTTATTATATTATTTTATAGAAGAAAACTAAAATTTAAGAGACAGTATGTTTTATTTAAATTGTCACAACTTCTAGAAAAATTAATTGATTTTAATTTTTTATAGTAAATTTTAAAGCATTTTTTGTGAACTTTTCAATTACAAAACTCTATTTTACCAAACAAAAAATTATTTAACCCCTCTTTTTTTTAAAAATAAATCTTATTTTTCAATTGTTACAGAAACTACCTACCTGTTTTTTATTATTTCTGCATTAGAAAGCTAAGATTTTTTTTGAAAAATTATGTAAGTTTTAAAAATGGAATAACATTTAGGTTTTCAAGATAAGAAAAAAAACCCAACCTCTTAAACATTTTCTGTTTAATTGTTTTGTTGACAACAATGGGTTTTCAATTCAATATAAAACTAAAATTAAAAAAATTTTTTTGGTTTATTTGATTGAAAAACCATTATTTTATTTTTTAACTTTACATAATTTACTGGAAAAACTTTAGTTTTTCAAATCAAAATGATAAAAAAATAAAGAAAGGGACAGTGTCTGTAAAAATTGTAAAATAATGTTTATTGTTAAAAAAAGAGGGGTTACATTATTTTTTTTGTTTAAAAAAAGTTTTAGAATTGAAAAAGTACATAACAAATGTTTTAAAATTCACATAATATTATAAAATAAAAATCGCATAATATTTCTAGAAGTTATGTTAATTTAAACAAAACAATGTCCTTGAAATTTTAATTTATTAATTGGATCCAGTTCACGTGGATTTTCTCAGTAGACTTAATTACTAGAGATAAAAATATAGAACGGTTTATTTTCTAGTAGTTTTAATTAAGGGGGTTAAAAATTTATTGGTCTATTTACTAGTTGATTTAATTGCGGGGGTTAAAAATACCAACGTTTTGATTTAGTAGTAGTTTAATTACTAGGGAAAAAAATGTAAAACGGTATTATTTACTACTAGTTTTAATTAAGGGGGTTAAAAATTTATTGACCTTTTTACTAGTAGATTTAATTACGGGGGTTCAAAATACAAACGTTTTTATTTAGTAATAGTTTTAATTATTGGGGATAAAATTATACAGATGGTTTTCTACAAAAAAGTGGGTATTTTTAACCCCATGGGGCCTGTTTACTAGTAGATTTAATTACAGGGGTTAAAAATACTTTCGGTTTTATTTAGTAGTATTTTTAATTACAGAATATAAAAATATACAGACGGTTTTCTTTACTAGTAGTTTTAATTAAGGGAGATAAAAATACTGACGGGTCTATTTACAAGTAGATTTAATTCCGGGGTTAAAAATACCGAACGTTTTATTTACTAGTAGTTTTAATTACTTCAGTTAAAAATATACAGACGGTTTTATTTTGTAGTAGATAATTAAGGAGGATAAAATTACCGCAGGTTTTATTTACCTGGTAGTTTTAATTAATGGGGACAAAAATATACAGACAGTTTTCTTTACTAGTAGTTTTTAAAAGGGGTTAAAAATACACACAGTTTTATTTACCCTTTTTTTTTATTTATAGTTTTAAAAACTGGGGAAAAAATATACAGACAGTATTTAGTAGTTTGCCTGCATTCGATTGTTAAAAAAAATGAACAATA
This sequence comes from Leptopilina heterotoma, assembly GCF_015476425.1. Classification (NCBI taxonomy): domain Eukaryota; kingdom Metazoa; phylum Arthropoda; class Insecta; order Hymenoptera; family Figitidae; genus Leptopilina; species Leptopilina heterotoma. Next base: position 485,602 of record NW_025110999.1, read on the forward strand.
GTTTAAAAAAATTTTTTTGAAAAAAAGAATAAAATGAAAAATTGAAAAATTCACCTGTGGAAATTTTGGCAAAAACTGATTGGACTTTGGGAACATGATTTTATGTATACATACATACAGATTGTAATTCAATCTAGTCCTTGAATCTCGTGTCAAGGCACGTGTCGTCGCGCTATTTTGAAAACTTTATGCTAATGATGACCACTTGCGCGACATGAATGCCGGTACTTTTTTTTTGTAACACGCGGGGAAGGACGATTATGTGCGATTCGTGAAATTATGCAAAATGCATGGAGACTTGTGTGTATTTATATATACGTAAGGAACTCGCGTGTGAGGTGCGAGACATAACATTGAGAGGGTGTATACATATATATATGCATTAAAGTGTGCGCCATGACACGTGTCCAACGAGGGAATGCAAATGATAACTTCTTGAGGGTTGGATGTTCCCTTTGTCGGTGCAACTGTTCAAAAATTATACCTAGCTCGACTGGCGCACGCTTACATTCTTAAATATAATACGACACGATAGCGAACAACTCTTTTCTCCAACGACAATAGAATAAATCGGGGGAAATAAGAATCTTTTACTCCTCTATGGATATTTACCAAACTATCGCAGAAGGTTAACCTTTCATTTAATACTGACAAATGACGGTTATTTTTGGCATTCAAATATTTTTTCCATATTTTACATTTTGGCTATTTTATCTAATTTCTTTTTCTTTTCTGTTTCATTCTTCTTTTTTGTTCTTTATTCACTTTCATTCATATTGTAATAAATTAAAGTAACGAGCTCTTGGTTCTCTTTGTCGAGCTTCTAAAAATTCAAAGGCAAAAAGAAGATTATTATTTCACTAACAGAGCTTAATTCTAAATTATTTATTTGGTCCTAAAATTGTATTTGGTTCAGACTATTTTTATTTGGTTAAAATAAATTTCATTCATTAATAAATTTCAATAAATTAATTTTCATTCTAAATTATTTATTTGGTCCTAATATTTGGTCCTTTAATTTATTTGGTCCTTTTGGTTTAAACAATTTTCATTTTGTTTAAATAAATTTTATTCGTCGTTAGGTCAAAGATTTATATAAACGCTATGTTGTCTAAAAAAAAAAATTGCTGCAAATAAACATTTTCATTTAAAACAAATGAATAATTTATTAACCCCTGTAAGAAATCAAGGTTACCATAGGTCATAGGGAAATCAGGGAAAAGTCAGGCAATTTTATTAAAAGTAATTCGAAAAGAAATTAAATTTTTCAATATATATTTAATTAATTATTAAAAAGAATGGATTTATAGGAAAATTTTATAGTTAAAAATGCTTTAAAAATTGAATTTTGGAGAAATTACAAATAATTAGAATAATTCAATTATTTTCAGAAATTTTAATAAAATTCTTGTCAAAATTTAAATTATTTTTAAAAATTGCAATAATTTTTGTAAATAATTGAATTTTAAAAAAGTTTCAAATTAAAGTATATTTAGAAATCTAAATTCAATTCTGTAGAATTAATTTTTTTCTCAAAAATAAATCTTATTTTCCAATTTTCACAAAAACTACCTCCTTTTTTAATTAATTATTTAATTTAATTAATTTAAAAAAAATGGATTTATGGAGAAATTTTAGTTAAAAATGCTAAAAAATATTGAATTTTGGAGAAGTTACAAATAATTGGAAAAATTCAATTATTTTCCAAAATTTTAATAAAATTATTGTCAAAATTTAAATTATTTTTAAAAATTGCAATAATTTTTACAAATAATTGAATTTTGAAAAAGTTTAAAATTAAAATATTTAAAATTCTGAATTTTTTATATTTTTAAATTTTAACTAAGAATTCTGTACAGAATTAATTTATTTCAAAAATAAATCTTATTTTCCAATTTTCTTATTTTTCTCTTTTTAATTTTTTTTTAATTTTTACTGGAAAATTGAGATTTTTTTCCAATAAATTATGTAAATTTTAAAAATAGAATATCAATGGGTTTTCAGGATAATAAAAAATTCCTTAATTTTTCTAGAAGTTATGTCAATTTAAATAAAACAATGTCCTTGATATTTTAATTTTTTTGATTGAATCCGCAGTTCATGTGGAATTTCTCTATAGATTTAATTACTGAAGATAAAAATATAAGTCGGTTTTCTTTACTAGTAGTTTCAATTAAGAAGGTGTTAAAAACATTGACATGGCCTATTTTGATAATCTCAATTTTGCATTATTTTAACTAACAATTCTGTAAAAAAAATTTTTTTTTTAAATTTAATTAAATCATTTAAAAAACATTTTGAAGTTTTTATTTTTTAATATATATTTAATTGAAGAATTTCCAAATAGTCGAAATTGCGTAAAATTGAATTGTAATCAAATGAATTTGAAAATTCTCTAAGAACTTTCTAAAAAATTATAAAAAACTAATTATGATTTAAAGAAGAACTTTAGTTAAAATTAAAAATTCTAGAATATAATAATTGAATTAAAATTTTTCTAGAAAAAATATTGACTCTACTTTTATAGAAGAAAAAAAGACAAAAAGAAACTACGAAAAAATTGCGAAATTTCCCAAAGAATTTTGCATTTGGAGTAATAAAAAAAAAGAAAATTGAAAAAAAAATATTGACTCTACTTTTATGGAAGAAAAAAAAGAGAAAAAGAAAGAATCTAAAAAATTGCGAAATTTCCACGAACTGCAACGAGAGCCACAACACAAAATCAGTGACAGAAGCGGCGAACGCGTTTCATCCCCTCTTTCCCCACTTCGCGACTCACAGGTAGAAATTAGCATGCGGTCAGGGAATTTTTCTCTCTCATTTTTATTTTTTTTTTCTACTACTTTTATTTTTCGCTGTTGGACATTCGTTTATTTGTCTTTAATCCCTTTGGTTTTGGTCGAGCCGCGGTCAACTTTGAGGTGGCGGCATCGCCCATTTGGTTTTGATCGCATCTTTTCTGGTACCGAAAACCTTTGGTTCCTTTTTCGTTATGTATATATATGTAAGTATATATACATATATATGTATGTCCCAGGCCATATGTTACTCGATACTTCGAAGCTATTAATTATATCGATCTATATAGGTTGGGTAGTTAGTTGCATTCGCTAACCAAGGTCTCTCTCTCTCTCTCTCTCTATCTCTCCTCTATATATATATACGCTTTATGATTCCCCCTTTGACCTTCCTCATCCCCCCATCACACAGGGGGGATGAAGGGGGGCTTCACCCTCTGTCCTCCGCCCCTGACAATCCCAGGGTGAGAAAGTAAAAAAAATAAAATGAAATAATAAAAAAAAAAAAAAAACCTCGTATTGCACAGAAATATATAAAAACCCATAGTTCGTATGTGAGTACGGCGCGAAGCATAAATCATTAGGCCGTGACGTGGAGAAGCTATTATGTGACTCATAGTTGGGGTTAGGTATATATGAAAAAAAAATGAAAAAAAAAAAAAAAACAGTGTGCATTAAGGGTGAAAGGCGCACAAACGCCCCGTGTGTGCATTGCCTCATTCCAGCGGAATTTCGTCACTTTTTCATCTCAACTCGGGCGGGGGGGCTCTTCTTTTGAAAAAAAAAATGGAATCTGTCCTTTTTCCAACACCCTTGGCGATTTGACAAACTTATCAGATCATCAGATTTGTTAATCAAACATCATTATTCTTTTGGATTGAAAACGAGGAAGCTCCTTTATCTCTATTTTACATTTTTCGTCCTTTGGGAAAGTTAGAGAGAGATAATTTTTCAAGTTTAATATTTGGTTCTCGCTTATCCAGGTAAAAATGTATTCTATAATCTGAAAATTATTAATTTTGTTGTTTAACGTAACAGACTTAAAAAAAAGAAAATATTAAACTTAATTTAAATTTTTTCTATTTCTAACAATAATTAAAAAAAATGCCTATAATTTAAATTAAATTTGTCGAAAAAATTTCACATCCTATAAAAATAATTGAAAAATAAATCAATTTATAACTTTTTTTTTGGAAATAATATTATAACAAAAAAAAAAAAATTTGAAATAGTAAAAATTTCAACTAATTAGAACAAAAGTGATACGAAATTTATAAAAATTAAATTTTAAATAATAAATGAAAAATAAATAAAACTTCTTTCCTTACGCGGAGAAAAAAGAATCGTCAAATTAACTATGCGGAGTGCCAAACTTGAAAAAGTTGCAATAATTTGAATCAAACGTAATTATTATTATTTTTTTTTTTTTTTGAGTTTGACTAAGCTGTTTAGAGGAACTGGCATGATGAGGAGAGTTCGGGTGGGTCTCTCGGATCTTTTTTGGAAGGAGCAAAAATATAAATTAAGTTGATGAGAGAAGCGAGGAATGAGACACGAGAGAGGCTATCTTGGGGATAACCTAGTAAAAGTGGTGAAGGAGAGGAGAGGACTCCCTCCCCGCGCTCTGGGTGTTTGTTGAAGGCGCTACTGGAATCCCACGAAAAAAAAAAAAAAAAAAAAAAAACTCACCAGTCGGCTACCGGCCACTCTAATACTCTCAGCTATATACCTATATATAATGTGCTACATTATTCTACAAAACGCATGCGAGCCAATTCAACTTATGGTCCACACTCTTTTTCGTCTACCAACATATTACCTTCGTCGGATTGTAAATTACCTCCTAATGATTCATTCTCTTTCTCTCTCTCTCTCTCTCTCTCTCTCCCTTTTTTCAATTTTCTACTTTTCTACTTTTCTTTCTACTTTTTTCTCGTTTTTAATGTTTTTTTCATACTGCGGTCTATTTAATTAATTAATTTCTAAATTAATCGTATAATTGCTTAATTGTAATTATTTCTTAATTATATTTACATAATTTTTTATTGAACTGAAGTCAAATCTGACCATCAAAGTAAAAATTTTAAAAATCGTCAGGTTTAGCGTTAAACTAAAATTCTTCTTTAAAAATCAATTATTTTTGATTGACAATTTTCAAATCCATTTGTTTACAATATTCAATTTCACGAAATTTCAATTATTTGTAAATTCTTCAATTAAATATAGAATATAGGTATATTAGAAAATAAAAACTTCAAATAATATAAAAAAATCCTGAATTAAATTTTCTCAAAAAAAAATTAATTCCACAGAATTGTTAGTTAAAAAATATGAAAAATTCAAATTTTCAAAGATTTTAATCTGAAACCTTTTCAAAATTCAATTATTTCTCAAAATTTACGCTCTAATGCTTGTAATATTCAATTATAATCTAGAATTTTATCTAAAATACATTTTTAAATCAATTTTTATTAAAAAATTCTGCTAGAATTCAATTATCTAAATACAAAAAAATAATTTATTGAATATTTGAAAGTTTTTTAAAATTGAATTCTTATAAAGAATTTTATCAAAAAATTTTTAAATATATATATATATAATTGAATTCGTTTGACGAATTTTAATAACATTTTTAATAATAATTACATTTATCGAGTAATTCGATTAAAATTTTATATAAAAATAATTGAAATTCTGCGATGAGTTTTGTTAATTATGAAAGTAATTGAATTCCTAAAAAAAATTTTATTATTTACAAAAATAATTGAATATTTCAGTATAATTTTATCAAAATTTTTTTTAAATAATTGAATTTCTTTGGGAAATGTTATTAAAATAGTAAATATTGGATATTATTGAATTGAGATTATTTTTTGAAATTAATTAAATTTTGACAAGTATTTTATTATAATTTTCGAAAATAATGGAATTTTGACTAAGAATTTTTCTATTTATAAAGATAATTGAAATCTTGACAATAATTTTTGTAAAAATTCTTGTTAATCATTTAATTTTTGCGAAGATTTTGTCTATTTATAAGGATAATTGAAATTTTGACGACAATTTTTTAAAGTTAGGTGAAAATAATTGAATTCTTACTATGACAATTGTTTAGACTATAAAGAATTTTATCAACAAATTGTTAAATATAATTAAATTCTTTTGACGAATTTTAATAAAATTGTTAAGAATAATTACATTTTTTCGAGGAATTCGATTAAAATTGTATTAAAAATAATTGAAATTCTGCAATTAGTCTTATTATTTATCAAAATAATTGAATTCCTAATAAAAATTTTATTATTTACCAAAATAATTGAATCCCTGTAAAAATTATATTGAGGAAAATTTTTGAAAACAATTGAAATTTTGCCAAAAATTTTATTAAAATTTTTGAAAATAATTCATTTCGGAGAAGAATTTAATTATTTCTAAAGATAATTGAAATTTTGATAAGAATTTAAAAAAATTTTTGAACATAATTGAATTATTGCCAAGAATTTTATTACATTTGAAAATAATTGAATTCCTATCATATGAATTTTATTATTTACCAAAATAATTGAATCCCTGTAAAAATTTTATTATTTATGAAAATAATTGCGAAGAAATTTATAAAAAAAATTTGTAAATAATGAAATTCCTGTGGAATTTTTATTATTTTTTGAAAATAATTAAAGGTTTGTGTAGAATTTTATTAAATTTTTGTCTTAAATAATTGAATTCCTTTTTGAAATTTTTTTTTTTAAATATTAGATACTATACATTAGATTAAAAATCTTTGAATTGAGGAAAATTTTTGCAAATAATTGAAATTTTGCCAAGAATTTTATAAAAAAATTTGAAAATAATTGAATTTTAGAGAAGAATTTAATTATTTCTAAAATAATTGAAATTTTGACGAGAATTTAAAAAAAAATGTTGAACATCATTGAATTTCGGAAAAGAATTTTATTATTTCTAAAGATAATTGAAATTTTGACGAGAATTATTTCTAAAGATAATTGCGAATTCCTACAATCATTTGAAATTTCTCTGAAAATATCCAAATAGTTTCTATTTTCTAATTTTAATTTTTTAAATCATTTTCTAATTATAATAATTTTTTTTAAAAATTATGGAACTTTACAAATTTGTTGGAAAATAAATATTAGAAATAACTTTTTAGAAAAACTGTTTTTAGAAAACAGATTTCTATAAAAAACGTTTGTTTTTAGACAAAAAGTATCAGAAAATATTTTTTAGAAAAAGTGACCGCACTTTTAGTTATAATTTGATACTTAAAAAAAAACTACGTAATTATTTCGTATGATTATAGTAATATAATCATAACTATTTCTGGATGATATTCCCGAAATTATATTATATTTCGTCATTATAATTACATAATCATAATGACAAGTATTCTAAATTTAAAATTGAGAAAAAAAAATTAACAACATCAATGTGCAAATAGCTGCTAATGAAAAAAGGCACAAAAAGCGAGAAAGGTAATTTAAAACTGGAAAATGAGGTTAATAAAAAAGTCATACTTAATTTGTTTTGAGAGAAATAATACAAACTTCTTTGGAAAGAATATTGAAGGGAGAGATATGGAATTCAATAATCGGACTGTATATAGTAATAATCGAACCGCGAATTCCTGAGAGAGTGAGAGTAACAGAGAGGAAATAATAAAGAGAATGAGAGAGAAAGAGACCCAAATGGGGGTTTTTTCAGGTGTATATAACTATTTAATGTGCGGCTTAAGGTGAATTTCTATAAGAGCAGAAAGAGAGAGAGAGAGAGAGAGCCAAGGTAAAGAGGTACACGTAGTTTGGTACAGCAGCAGCAGCAGCCAGGGAGCATCCAAGGTCTGAAAAGCAGCGACCGCAGATCACCGGCAGTTGGACCGTGCGGCGTGGTTCATGTTGTTGTCTTGAATTATACTCTGATTATACTCTGAGCTCAAGGCGGGTATGATTAAACATTAAACAACGCCATTATATCTACGAAGTACGGATGCTGGGTGACCGCGGCCGCTCGTGTCCTCCTACGAGGTTTGCCTGGATTAGCTTGTAATACTGCTCTCCGTTGGGTACCTCCTCTTCTCTTCCTCCTTTGCCTAACCAGAAACGCAGGAATTCCAAGAAGCATAATTAGCTATTCGCGAGAGCAAGCTTATTTGCTTTACTGCATTCCGCACGCACCATTCAAAAAGAGAGACAAACCCCGCAAACCATTTCAGAATCACGTTTCACAAAAGTGAAAAGGACAACAACAACAAAAAAATCTTTCTGTCTCATTTTGTTTGCCGAATAAATGGTTTTTAGCACTTTTTTAAACATAACTCAAATAACTCTTTTATAATTTCGAAAACTGCTACCAAATTTCTGTACCACTGGTATTTATAATATATTATAATATATACAAGTAATCCTTAAATGATTTAAATATATTTAAATGATATAAACAATTTTTTCTTAAAATTTGTCATAGAAATCAAATGTAAAATTTAATTACACAATAAGATAAAGTTGGAAAATATTATTTCACGAATTTTTAATTTATTATTTAATTTAATTTTTAAATCAATAAATTCCATAGAACTTTTTTAGCTGGGAAGGTTATGGCCTTTTTACAGATGTAACGGACACATGTATACGGATTTACAGATTTTACATAGATGTACGGACTGTAAAAAAATTATTGTTTGGTTGTCAGAAAAATTCGGCTTAATCAAGAGTAAAAGAAGCAAAAACAAAACACACTTTGAATTTAAGGAAAATAAAAATAAAGTTCGCGCGCAGAAAATTAAGGAATTAATCTAAAGAAGCTAAAGGATAAGATTTCTCGTTATATATACGAATTGAAATGGTCTCATTGTTAAGGAAGGTTATTTAACAACGAAAGGAGATAGTTCAGTTAAGAATTGCTCTTTGGCCCGATAACTCTGCTCTAGTAGTACGCGAAAATGTTGAAAAGGGTAAAATCACGTTGCCATAAAGTAAAGGTTGCAGGATCTCGGTTCAAGAATCACATCACAAACGCAATCCGTTCTAATGCACTGCTGATGTTTCTCTTTATATACAGTTAACATATATATATATATGTAAAAGTAAGAAATGAGACGAAAAGATCGTAACACTCACACACAAACACAAATTTGATGTTTTTAAGCTGTAAATACGGTTAGTTACAGTGTGTATTCGTACTGCGTGACCAAGAGCGACGAAAATTATAAAATAGCGTCTTGGACAGTCGCAGAATGAGAGCGAAACGAAACAAGATGATGAAAAGCACGCGCCGATATTACAACCACCGCATATCAAGAAATATAAATCTTTCAATTTCAAAAGTGAAAATTATTCTCGCCATTCATTTCTTTTGCATTCTAAATTCTCTATATTTAAATCTTTAAATATTTAAATTATTTACCATTCAAATTTTATTATCCTTAAATATGTATTCTGATAAATAAATAAATAAATAAATAAATAAAATATAAAAGTAATTTAATATTTAAAAATTATTATCTTGAAGTATTTAAATTATTTAGCATTTAAATTCTATTATATTTAAATATAAAAGTAATTTAATTTTCAAAAATTATTGTCTTCAAATATTTAAATAATTTAGTATTTAAATAAATTTATTGCTTCCTGATGAAGGAATCATTCATTAATGCTCATTATCTTTAAATAAAATAATAATTTAATACTAGCAAAAAAATTTGCGCGCCAAAGCGCGCGGCTAACATCTTACTACCTTTTTTTTTAAAATAAAATTAGCAATTTTAAAAATAATAGAATTTGAAAACTTTTTAATTAAAATTTTTGTTAAAAATACTAAAAAAAAAAATAAATTTTGGAGAAATTACAAATAATTGAAGAAATTCAACTATTTAAAAAAAAAGAAAAAAAAATTCTTCTTATAGAATTCAACTACGTACAAAATTTGAAAAAAATTTTTGTAAAAATCCCAATTATCTTTATAAACAACAAAATTCTTCTCCAAAGTTCAATTATTTTCAAAAATAAAATGCATTTTTCTAATTTCAATTATTTTCAATATCTACTATTTTAATAAAATTTCCCAAAAAATTCAATTATTAAAAAAATTTTTTAATAAAATTGTATGCAAATATTTAATTATTTTCGTAAATAATAAAAATTTCACAGGAATTCATTTACTATTTTTATAAATAATAAATTTCTTTTAAGGAATTAAATTATTTTCATAAAAAATAATTTAAAATTCTAGAAAATAATAATTGAATTAAAATGATAAAAATAATTTTGATGAATTAAAGTAACAATATTCTTATAATAATATAAAATAATGATTTTATTACTTGGCTATCTTTAATTATTATAAAACATGAAGAAATCGATCACTCCGATTCATGTTTTATAACAAATACTTTTATAATTTGTTTAATTTAAAAAAGATTTGAATTTGAAATTTTCAAAAGTCTTAATTCCTGTTGAAAATCCTGTTAAAAAAATAAGATTAAAAAAAAAATAGGAATTTTGCAAATATTTTGCTTCTATTTCTAAAACAAAATAATAATTTTGTTAAAAAAATTGTGATTCATAAACGAAAACAATTCAAAATAAATTGCATTATTATTAACTTTTTTATCATTTTTCTTTTCAAATATTTTCAATTTTAAAATAAATATATTGAAAATCATCGAATTATTGCAAAAAATTTTATCAAAAAATTAGATGATAATAGAATTACTTCGAAGAATTTTATTATTAAGGAAAATAACTGAATTCTTGCAAAGAAATTTATTAAAATTTTTAAAAATTCTAATTAAATTCTTTTGAAGAATTTCTTTGAATTTTTTTTTAAACTAATGGAGTTTCTTTAATAATTTTAATTGAAAATTTTGAAAGCATTTAAATTTTATGAAGAAGAATTTATTAAAATTGAAAATAATTGAATTCTTGAGGAGAATTTTACCATTTATAAAAATTGTTTCGAAGAATTTATTAAAATTTTTGGACATAATTGAAATTTATGGAAATATTTAAAAATATATTTGAATTCATTCGAGGAATTCAATTAAAATTGTTTTAAAAATCATTGAATTTTTGTAAAGATTTTACTATTGAAAAAAATAATTCAATTGTTTAGATGGATTTTACTATTTATAAAAATTATTAAAATGTTTCGCGAGAATTTTTAAAAATTTTAAGAAATAATTAAATTGTTATGAAGAATTTTATAGAAATATTTGAAAATAATGAAATTTTTTCGAGAAATTCAATTAAAGCTGTTTCGAAAATAATGGAATTTCTTTAAAGAATTTTATTATTTTTTTGAAAATAATTGCATTCTTTCAATTTTTTTTACGAATATATTTAAAAATTGCATTGAAAGTAATTTAATTTTTATATAGAATTTTTTTTAAATACTTTGAGAATAATTGAATTATTTTTAGAAAATTTTAAATTCGAATAAAAATAACTAAGATAGTAAAAAGTCAGGCCACGATTTTACTAAAAATTAATTGATTTTAAGGTTTAACTAGTTCAGATTTTGACAGTAGATAAAAAGAAAGAAAATAATTAAAAATAATCACTTAAATATTGGAGAAAATTTTACTATCTTTAAGTATAAGAGAGGTTATTTTTCACTTACTGGAAAGTAGAAAAAAAATAATAATTTGTAGAGAAATAATATCAATATACTCAATAAAAAAGGTAAATTAAAAAGAAAACATTTTCCTATATGACTCCATAAATAAAATTTGGTAAATTATTAAATATAATTGATAAGTTACCGAATATAATCACACACACGAAAAAATTACTATAATTCCCTAATAGGTGCGTGTTAATAAAAAAAACAGAAATGAGGGAAATTAAGGAAAATGATCGAAATGTCAGTTAAATTGACTAATAGATTGAGGGAGGGGACAAACATTAATGACCCTAAAGTCGATTTTTCGCCGCACTTGGTTTGTCGGTTGTTTTTTTTTCTTTTTTTGTTTTTAATTTTCTATATAAATGAAAAATATAGTAACGATCTCGAGAGTCCTAAGTTGCTTATAATAACTTGACCGGCAGATAATGACGATCTGCTCCTCGCATTATATTGTTTCTACGGCAGGTTGTTGGCGAGTCTTTTATAATTACACCCAAGCGGCAAACAAAAAAAAAACAAGAAATTAATGCGTGGGCTGGTGACAAAAGATTTCCAAATTAGTAAATATTTTTACTAATTAAAATTTAGAGTAAAAAAAAATAATTATTATTATTAAAAAATTATTTAAGACAAAGCAAAAAATAGTAATTCTCTGAGACCTTTTCAACTGGGCCTTAATCCTGTCCAAAATGTCACTCTAAATAATTTACCATTATTTGAGACATTTCCATCTCTTTCTCTTATCGTATTTCTTTTTATATCGTAATTTTCCTCACCCGCAAAATAAATTAATTCCCACTAAAAACTATGGACACAATTTTATCAAGTTTATATACAAATACAAATACGCAAGGTTGTTGCAAAATTGTCGCCGCATGTATACTCCTGAATTTCCTTATAATAAATTCAGATTAAAAGGTCGTCAAAGTGCGTGGGTAGTTTATACTCGCGGTAGAATGTTTTTATGTCGGATTTATTTTATTTTAAAAAGTTCCTCAAAAAAAGAAAAAAAAAAAAAAAAAAAAGAGGAAGCTCAAGGCATGTGGGGGATGCCAAAAGGGAACGTTGAAGAAACGAAAGAAGGATCTTTTACGGGTCTTTTAAAAAGGCAGCGAAAAGAAAGGACTTTTTCGAGCATAAGTCACGCCGCAGACAGAAGAAAGGAATTAAAGATGGCTGTGATTGCCATTGGATCGAGGCCAGAAGCGTCTTACGTAACTAAGTTTTTCGAACTCTCAGGAACCACGACGCGGGGAAAACGAAGAGAGTAGGAGAGAGGAGGAAAAGAACGCGTTTGTGTATTAGGAATTCATATCTTCAGTTTGGGGGTTGGAGTTAGGTGGATATGGGTGGTGGGTGGGGGGAGCATATTTGGGGTGGCAAAGGATAGAGGTTTCTCAAGTGTGATCAATACTGACTTATTCTTACAAGCAGCGATACTCAATCTTCTTAACTTTAGGGAAATGAAATTGAAGATAAATTAATATTCACTAAATATAAATATTATTTATACCATAAATCACTATTAGTGTAAATTATTCGCTATATGTAAATTATTTACTATTAAATAGTATAATCACTAATTTACCCTATTTTTCTTTTTTCGTTCATTTTAATAATTACAGACTTTGCACTCGATAATCAATTTTAAAAAAAGTGACAAAAAGTATCTGTCAAATTAAAAAAAAAAAAAAAATAGTAAAAAAGTAGCTATCGAAAAATTAAACTTGACGACCAAAAAAACTCGTTTTAGACACTTCACAAAAATGACAAAAAATTCCATTCCATATTTTTTATTTTCCTCGCTTTTTCCTAATTTTTATCAAAAATATTTACTTCTTTCTTATCCTATTACTAATAAATTCAATTCCTGCAACGAATTTTGTTATTTATGAAAGAATTTAAATATTTATAAAAATAATTTAAATCTTGAGAAGAATTTTATAAAAATTTTTAAATAATTAATTTCTTTCGACTTATTTTTATAAAAATTCTAATTTAAATAATTGAATTCCAGAGAAATTTGTTATTCATGAAAAAACTGAATTCTTACGAAGATTTTGAAAAATTTTTTTTTAAATAATTGAATTATATTTGGAAATTTTATGAACATAGTAGATATTAAAAATCATTGAATTGCGAGAAGTTTTTAAAAATAATTAGATTTTACAAAAAATTCTATTAAAATTTTTGAGAATAATTGAATGTCTGTGTGGAATTTTATTAAATTTTTCAGAAAAATAATTGAATTCCTAAAAAGCATTTTATTACTTATGAAAAAAATTGAATTCTTGCAAACAATTTTATTAGAATTTTTTAAAATAATTAAATTTCCAAGAAAAAATGTATTACTTTTAAAAATAATTGAATTCTTGTGATGAATATTGTTATTTATGAAAATAATTGAATTTTACAAAGAATTCTGTAAAATTCTAATATTTTTGTAAATAATTGAATTCTTCCCAAGAATTAAAAAAAACCATTTTTTTAAATAATTGATTTTTACGAGAAATTGAAATTAAATTTTTAAGAATAATTACATTTTTTTTGCAATTCCTGTAAAATTGTATTCAAAATAATTGAAATCCTGCGATGAATTTTATCATTTATGAAAATAATTGAATAGTTGCAAAGAATTTTATTAAAATTTTCAAAAATTATTAAATGATTGCGAAAAATTTTGATAAAATGTGTAAAAAGAATTGAATTTCTGTGGAAAATTTTTTTATTTTTGAAAATAATTCATAAAAAAAACTTAAATTAATTTCCATAAAATTTTCAAAAAAAAAAAATTTATTTATTTATTTACAAAAATTTTAATAAATTCCTTCGCAAGAATTTAATTATTTTTATAAGTAATACAATTTTTCACATCAATCAAATTATTAAAAAAAAAAAAAAAAAAATTCGTTGTAAGAATTCAATTATTATCATAAATAATAAAATTTTTCCTAATATTTAAATTATTTTTAATACAAAAATCTTCTCTGAAATTCAAGTATTTTCAAAATCTACTATTTTAACAAAAGTTGTCAAAAGAATTTCAATTATTTTTAAAAAAAGGTAAAAAAAACTTCGTTGCAAGACTTCAAATATTTTTCTAAATAATAAAATTCCTCACAGGATTTCAATTATTTTTAATACAATTTAAAGTAAATTTTTCGAAAAATATATCTAATTACAAAAATTTTATTAAAATTCTTCGAAAGAAATAAATGAACTCATAAATAAATAAATAATTTATCAATTATTTTTAATAATTTTTGCAAAAGTTTCTAGAGAATTTTCAAATTTATTTGTTTACAATTCAATTCTACGAAATTTTTATTATTCAAAAATTCTTTAATTAAATATTTAGAAAATAAAAGCTTGAAATAATTAAATAAAGAAATAAATAAATAAACATTATGGAAATTTTATTTTAATCAATTGAATTCTTAAGAAAAACTTTATTTGTGAAAATAATTGAATTTTTCAATTAATTAATTTAAAATAGTATTAAAAATAATTGAAATTCTTCAATGAGTTTTATTATTTATGAAAATAATTAAATTCTTAGAATTTTATCAAACATTTTTTAAAAAAATTGAATTTCCAGGAAAAATGTTATTATTAGTGAAAGTAATTGAATTATTGTAAAGAGTTGTATAAAAATTTTGTTAAATAATTGATTTTTTCGAAATTTTTTTGAAAATGCTATTCTAAATTAATTGAATTCAAGTGGAAATTTTATTCTTTATGAAAATAATTGAATTTTGGACGAATCACTCAATTTTTTTAAAATAATTGAATTCTTTTGCGAAATTTGATGAAAATACGAAATATTGAAAATAGAATTTCGAATATTTTTTTAAAATAATTGAATCGTTTTAAAGAATTTGGTTATAATTTTTTAGTATAGTTTTTTGATTTACAGTATTAGCAAATTTAAAGTAGTGGGAATTCTCGAAAAAAATAAATAGTAGCTTTTCGTGGCTGAAATCTAAAAAAAAATACCCAAATAGTAGGTTTTAGTAGATGAGTGCAAAGCCTGTAATTAAAATTCATTTAGTTACACTAACTAACTGTATAGTAATTAATTTATACATCTGGATGATCTTTTTGTTTTGGCTTTGTTGATTCAACCGCAAAATTTAATTGTCTGAAAGTAATTTTTTTTTCTAAGTGTACTTGAAGAAAGAAAAATGCCACAATTGCCAAATTAGCAGATAGAGAAATACATTTTCCTAACTGTGTCAAATAAGAAAAAAAACGCATTTAAAGAAAAAAGAATGAAATAAACCTACATTTTCTCTTGGTTTTCGGAAACAGACTCCAATACCTATATACATCATCATTTCCTCAACTATAAATAAAACTCGACCAATTTTAAAGTCTTGAACATATAAAAGTACCCTATTATGTCGATAAGTATAAAACTCGGGAATTCGTCTCATTTCTGGCGAACTTCCATATATGCACCAATTTTTATATGTATATCGTCTCTATTTATTAAGAAGCAATTTCGAGTAACTAATACAAACTTATATATTTTTATACAAATTCATTTATTCAAATTTATAATATATTTTATAGATTTGTATATTTTTTTACACAAACAGATTTTTATGCTTTTTTATACATATTTGTATATATGTATGAATTTTTTTTTATTGAATGAAGAATGTGAAGGCATTTCATTTCGAAGTAGGATAGCACATGAAACGGATTTTCAATTAAATTCTAAAGCGAAGTAATTTCACAAATATAATTAAGGCCATTATACGGACTTTCCAGGAAACTTGCGAGTAGGTCATTGATTAATTCTTAACGCTTACGTTTTCGTCGACGGCAATTATCGATCCGATCTATAGCTAATGACCTATACTTGGTGTGAAAGTATCAGACCTCAATCAAATGTTCATAAAATAATGGGTTGAAAATGTGCCATATTCGTACATTTATGTATATATATATATATCTATTCGCACAGTATTATATGCACTTATATCTTAATAAAAGAAAAAAAAACCAACTTATTCTAAAATTAAAAACAAATTTATAGATATATGTATAAATGTGCGGACATATGACGTTCGTACTTTGCTTCTATTAGTATAGTGGGAGGTTGAACGGATTATTTCTAAGTGGATGGATTATTTTAAACCATCAGAGGTATACTATTTTGTAGTATTTCTAATGATATATGTAGGTGTATATTTGTATCTGCAGAAATAGCGGATATTCTCTATTCTTTAAATAAGTTATTTTATTTTATTAAAAAAATTATTTAAATTAGTTATACTTTTGATTAATTCAGTACGCAATCTTAACTTAAAAGTATCAAATTGCAACGAATTTATACTAAAAATGTGGATAAAATTAAAAATTAATTCAAATTTTTGGTATCAATTTGATACTTTCGAGATAACTGTATTCTAATTCGTTTATTACACAGAGAAAAGCGAGTGTTGTTTTTGATGCGGGTAAATTTTGGTAGGGTAATTTTAGTGAGGATAAATTTTCTATAATAGAAAATTTACCTTATTTTCGGTGTTAAAATAACACTTCCGAGCTAAAGTTTGATGCAGACACTTTTAACACCGAATTCAGTGTTAAAATAACACTCACTTTTTTCTGTGTAATCCCTTCAGTCTCATGGGGAGCGTTCACAAATGATGTCACGCTTTTGGGGGTAGGGGGGGGGGGGTTTCTACTAAACGTGACACAATGTATTTTTCTCATGTGAAATTGCAAAAATTGCGTGACAGGGGGGAGGGGAGGGGGTCGAAAATCTCCAAAAATTGCGTGACATCATTTGTGAACGCTCCCATGGCAAAGGAAAAAAAAAATTTCCTTTGTCCTGAATTTAATTATTTTCTACAATTTTCAACTAAACTTCATCTCTGAATCAATTAATTTAAATAATTTTCTAAAAGTTTTTAGAGATATAAGAGTTCTCTATTTGAAGTTTCTTGACTGAAGGAAAAGTAATCTTAGTAGTAAAAGTCTGTAAGCAGTGGACGAAATTCTAAGTAGTAGAGGATTTTCATTTGGAGGCAAAATTCTAAGTAGTACAGGAGCGTCAGTGGTAGAGATTTGAAACTACTGAATCGGTGCGCCAAAAGAACTGTGAATCATCACACAAATTGCAGAAAAAAAAATTACAGAAATTACAAAAATATACCGAACCAATAATAAACCACAACTAAATCAAATCATTTTCCAAAAACGAAAAATCATTATACCAAAAGATTACTACCCCAGCTGAAAAAATTCTATAGAATTACACAGAAATTCAATTATTTAGCAATTTTTTTATAAATTTCTTCGCAGCAGTATAATTCAATTATTTTTATAAATAATAACATTTTTACAGGGATTCAATTATTTTTATAAATAATAAAATTCTTTTTAGGAATTTAATTATTTTCAAAAGTAGTAAAACTCATCGCAGAATTTGAATTACACAGAGAAAAGCGAGTGTTGTTTTTGATGCGGGTAAATTTTGGTAGGGTAATTTTAGTGAGGATAAATTTTCTATAATAGAAAATTTACCTTATTTTCGGTGTTAAAATAACACTTCCGAGCTAAAGTTTGATGCAGACACTTTTAACACCGAATTCAGTGTTAAAATGACACTCACTTTTTTCTGTGTATTTTTAATTAAATTTTAATCGAATTCCTCGATAAAAGTAATTTTTATTAAAAATTTAATTTCAATTTCTCGAAAAAATCAATTGTTTTAAAAAATGTTTTTTTTTTAAATTCTTGGGAAGAATTCAATTATTTACAAAAATATTATCATTTTTTACAGAAATTAAATTATTTTCATAAATAACAATATTCATCACAAGAATTCAATTATTTTTAAAAGTAATAAATTTTTTCTTAGAAATTCAATTATTTAAAAAAATTCTAAGAAAATACCACACAGACATTCAATTATTCTGAAAAATTTTAATAGAATTCTTTGTAAAATTTAATTATTTTTAAATACTTTTCGCAATTCAATGATTTTCAATATCTACTATTTTCATAAAATTTCCAAACATAATTCAATTATTTAAAAAATTTTTTGTAAAAATCTTCGTAAGAATTCAACTTTAAGAAACATTCAAATATACAATAAATTATTTATTTTTGTATTTAAATAATTGAATTCTAGTAAAATTTACTAATAAAAATTGATTTAAAAATAAATTTCAGTTCAATTTTTAGATAATAATTGAATATTAAAAGCAATGTAGCGTGAATTTTTAGAAATAATTGTATTTTAAAAAAGTTTAATTGAATTTTTTTTAAAATTATTTCAAGCTTTTATTTTCTAAATATTTAATTGAAGAATTTTTGAATAATCAAAATTTCGTAGAATTGAATTGTAAACAAATAAATTTGAAAATTCTCTAGAAACTTTTGCAAAAATTATTAAAAATAATTGATAAATTATTTATTTATGAGAGTTCATTTATTTCTTTCGAAGAATTTTTAATAAAATTTTTTGCAATTTATTATATTTTTCGAAGAATTTACTTTAAATTGTATTAGAAATAATTGAAATCCTGTGAGGAATTTTATTATTTAGAAAAATAACTAAAGTCTTGCAACGAAGTTTTTTTTATCTTTTTTTTAACCCTCGGAGAACACATGGGGTCATTTTGACCCCACGATTTTTTGCTAAAAGCTTTTTATCTATTGTTTAATATTTTTTATAAGGATTTTAAAGTACACAGACTTATTTTACAGAGTTTAAACTATATTTTCAAAAAATTCTTAGGTTAAGCAGATGAACAGTTCAAAATTGGTTGAGCATTGAAAAATGATCTAAAAGAGGTGTGTTCTCCGAAGGTTAAATAATTGAAATTCTTCTGAGAACTTTTGTTAAAATAGTAGATTTTAAAAATATTTGAATTTCAACGTAGACTTTCATTATTTGTGAAATGTAATTGATTTCTTGCAAAAAATGTTTGAAAATAATTACATTTTTCAAGGAATTCATTTAAAAATTGTATTAAAAATAATTTAAATCTTAGGAAAAATTTTATTATTTATGATAATATTTGAATTCTTACAACGAATTTTAGTATTTAAAAAAAATAATTTAATTGATATGAAAAATTGTATTACTTATAAAAATAATTGAATTCTTGCGAAGGATTTTATTAAAATTTTTTCTAAATAAATAAATTTATTTTTTTGAAAAATTTTATGGAAATTAATCCAAGTCTTCGACTCGTAGTTGCTCGCTATCTTCATGTTATATATTTATTTGAAGAATGTACGAATAATTGAAATTTGTAAAATTGAATATTGTAAATAAATGGATTTTGAAAATTGTCGAAGAACTTTTTCGAAAATTAATTGATTTAAAGAAAAATTTTAGTGAAAAATTATTAAAAATAATAATTGAGCTGAGAGATGATGAAAATAATTTTAAACAATTACAATGTTCTTATAATATAAAATAATGATTTTATTAATTGGCAATTTTGAATTATTATAAAACATGAAGAAATTTAATTTATACTTTTAAGTAAAATGTTTTCTTATTTGACTCAGACTATAGTTATATTTTTGTCAGTAATTTTTAATTTTTGGTCCGTAAAATTCGTATTTTTAAATACTTTCACTAGTTCGAGCCCTCTTACTAAATTAAATAAATTATATAAATTTAAATGAGATAAACAATTTTTGCCTAAAATTTGTCATATAAATTAAAATTGTAAAATTCAATTCCACAATAATATAAAGTTGAAAAATATTATTTCACGAATTTAAATTCTTTCTAATTAAAAATAACTGAAATTTAGTAGAATTCGTGTAGAAATTCTATAGAATCATTCTAGTGAAATTCCTTAGAATATTCACTAGAATTCATATATAGAATGATTCTAGTGAAATTCTCTAGAACTTTTTTTTAGATGGGTACTACTAGACAATAATTTCTGATTTGCTGAACTATTGTCAGAGAAAAAGAGTATTATCAGAAAAGAGTGTCTATATTCGAGAAATATATACGAATCACGTCTATATTGTAAACAGAAAAAAAACTTTCAATACATATATAAGGGTTGGGGTATACATTTATATTGGAAAGCTGGTCGAAAAATTCTTTCTGGCGAGAGAGAAAAAGAGAGAGAGTGTAAGAAAGAAAGAGAGGAAAAATAGAGAGTGTAAGAGAGAGAGAGAGTAACTGAGAACCATCGTTAAGATGTTTTCGCGTAATTTCAGATCTTCCGCGCGTCTTGGCAGAACATTCACTCCGGAGGATGTTGTATATGTGTGTATATGCGGGGGGTGAACTCAGGGGGGTTGCAGACATACATTAATAACTAGAAGATACGTATCTCCGGTATAACCCACCCTCAGGATAAAGATACATTCTCCATATAAATGTATGTATATGACTAACGGGTAGAAGCTTTGCGCCAGGGCTTATTAGGGAGAAAACGAGACTCGTATAAAGCGAATCTTCATACTTATATTTTTCCCAAAGAAGAAGAAATTTCTCTCTCTCTCTTCCCCTCATCGTCTACTTTTCGTACTAATAAGACCTACGTCTGGATTTTCACATACCGTCCAAGAATTTTCCCTCTATATAGCTTCTGCTTTCTTAATTTTTCCCTGCAATTCTATTTTGGCATACACTCAACTAATATGCCTTGATAGCGAAGAATTCGGTCTTTGTAATTTTTATTTCCTTATTTAATGACCTTTCGCTAAGATATTTTCTTTCTAACACTATTTTTAGTTAAAAGTCAAGTGCAAAAGAAAAAAAAAATTTATATTCTTTTGTAAATACTATTTTTAGTAAAAACGTCGATAAAAAGGAAAAATAAAATTTCCAATATTGTTTTCTGAAATTTTGACAATGTAACTTTTGATAAAATTAAAATATGTATCTAAAGCAATGAAATTATAATTATAAAAAATGAAAGACTTATTTAATAATATTGAAGCTTTATGTATATATTAAGTATACGAAGTTTTACTATAATTAATTACAAAAAATGCTTCTTCTTTCACAAATTTCAGTATTTGAGAGCATGGGTTTTATGAAATTTTAATTTTATCAAAAGTTACAGTGTTTTCAATTATGTTCTGATATAGTTGAAAATTTATTTTTTTTAAATAATTTAATTCTTGCGAAAATTATTATTAATATTTTTGAAAATAATAAAAAAGAATAGTTAATTATGTAGTTAATAGGTGAATTTTTTGAATTTTGAATCTGAAATTATTCAAAAATTAATGTTTATATTTCCAATCGTTTTACATTGAAAGTATTTCGAAATTTTAAGCAAATAAAGAACAATAAGTAGGTATTTTAAAGACTTATATTTATTTATCTTTAAAAATTATCTACTTAAATATAATTGGATTTTTGAAAATACATTATTTTATAAATTTACAAAAATTATTCCATTTAAATAATCCAATTCTCGTCGTTGAATTCTGATAAAATTGATGTAAAAAACAATTTAGTTAAAATTTTATAAAACAATTAAATATTTAAAGCGTTATAACAGAAATTTTAGGAATTAATTAAATTTTCAAAGGTTTTTAAATTAAATTTCTTGAAAATTTAAGGGAAGCAAAAGTATAAGAATGTTTAAAGTTTTATTTAAAAAAATTATTGACTACATTATTTTTCTTTAAGAACTCTTAAGGTTTTGAATAATTCAATTCAAATATTCTAAAAAAATTATTGAATTTGGAAGAATTAGAATTGCAATTTTTAGAAATAATTCAATTTCAAAAGGTTTTTCATTGAAATTATATAAAATTTTAATTCCTGTCAAAAAATAAATAAGAATAAGTTTTTGTTTGCTTCTCAGCTTTTTTAATAATTTTTCTTTTTCAATATTTTGAATTTTTTAATTCTTATCATTAAAATGTTTTTTTTAAATAATTTAATTCTTGCGAAAATTGTTATTAATATTTTTGAAAATAATACACAAGAATAGTTAAGTATGTAGTTAATAGGTGAATTTTTTGAATTTTTAATCTGAAATTATTCAAAAATTAAAATTTGAAAATGTAATACTTTTTAATTTGCAAAATAATAAATGGAACACTAACACTATAGTAATTAACAATTATCACATTTTTTATTATAATCATAAGAATATAAAGAACAAAAATTATAATTTATCTTTAGAAAATGTTTTATTTATATTATTTAAATATGTTTATAAATATTTCCATTATTACTTGATATAGGGTAAGTGCGGGTATAGTCGGACAGTACTAGTAGTCGGACACTTTCATGTTTTTTGGCAAATAAATAATAATGCATTGTGATATTTACTTAAAAAAATATACTGGACGAATGTGTAAAGTTTATATTTTATGAAATTAGTGTTATTTTACAAAATAATTAAACAATAAATATTTTATTTAATATTTTAAAAATCGTGGTGTCCGACTATAGATACAACCATTTTCGAGTAGCGCAATGAGTAGCACAAAGTTTTGCTGATAATTAATCATAAATTTTAAAACTTATACGATTTAAATATTATATTAATAACTTCTAGTATGGTTTAATTCCATTTTCCAGCCGATAGCAATTAAAAAATTATCTGTTTTACTTTATAAATCCAAAATATCTGACAGATGTCCGACTATAGAAACAAGGAAAAAAAGTGTCCGACTACTAAAGCATTCGTAATTTTTTATTAAAATGTTTATATTTTATTAAATACTCAAGTATTTGTAACAAATTTACATGATTTTTAATCCTGAAGAACTCATTTAATTGATAATGTGCTTATAAACACAGTAGATATTTGCTATTTCAAGAAAAAAAGCATAATATAAGATCGTATCCTTAAGTGTCCGACTACTAGTGCATTTACCCTATACACACAGCCTTCGCAAAATTTTAAAAAAATCTTCAAGTTTTTACAATATTTCTTCAAATTCTTCAAATATTGCAGATTATTTTAATTTTCTTTAGATTTGAAGAAAAATCTTTCAATCTGACAGCACTGCTACAAAGTAAACCAATTTTTTAAACCAATTCTTGTTTCGTATTTAAATTGAAAATGAGATCAAGATATAAGAATGGAAATTTTTACCCAAAAAACAACGATTATTATTCAGGACAAAAACTGTCGAGCAGGAAGAAGATCTCTGCATAATGTTTTAAATCTTAATTTAAAACAGTTTTTGAGAAATATTAATTTAATTTTATTTTGATTTGATTAGCATTCAGAGCATGTGTTTAGTGTTATTTTCGTGTTGGACATTGAGAATTGTTATCAGTGATGATCATTTGGTGAGGAGAATAATATAAGAAATGGCAGAGTCGAAGAGAGAAAAATAGCGAAAAAAAAGAGAGAGAGGAGAATAGAGAAAAAAGGGAGAAAAAATACAAAGAGAGGAAAGAATAGAGAAAAAAAGAAAGAAAGAGAGGAAAAAGAGAGAAAGAGAGAGAAAGAGAGAAGGGCAGAGGAATCTATTTGAAGTAAATTACGATAGTTATTGCAGGTGGGTTTGCAAATTTACAGTGTATTATGGGGTCTGATTATCTCACATGGGTCTTAATCGAGTCTGCGAGTGGGCCTTATCCAATAGACTTATTCGCTCGACGAGTGCGAAAGGTATAAGGGATTATATGGATAAAGGGATGTAGGATTATTACATACGTACTTGGGTTGTAATCTCAGTAATGCCTACTACAGACGACACGGTAGGCCTGGCAACATGCACGATCTACTCGACTCATGCTTTATGGCTCGTAGACATCGAATCCTCGCGCAGTTAAACGTATCTCTCGCGTTCTGAATAACCAACGAGATTTTTGCCCTTGTACAAACCAAGCGCGCGCGCTAAAGAATCCCACAAATTCTTCTATACAACATTTCGAAAATTAAATCCCAAACTTACGATTTACATTTTTTTCTATTTTATTAGAATACTATTATTTCATTTTCCAAGTGGAATATTTAATTTATTAAAATTCAATATTTTTGGAAGCCATAAGTTATATATTATAATAATCGACATAATCTGTCCTCACGTTAACTTAGTATTGTTTTATTACAACGTTTTGTTTTATACTTCGAATTGTTATGTCAAAAGTTTGTCAGTTAATTTGTAAATAATAAAATAAGTGAAGTAAGAAAATTTAACACCAATTTCAAAAACTCAATAAAAAGGTACAGTTGCAATTTTTAAAAATAATTAACTATTCTATGAATAATTTTTGTATTTAAATAACTGAATTCTGATAAGAATTGATTTAAAAAAGAACCTAACAAATAAAGTAAATTAATTAAATATATTATTATAATAATTATAATATTATCATGAGTTAATTCCAGAGATTGATTAAGTATTAATTAATCATTAAAAAAGATTTAGTCATTTGAGAAGATTTTCCATTTACGAATATGTAATGTAGAGAATAATTTGTACTGAATCACTTTCGCATATAAAATAATTTGTAAGAAACGCTTTCAGTGTGAAATAATTGTCATGGGACACTTTCATTTATGAAATATGAAAATTTTGTGTGACAGAATTAAATAAATGCACCATTTTACTACGCAGTTCCACCCACGCTTGAGCGCGACCTGGTGTCACGCCATGGGTGCACTGACTTTATTTTCTAAAAAACAAAAAAGAAGGGGGAAAAAAACGAAAAAAAAATTAACAAGAAGTTTCTAATGTATATGTCGCACCTTAACATTGAATTTTATTAGGGATAATAATATCTCGTATTTGTGGCAGAGAGGTAACGAGAGAAAAAAAAATTCAAAAATAATACTTTTTATCTTTTTTAATTTCTATCTTAACAGTATAGTATTGTTTGTTGATTAAATATACAAACAAAAATAGTAAAAATAGAAAACAATATAAATAGTACAGAAAAAATATTATTGATCAACACCGAAAGAAATTTTTTATCTGAACTGAATAAAATTTCTTTGAGTTAAATAAAAGTTAACTATTGTCCAAGTAGTATAAGACCGTTTAGGTCAGACAAAAATCACATGCTCTAATACTACTTTTTCACAAATATTTGAGTAGTAAAAATTATTTTTAAACACCCAGGACTTTATATTCTCAAAATTTTATTCTACTCAGTAGTAAGGGAAACCTCAATAAAATTCTACTAGTTTATAAATTAATTTTACAAGTACAGTCAATGTCAGTAAACACTACATACATTTTTAAATATAAATATTAGTTTTTGAATAATCTTAGATTCAATATTCAAAAAATTTACCTATTAACTACATAATTAACTATTCTTGTTTATTATTTTCAAAAATATTAATAACAATTTTCGCAAGAATTAAATTATTTTAAAAAAACATTTTAATGATAAGAATTAAGTTATTTTCAAAAATTTTTAATAAAACATTCTTTGGAAGAATTCAATTATTTTTATAAGCAGTAAAATTCATCGCAGGAATACAATTATTTTCAAAACAATTTTAATAAAATAATATTTATAATAATAATAATATCTAAAATAAAGATTCAAATATTTTTTAAAAATTTTAATAAAATTCTTATTAAGCATTAAATTATTACTGTATAGCAATCTATTTATTTTGATTGATTCAACCAAACTTTGATTGTTTCAAATAATTTTTTTCCCTTTGTCTTCTCAAATATTGTGAATGAAATTTTCAATTCTTCTTTAGTGGCTCAAACAAGAGTAAGAGAAAGAAAGAGAGAGAGAGAAATGTTGAATAAAGTAAAATAAAATAAAATGGAACCAGATAGGGTACATTATGCGAAGGTGGGGAAAAAAAGTCCCGAAGGCAAAAGGTATCAGAAGGGGTCGGTACCTGTCGAAAAGCAGGCTACCAATGTCAGACTAAAAAAGAGTTGGCTATATACGCGACCGCTAATAATATCGGTGGAAGCCCAAGAATCCGCAAAGAGTCGGATCGTCTGCGCTCGGTGGAACCGACCGTAAATCTGTTGAGCGTCACAGAGAGAGTCGGGCCCGAAATACATATATATATACTATCTGCACATATATATATATATATAGTGTATATAAAGTATTTATGTGCATGTTTACATATATATGGTCTATATATAGTGTAAATGTGTACATGTGCATGTATATGTGCAAATGCGCACGTATAAGTGTACATGCGCATGTATATGTGCATATGCGTATGCATATGTGCAAATGCGCACATATATATGTACATGCGCACGTACATGTGCATATGCGCATGCATATGTGCAAATGCGCATGTACATGTACATATGCGCACATATATTTGTACATGCGCATGCATATGTGTATATGTGCATGAGGATGCATATGCGCATATACATATTTTTTGTACATGCGCAAGTGTATGACTGTATATAAATAAATATATTTCCGTCTGTATTTAAACACACATGTACGCGTATATATATACCTGTCGAACATTGGCCGCAGCCTTCGATCGAGAGCCATCCATCCGTGTCCATACGGCATTGTATGCAACGATCGCGCGCAGAAAAGGCGACCACTCATAGAATGACGAGAGCCACACAGAAGATGATACCATATAGTCATATGCGCTCAATTCCACTCCATCTTCCAAAATCAGAGGCGATTCTTCAAACAGAATATATATATATATATATATATATATATATATATATATATATATATATATATATATATACACTCGCTTCGAAATGATCAAATATGAATCACCGAAAAGCATCAGACAATCAATCTGCACATTGACCTACCGCGCTTTGAAAAAGATGCAGAATTCTCTTCTTCTTCTTCTTCTTCTTCTCTCTCTAATACATTTACTATATATACATATAAATAATTGTTATAAAAGAATCTATTCATCAGATGAATTTCTTTTTATTTTCCCACTGATTTATGAATGAGACGTTTTTATGTTCGCAATTAAAGAGAATCATTTTAACCAACAAACAAATGGGAATAATAAATCAGAAACTGGTCAAGGATTTTTAATATTTGCTGCCGCTGTATTTTTTGGCGTCATTCGTCTGCATATGGAATTGTTCATTATTATTAGTTTGAGAAGATTACTTGTCATTTTAAGAAATTTGTTATCAATTTAAGAAAATTAGATTATTAGATTATTTAAATTATTTATTAGATTTGAAACTAAAATGTACACTAGAACTTGAGTTAGTGAGACACTGCGGTCTATTTGTGTTGTTGCATTAATAACCTGTTTTCTAGAATTTCAATCACTATCCGAAATTCTTTTTCATTTAATTCTTTAATGAGCGCTCCAATGAAACAACTCGTTCGACGCTCAAAAAATTTTCGAGCGTCGTACGAGTTGTTGCATTGGAGCGCTCAATTTTTCTTGAATTCTTAGAATAATAAAAAAATTAATAAAAAATGATGACATTACTTTTGACATTGAATTTCCAAATGCAGTCATACCTGGTTAAGTGAAACCCTATTTTAGCTTCTTTAGTTCGCTTTTATAGCCTGGTTTTATAAAGTCAAATGGGAATTTAGATAAACTTAAATTTATAATAAGAAGTACCAAATGATAAACTGAATGTAAAATTTCAAAATACAGTCAAAACTGCGGCTAACTGGGATGTTGATAAAAAATTCTTTGTTGCCAGAAAGTCCTTACAATTTAGTCTAAACAATTTTGTGCGGCTAAAAAACTTTTGCTAAAAGACGAGCCAAAAGGAACTAAAGAAGCACTAAAATAGTGAACTTAAGGCATTAAATAGGCACTAAAGGCACTAAAGACGCTAAAGAATCTACTAAAGGAGCACTACATCTCACTTGATCAGGTTCCACTGTATTTTTAAATATCGACCCTCGGGTTCTTTGCTTAGCAAAATAAAGTAGATAGTTCCATTATTTTGTGTCTCATTCGTTATTAATTAAACTGCTAGGAATAAGATATTATCATCATCTAGAAGAATATTGACTAGTTGTACCACATCTGGGACAAGAGGCCATTAAACAAAAATAAATAAAGAAAGAAAGATTACCCAGAAAGAAGAACTCAAAAATAAATTTTAAATTTAGAGCAAAGATAAAAAAAACTATTGAGTGATCGCATATTATATCCGCGATGATAGTGACAATTGTAGCTGAAAAAAGACGAATTGTGTTTATCGAGAACTTTGTCCATTGTCATTTGTCAGTGGCGCTAGGCTTCTTCTTGTTTTTTTTTTCTCTTTTTTATAAAAAGGGACACAAAATAAGTTGAGAGCATACCGGAAGAGCCTAGGGCGGGCTCTAGGAGTAAAGGATACGCCCCTGCAGAGAGGTGGTCGCCATCCGCGTTAGGAAGGAAGTGCAAATACTGGGATTGGTTCTCGCGTACGCGAGATACAACTGACTCTGTACATGGAGTGCCCACGATGTAACATTTCCCCTCTGCCCCCCCCCCCACGTATATACACTCCACAACCTTCCTCCTTCTTCATCGTCCTCGTCGTCGTCTCCTCTCCACCACCTCTTGGAGGGGACACATTCCCTTTTGACGCTCTTTCGTGGTCTGCACGTTGCAGCGATTCTGCTTTTGCTATATACATTTATGTCCACTTACACAGTCTTAATGCGCATATGAGTACATGCGCGTACGATGTACACTCGTCGAGAGGTCATACACATGAGCAATGCACACGTACGATACGTATATGTGCAATGCACACGTACAATACATATGTGCAATGCACACGTACAATACATATGTGCAATGCACATTGAATTTACATGTGCAATACACGTATACAATTCACATGTGCAATACACATATATTTCACATGTACAATACACATACAATTCACATGTACAATATATACGTACAATTCACATGTGCAATACACATATATTTCACATGTACAATACACATACAATTCACATGTACAATATACATATACAATTCACATGTGCAATACACATACAATTCACATGTACAATACACTCCGTACACTACACACGAAAACCTATATATATTATACTCATCACACATACGATCGTATAACGTCTCAACGAACGTGCATCGCATATTCCAGTTCTATTCCTGCACATTAGACCACTAGAGCTGGATTCCTTAAGGAGCGGGGACCTTTTTCCTGATTCTCTAATGCACTCACGTGTCATCCCTTTTATGTATAGATTATTCTTCCCCTCCCCCCTCTTCTTCTTCTTCTACTGAAATTTTCTATTTCGAAGCAATTACTTAATTGGAATTGAAAGAAAAATGAAGTCTTTCTACTTATAAAGAAAATATTATAACTAAACATAAAAAGTAGTATTGGCTGAATTTGAATCAGATGAAAAGAATTTCCTAGGGAGAGGGAAAAATTTATAAAAATATATTTTTTAAAAGTGTTTAAGAAGTTAAGAACAGAGTGCCAGATGATTAAAACAACAAATCTTCAAACTTATTTTCTTATTTATATTCAGAAATAATTAAACTAATCAAAAAATTTGTATTCAGATTTTGGTTATAATTTTTTTTAAAATATGATAAATGAAATTAAATTTCAGAAACAATTTTAAAGAAATAAATTAATATTGTTGTGTTTAAATCTGTTCGCAGTTTGAAGTTAGTTTTTGTTTGCTTCTCAACATTTTTATTAATTTTTCTTTTTCAATGTTTTGAGTTTTTAAAATTGATGCACTGAAAATTACTGAATTCTTGCAAAGTTTTTATTCAAAAATTTGAAAATAATTAAAGTCATTTGAAGAATTTTATCAAAATTTTTTTCAAATAATTTGAATTCTTTCCAAAAAATTTAATTAAAATTGTATTGAAAATAATATTGAATTCTCGCAAAAAATATTAATATTTATAAAAAGAATTTAGAAATTCTAAAAAAATAGGGTTTTGAAAAATAGTAATTAAAATTTTTTGAAGATATACTTGAATTTTCGAAAATAATTTTAAAAAATTGAAACAATTTAAAATTTTGTAAAATTTTATATTTTAAAGACTTATATTTTTCATCTTTAAAAAATATCTACTTAAATATAATTGGATTTTTGAAAATATATTATTTTATAAATTTACAAAAATTCTTCCATTTAAATAATCCAATTCTCGTCGTTGAATTCTGATAAAATTGATGTAAAAAAAAAATTTAGTTAAAATTTTATAAAACAATTGAATATTTAAAGCGTTATAACAGGAATTTTAGGAATTAATTAAATTTTAAAAGGTTTTTAAATTAAATTTCTTGAAAATTTAAGGGAAGCAAAAGTATAAGAATGTTTAAAGTTTTATTTAAAAAAATTATTGACTACATTATTTTTCTTTAAGAACTCTTAAGGTTTTGAATAATTTTATTCAAAAATTCTAAAAAAAATAATTGAATTTGGAAGAATTAGAATTGCAATTTTTAGAAATAATTCAATTTCAAAAGGTTTTTCATTGAAATTATATAAAATTTTAATTCCTGTCAAAAAATAAATAAGAATAAGTTTTTGTTTGCTTCTCAGCTTCTTTAATAATTTTTCTTTTTCAATATTTTGAATTTTTAAAATAAATGCACTGAAAATTACTAAATTCTTGCAAAGTTTTTATCCAATAATTTGAAAATAATTAAAGTCATTTCAATTTAATTAAAATTTTACTGAAAATAATTGAATTCTTTCGAGAATATTTAAATAAAATTGTATTGAAAATAATATTGAATTCTCGCAAAAAATTGTATTATTTATAAAAAGAATCAAATTCTTCCAAAGAATGTTATTAAAATTTATGAAAATAATTTAATTCCTAACAAGAATTTTATTAAAATTTTTTTAAAATAATTGAATCTTTTCGTGAAATTTTATTAAAATTTTTTTGAAAGTTATTGTATTCCTGCGATTAATTTTACTGTTTATAAAAATAATTGAATTCTTCCAAATGTTTTATTAGAAATTTTTGAAAATAACTTAATTTTTATCATTACAATTTTTTAAAAATAATTTAGTTCTTGCGAAAATTGTTATTAATATTTTTGAAAATAATAAACAATAATAGTTAATTATGTATAGTTAATAGGTGAATTTTTTGAATTTTGAATCTGAAATTATTCAAAAATTAATGTTTATATTTGAAAATGTAAAATTTTTTAATTTGCAAAATAATAGGAATGGAACAATATTAAATGAACACTAAATTTTATAATAATAATAATATTAATTGGAACACCAACATTTACGATAGTAATTAATAATTATCACATTTATTATTATAATCATAAGAATATGTAAAGAACAAAAATTATAATTTATCTTTAAAAAATGGTTTATTTATATTATTTAAATATGTTTATAAATATTTTCATTATTACTTGATATATACACAGCCTTTGCAAAATTTTCAAAAAATCTTCAAGTTTTTACAATATTTCTTCAAATTCTTCAAATATCGCAGATTGCTTTAATTTTCTTTAGATTTGAAGAAAAATCTACCAATCTGTCAGCACTGATTTTTCAGAATTTCTACAGGAATTTTCTGTTGGAATTTCCTAAGGAGTGCTTTCCCGGGAACTTTTTCACGTGGGACTTATTGTTTTCTAGTTTTTTGCCATAGTTCAAAATCAAAAATTTTTCGTACTTAAAAGTACATTTGTCTTTGACCATGGTTTGCTATGGATTTACTAATTTATTAGTAGAAAAATTTTTACTTGTCAATCAGATAATATTAATTGATTCATAATCAAAAAGGCAGTCACTGATTCTGTGCTGAATTCAAAATAGATTTTAAATTAAGATCTTCTGTTTACTATATGCATATTAAAATTTTAGCTGATTCAGATTTGAAGAGAAGCCAACCATTCCTCGAACTAAAATGAAAAAGAAAGCTAACTAAAAATTAAACAAATACAAATATTGTTTCCTTATATCAACCCAAAAATGTTGGATAAAAAATATTGGATATCTTAGGTCCGATAGGACCTAAGATATCCAATATTTTTTATCCCCCATTTTTGGTTCTAGGTTGAAAAATTCTTTATAAACATGAAGATATGCAAAAGCAAAAAAAATCGAACGCGAATCAGGGCCACCAGCCGCGAAGGCGTGCTTTGTTTATCACTTTAGTAGGGAAGAATCGACGAACTTTCTAGCGAAGGCACCCTAATAAACCAGATAGCGATCTCCTTTATTCCGGACCGCGCCGATAAAATTCTTCTTGCATCCTCGAGGAGCAAGAGTTTCATGCTCGAAAAGCATTGTTCGACGGGACGAAACGAGGGATTCCTCGATGCTGTAGTTATACTTTTTTGGGACCTAGAAAACTTATAAGCGCACACCTGGTTTCATTATTATTTGTATCGGTAAACACGTACATTAAAAAAAAAAAAAAAATATTCTTCTATGTGTCGCGCAACAAACATAATAATAAATATAATCCAAAGGATCCAATGCACACCCCCGAAACGGAAACATAAATGACAAAGCGTTTTCTCGCCCAAAATGACAAAGAGAACCAAAAGTACGATTTCTCCTTCAAGATTGCCTATTGGTCCGTTGGCAAAAGCTTCGCATATCCGTTGGAATATTTCACGAATTAAATTACAGCAGCAGACGAAAATAAAGACGCGGGTGTCGAATCACAAAATTTCACATCAGGTATATATATATAGGCCTATGAACGGAATAATCCTAGAGGACACCCTTATGATTATATCAGCCGAAAAGAGAGAAATCTACACCTCCATTTATTTTTTCTAAATAAAATTTTCTTCAATTGAAAAAGATTTCTTTTAAAAAAAAAATCTCGATTATTTTGTTGAAACAGTATATAGAGGATAAGTGGAATTTAAATATGAATGAGCCACTTCTCTCTCTGTTCTCTTTCTTATATTTGGTACAAATAGAAGAAAAAAATATATTTGAAACTACCAAATTTTGCCTGAATCAACCAATTCCGACCCATTTGGAAGTTTTTATAAAATTTCTTTTTAATTTAATTTTAATTCAGTCACTATTCATTTGAATATTTTTATTTCAATAAATCGAACATCTAAACAAACCAAAATCAAACTAAATTTATTTTTGTTTCAAGCTAATTCAATCAATTTAAAAAAATTTAATCGACAAATTAAATTTTGAAAAAGGAACATCAGATTAGTAACCAGTGACAGCAAAAAATCCTTGAGTATCAAGTTTCAAGCTAATTCAATCAATTTAAAAAAATATGTTCGCCATATTGGATCCGCCATTTTGAATTTTGAAAAACTGACCTCTAATTCATAATCAGCGTTTCTAAAATTCTCTAGGAGCATTGACAATAATTTCTTTTTAAATAACTTAATTCTTGAAGAATTATCATAAAATTATTAGTTAGAAATTATTAAATGAATAATTTTACTCAAAAATTTCAAAATTAATTGGATTTCAAAAAAGTTGCGTTTACAATCTTCATAAATAGATAAACTTCAATGGTTTCAATTTAAAATAAAAAAATATCTATTTTTAATGAATTTGATTAGAAATTTTAAGAACAACTGATTACAGAAATTCAATTATTTTCAAGAAGGAATAAACTACTCATTCGCATAAATTCAATTATGTTTAAACATTTTTTTAAATTCTTATCAAAATTTCAATTATTTTTTTAAATAATAAAATTCTTCACCGAAATTCAATTATTTTCAAAAATTTTCTTATTTCAATTACTTACCAATTTATTATAAATTTCTTCACGTCAGTTGAATTATTTTTAATTTTTTAATGAAGTATTTCGAAGGAATACAAATATAATCAATGAATTGAAAAAAATAGTTCTAAGAAATTCAATTATTTCGAAAAATTTAAATAAAATTCTTTTAAAAACTCTATTATTTAAAAAAAATTTGCTAAAATTTTTTACTAGATTTAGTTAATAAAATTAAAATTTTAATCAAATTTCCCTATACAATTCAATTATTTTCAATACAATTCTTCTTAAGAATTCAATTATTTTCACAAATAATAAATTTTTTATGAAAATTCAAGTATTTAAAAAAATTTAAATAAAATTTTTCCCAAGAATTCAATTCTTTTTAAAAATAAAATTCTTCACAGAAACTGAACTATTTAAAAAAAATGTAATACAATTTTTCGTCAGATTTCAATTATTTTTAATTTTTTAATCAAATTTTTCGATAGAATTTTATTATTTTCAAAAAGTTTTAAAAAATCCTGAGAAATTTAATTATTTAAAAAAATTTGAATAAAATTCTTTACAAAAAATTAATTATTTTCATATATAATTTTTTTTTTCAGGAAATCAATTATTTTCACAGGTAAAATTCTTCACGGGAATTCAATTCTCTAAACAAAATTTTAATAAAATTCGTTACAAGAATTCAATTATTATTTTCATAAATAAAAAAATTTATCGCAGAATTTTAATTATTTTTTATACACTGAAAAAAATTTAATTGATTCAAATAACCGATTGAGTATTATCAATTAAATATTTAATTGAATCAAATAATATTTATTGCAGTCAATTAAATGGTATTTGCTTCAAATACTGAAATTATTGGTTCAAATATCATTTAATTGACTCCAATCAATATTATTTGATTCAAGAAAATATTTAATAGATAATAGTCAATTGATCGGTTATTTGAATCAAATAAATTTTTTTCAGTGTACAATTTTAAGTAAACTGATAGAAAATTGCATTTATTCTTAAGATTTCTTTTTAAATTCGCCGAAAGAATTCAATTGTTTTCAAAAATTTTGATAAAATTCTTTATAAAAATTCAATTTTAAGAAATATTTAATTATTTAATAAATTATTAATTTTTGTATTTAAATATTTGGATTCTCGAAAAATTTTCTAATAAAAATTGATTAAAAAATGAATTACACTTAAAATTTTCAATTATAATTGAACATTAAAAGCATTATAGCGTAAATTTTTAGAAATATTTGAATTTTGAAAAGAGTTTAAAATAAAATCTTTGCAAATTAAATATTTATTTAAGAAAAAAAGTTATTTGAAATAGTTTTTCCTTCCATTTATAATGTTTATAAAGAAATTCTTTTCGATTTTTGGAAGATGATGGAAAAATTAAACGTCGAAACGTCCCCAGGCGAGAACTGACGCTGGATTCAGGCTTTACGGAACCTTCGTTGAGGCTTGGTCAACATTGATCAAGCCTTGGTGGGACGGCGGAACGAAGGTTGCTTCTAGCTATAATGTAACACTTATTTAAGACTGACGCTCCAGTCTTTGTTGTAGATTGGCGTTCAATGTTCAATCAATGCTGCGGAACCCTATAATGCAGGACTGAAACAAGGCTGCTTCCACTGTTCCCAAATTTACGCGTCTCTCGCGCTCATTCAATATAATATGGATATATGAATTGTATATAATAATAATAATAATAATAATAATAGTAATAATTATAATTATAATAGTAATGAATATTATTGTTATTATTTTTATTCATATTATATGCGTTTGTTAATTTAATGGCATTAAGTTACTATTATAATAATTATA
Source organism: Leptopilina heterotoma (assembly GCF_015476425.1). NCBI lineage: Eukaryota > Metazoa > Arthropoda > Insecta > Hymenoptera > Figitidae > Leptopilina > Leptopilina heterotoma. The sequence goes on from NW_025110999.1 coordinate 521,453, forward strand.
TTATTATCATATAAATAATATATTACTATAACAATAAATGTCATTTGAAATAGTAATATTAAAAAAATAATTTTAGTAAAAGAAAACAATTTTTCTGTTAATCGGTACATTTTTTTCTCGATTTTTCAGCAGACTTTTTAATATTATTTACAAACATATTCACATTTTTTATTCACAACACAACACACAATTTTATTATTAGATATAACGCTTAAAACAAAGAATGAAAAATATTCGCTCGCATGTGGGATCGAACTCACGCACCCCGCCCCTAACGCATACCGGAAGTCCTAAACGCACGCATTTAAACCGCTCGGCCACAGAAGGCTGGAAGGCACCTCGCCTAATCTACTATTTCAATGCCAGCGCAGTATATTCTGTATATACGGCGCGTCACTCAATATTTGTTCAGCATGGGACACCAATGTTCGTCCCATGTTCGATTCAAGACTCGGTCAATCTTGATACAATATTCACTTTCTTTATTACCGTGTGCACTGAACAATATTAAATATCAATATTTATAAATTATTTATTATTAAAATATTTTTTATGATAATTTTATAAGTTAAATTATATATATTATTTTTTTTCTTGTACAGTGTCAAATTATTATTTTCAAAGTTTAAGAGTTTCGTTTATCTGAAAAATTATTAGTGAAAAAAATGTTCATTAGGTAGTAATAAATATTTATGCTTAGTAGTTTTACACTAGGATTAACTGTTTAGTAAATTTTATCAAAAAACTATTTTTTGTCAAACGCGCGCGACTAAACACAAATAACCTTGAAACTTCAGCATTACCAACTCAACACATACGTTAAACTCTTGAGTTGGCAATGCTAAAGTCTCAAGGTTATTTGTGTTTAATCGCACGCGTTTGACAAAAAATAGTTTTTTGATAATACATATTTACTAAACAGTTAATCCTAGTGTAAAACTACTAGGCATAAATATTTATTACACCCTAATAAACATTTTTTTCACTAAAAATTTTTCAGACAAACGTAACTCTTGAACTTTGAATACAATTATTTGACACTGTGCAAGAAAAATATAATAATGTATAATTTAACTTTATTTATATAAATCTTATATAATTAATAATAATAATTATAATAATAATAATAATAATAATAATATTTAATATTTATTTTTAATTTAATATTTTTTTATAATAATAATAATAATAATCATTATTATTAACCTTTAGAGGGCCGGAAAATTTTTAAAAATTTTACTAGTTTTTTAATAAGTAAAATTAAATAAAAAGTCAATTCGATGAAAATAGTAGTGAAAATTAATGGTGGCCACTATAGTGGCCACCCCGGCCGTCTCAAGGTTAATAAATTAATAATTAATATAAATATTATACACTAAATAAATATTAATATTTATTTACCAATTGATATCTTGATAATAATAATTAATAATAATTTTTAAATAGTATACAAAATTATCATAAAAAATATTTTAATATTAATTAATTTATAAATTATAAATATTTATATTTAATATTTTTAAGTGCACACGTCAATAAATAAACTGTCAAGATTGATTCAGGCTTGAATTAAGATCAGATGTTCGAGCTTCACTCACGAAGATTGACCGAGTCTTGAATCGAGCATGGAACGAACATTGGTGTCCAATGCTGAATCAACATTGAGTGACAGTGGTATAAAGACTGCTTCAACACTGGGTTACCCAGGCTGGGCGTTCAAGGCTCAATAAATCTTCAATCCATCGTCAGCATTGGTCTTTCGCGCCTGGGTCGTCTTATGGGAGCGTTCACAAATGATGTCACGCTTTTGGGGGTAGGGGGGGGGGGTCTCTACTAAACGTGACACAATGTATTTTTCTCATGTGAAATTGCAAAAATTGCGTGACAGGGAGGAGGGGGGGGGTCGAAAATCTCCAAAAATTGCTTGACATCATTTGTGAACGCTCCCTATTAAAAATGATAATTGTTTTTCTTTTTTAATTTTTCGATTTTTGGAAGATGATGGAAAAATTAGAAAAGAAAAACGAAAATTTTTTCGAATAATTTTACAATTAAAGAAATTCGTAAATAAATGTAATAGAACATTTTTTTGAGTATCTAATAATTTTTTAAGTGAATCAAAATATATTCTTCAGGGTCAGGGAAAAAGTGAAAATTTTGTCTGGAAATCAGAGAAAAAAAGTCATAGGGAAAAATAATATTAAATTTTTGTCGCAACCCTGATAAAGAAAATTAATTTTCTTTCAAAACCAAGAAAGAAGAACATTAGCCACTAAATATATATATAGATACTGACCTAATATATCAGCACGATGTGTGACAAAGCGATTAAGATCAAATGCTAAGGTGCAACAGGGGGGAGGCTACCAACAAACCTCCACTGTATAAAAATATATCTATAAAGGATTCCGCGCAGTAATGCGATAGGCCGCGAGAATCGGTCGAATGAAAAGCCAACGGGCAAGCAAACCTCGCAGAGAGGGAGATACATCAAGATTGGGTTGACGGTTGACTCCGCGTGCTTAAACGGAGGCGGGGGAGGAGAAGGGTGGTGATGGTGGTGATGGTGGTCCAGTAAAAACTGGATCCCTCTTTCACCAACAGCGTCTCTCGCTCTTTTCAAAACCACCTCTCCCCTCCCCTCCTTCCCCCCTATGAAGCATAATAAGGATCAAACCTTTAATCTCGCAGGCTCAATTATAATTTCCTTGGTTCGCCTGGGCCCCGAAGAGAACATTTCAAACACTGGAACAAACGACGCGACCAAAGGGAGCGATCGTAGATTGAAAGTGGACCACCACCTTGGCAGTTTTTCTGACCGCTACTCTCGTGTGTGTGCGCGAGCGCGGAACTTAAAAAGATCGCCTCTATATACGTTTCTTCCATTGGCTAATAAGGGTCGTTGTCTTCAACGCCATCTTGAAAAGAAATCGCGGTCCGTTTATATTTATACAATAAAATTTATTCCTTCTAACCAAAACTGCGTGGAAATTATACCTATTTTATTTTTTAACCTATTTCTTTTCGTTAAAAAGAGGAAACTGAAAAAATTCTCCTGTATAGAATTCGAAATATGGGCAACAGAATAAATATTTTACTTTTCTATTCTTTAATAATTTTTCGCATTATGGAAAGTGTCTGTCAAAGTATGGAATAATTTTTAATTTTAATGAACGAAAAACTAAAAATGAGCCCTGCCCTATAAATACAATTCACTTCATTTTAATTATTCCTCACGATAATTAACGCCTGCAACTGAAAGAACCAGAAAAAAAAATTCCTCTAAAAGGAATATATATTTAAAAGAAACTAATTACCTTTTTTTCTATTCAATTCCCACCCTCTATATATAATTAACAGAAAAATTTTCGCGAGACAGTATAATTTCGTTGTCTTCAGGGCAATATGAAAAGATAAATTTAAACTTCTACCGAAATTCACGGTTCCTAATTTTTAACGAGATGACAAATGACTCCGCGCGTTGTCTATGGGAATTCCTAATGGGACACACCATCTGCGCTTCGGGCATTACTTACTTGTGCAGGAAGCGAAAAGTGGCCCACCATCAGGGAATAAAAGATAATGCGAACAAAATTGATAATGCTGCCGGACGTAAACGATTATCCAAGAACTTGGGGGTTTTGTCTTTTTATCTTAAAGAGTATAGAAAGAGAGAGATGGTGTGCTTTAGAGAGAGGGGGAAGGGGGGTTTACTTATTACTTTTTGCACAGACATGGGACGATATCTCAAACGACGAATTCGCCCGTGAGGGACGTTCACGATCGATTTGAACCTCCATATTTCGTTAAGTGCGACCACAAAAATTCATCGGGGTCTCTCTCTCTCTCTCTCTCTCTCTCTCTCTCTCTCTCTCTCTCTCTCTCTCTCTCTCTCTCTCTCTCTCTCTCTCTCTCTCTCTCTCCATAACAATTCAAAAAAACCGGTTTTACGAAACGACGATGTAATGATGGTCCCTTTTCAGTTGAGGGTGAACTTCAAGTTTCATGAATTTAAATGTCTCTCTGACTTTTTGAATTAATTCAATCACACACGTATTGTTTTTCTATATGATGTTCTTTTCGGTGATTTTTTTTTCAATACTTTTTCAGACTATACACCTGCCGAGGCTCTCTAAAAGAACTCTGCAAATAAATTATTACTATTTAGAAAATAAAAGCAAAGCGCATTTCTGTCAACTTTTACTGCGTTTTGAAAGTGAATTTTCCAACTAATTTTTACAAAACTACTTTAATAGTAGCTTTTGATACAACAATTCTGGTGGTATGTGGACTAACTAAAAAATTTAATTTCTGATAAAGGGATTAACTAAAAAATCCGATTTTTCAGTTGGTCCACATTCCACCAAGATCGGATCTAGGTCCTCGCGTTGTTATTTCTAATCAACAAAAAGGTAACAAAATCTTTTTTCAAGGACATAAAAAACTGATGCGCCTAAACGAAGGATACACAATATATTTTTGATGGGAGAAAATAGATACGCACGTTTTTTCTTCTACAAAATATAAAGGGGGAAGAAAAGAAGAATATTCTCTTATGAAATATTAAAGTTGTGTCCTGAGTTTCTGCGTTACTTTATACGAGTTTGGAAGCGCTCCTTCTGACCTTTTCTTTTTCTCGCCATCGAACTCGAGCGCGGGGGGTCAAAGTCAATGACCTAAGGACTTTTTTTTTCCTCAGAGCATTTTCCCGAATCGAAGGTCAATTTGTCAATCAGGATTAAAGCAGAAAGAAAAGAACTTTCAGAGGGGATGTTAGTATAAATTTCTCAAGTTGTAGTTCTTATCCAAAAAAAAAGGAGTTCTCTCTTTCTCTCTTTTCAAAAAGCAAAAGCGAAAAAAAGGAAAGAAAGAGAAACCAAAAAATGAAATTATTTTGAAAGTTGGTGCAAGGAAAGGATCATTTATAGAAGCGTAAAAACGTTCATAATGGGAGTGAATCTCTACCTAATCACATTGATTTACGTGGTGTTTATACTTATTTATATTTCGAACGTTTAGTGCATACCGGAATGATCTATGACTCGCATTAACTGAGTCTTGTTAAACGTGGCCTCGGGGCTTTAAAGAGAGCCCATGGTCCAATGGGTCCTCTCACTCTTCTTCCCCCTCCCCTCCCCTCTCTCTCACTCCCCCTCCTCGAGTTCACTTTGCTCCATGACCCGACCCTTCATAAACTAGGGCCCAACTGTGCTATATTTTAAATGCATATAGACGTAGGCGTGTATGCCTGTTAAAATAAATGCAACAAGTAGGATTGTGTGGTCCGGTTGTATATATACGGTCTGTCCGACACCTCGTTCGTGAAAAGAAAATAAAAACAAAAAAAAAAAAAACAATGCCCGAACTCGCTCGTCGTAACCCCCTTTTTCATTGCCCACAGCTTCATGTACTGCTGGACTCTCCTTCGAAACTATAATATCCTAGAAGAGATTCTAAAGCAGTTAAAAACGTCTACTCTTTCTCGCGCCCTTATGTTTCAAATGCGATATGAGATGAAAGCCAGCAGCGGCTCAACTTCGTGTCGGCGTGAGGCTACAAGATCTACAGTACTCCCATAAGGAACACGAGTGGTCTGATTAACAAACCAAGTAATCCAATACCTTTGTCTCGAATAAGAGAGAGAGAGAGAGAAGCCACCTCATAAAAATTCTAACTTGTTATTTCTTCGTATATTTATATATACATTGACTTCTACATTTCTCGTGTAGGTTGTTGTTGTTGTTGTAGAGTTTTGATAACAATCCGCGGATGTCTTCCTTTTTATTCTTTTTCAAAAATAACATATTTATCGTCACGCACAAATCTTCGGTTAACATTCTCAACACTTTTCGCAATTAATTGCAATTGATGTTCAATATTTTTAATTCATATTCTTGAAAATATTTCAATATAAAACAGTGGAAATACTCTATCCGCATATTTAAGATAGTCAACAATTAAAATGGTCGTTCGGTTGTATTTAAACTTATTTGTTTTTACTTATTTATTTTTATTTATTTGAACTAAGTAAATATTTACTGGACAAATATTTTAATTTATGGTATCAAATAAATAGTTATTTGTACCGAATACAAATTACTTAAAGTCAATTGAATGGAATATTTTAATTAATTAATTATTTTTTCTAATAAATATTGTTTTAAATAAATTTTGAAAATTACCCTGGGTGTTTGACACCCATACTCAAAATTTGCTCTACATTTATTCTAAACAGTGCTGCTAGATGATTAAAACGACAAATTTTCAAACTTTTCTTATTCATCTTCAGAAATATTTAAACTAATCAAAAAATTTTCTTCAGATTTTGTTTATAATTTTTTCTAAAATATAATAAATGAAATTAAATTTCACAAACAATTTTAAAGAAATCAATTAATATTGTTTTGTTTAAATCTGTTCGCAATTTGAAGTTAGTTTTTGTTCGCTTCTCAACTTTTTTAATAATTTTTCTTTTTCAATATTTTGAATTTTTAAAATTAATGCACTGAAAATTACTAAATTCTTGCAAAGTTTTTATCAAAAAATTTGAAAATAATTAAAGTCATTTGAAGAATTTTATCAAAAATTTTTTCAAATAATTGAATTCTTTCGAGAAAATTTAATTAAAATGGTATTGAAAATAATATTGAATTCTCGCAAAAATATTATTATTTATAAAAAGAATCAAATTCTTCCAAAGAATGTTATTAAAATTATTGAAAATAATTTAATTCTGAACAAGAATTTTATTAAAATTTTTTAAAAATATTTGAATCTTTTCGTGAAATTTTATTAAAATTGTTTTGAAAATAATTGTATTTCTGCGATGAATTTTACTGTTTATAAAAATAATTGAATTCTTCCAAAGAATGTTTTATTAAAAATTTTTTAAAATAACGTAATTCTTACCATTAAAATTTGTTTTCAATAATTTAATTCTTGCGAAAATTGTTATTAATATTTTTGAAAATATTAAACAAAAATAGTTAATTATGTAGTTAATAGATGAATTTTTTTAATTTTGAATCTGAATTTATTAAAAAATTAATGTTTACCTCAAATTTACTAATTCAAAAGTGGCAAGTCAGTTATTACAGGGTTGCCACAGGTCAGGGAGTTCAGGGAAAAGTCAGGGATTTTTATTAAAAGTATACTGGAAAAATTAAGTTTTTAGAATTTATAAGAAAATTCTGAATTTTTTGTTTTCCTCATAAACTATAAAACCACCACCAATTCTAATTCAAAACCTTCAAAATTTCTTTCTATTTCTGACCAGAATGAATTTTTTTAATATTATTTTAAAAGTTTTAACGCAATTATCTTGATAAATAACAAAATTCTTCACAAAAATTCAATTCTTTTTAGTAATTTAAAAAAAAATTCTTTGCAAAATTCAATTATTTTCATAAATAATAATATTCATCACAAGAATTCAATTATTTTCAAAATTAATAAAATTCTTCGAAGAAATTCAATTATTTTAAAAAATTTTAACGAATAACTCGTCAAAGAATTCAATTATCTTTATAAATTATTAGCAAAATTTGTCGCCAAAAATTTAATTAGGTATTTTTAAAAATTGAAATAAAATTCTTTGCAAAATTTCAATTATTTTCGAAGGCTTTTCGCAATTCAATGATTTTCAATATTTACTATTTTCATCAAATTGATTAAATAATTTAATTATTGAAAAATAATAAAATTCGCTGCAATAATTCAATTATTTTCAGAAATAACTTTTAGTTTGTCGCAGGAAATTAATTATTTTCAAAAATTTTTTAGTAATTCTGCAAAAGAATTGAATTATTGTTGATAAACCACAAAATTCTCCCCATAAAATCAATTATTTTAAGGATTTTGAATAAAATTCTTTTCCACAATTCAATTCTTTTGAAAAATAATAAAATACTTTTGCAGAAATTAAATTATTTTCAAAATTTTTTTAAAAATCTTGTCGAGAATTAAATTATCTTTATAAATAGGTAGCAAAATTCTTCTCAAGAATTCAATTATTCTAAAAAAATTTGAATAAAATTCTTGGCAAGATTTCAATTATTTAAACCAAATTTAATAAAATTCTTCGCATGAATTCAATTATTTTCATAAATCATTATTTAAACTCTTCTCAGTAATTCAATTATTTTTCAATTATTTTAAAAAATATTAATAAAATTCTTTAAAAAATTTTTAATTATTTTCAAAAATTGTTATAAAATTCTTCAATATAATAAATTTTAGTAAATTTAAATTAAAATCCTTAAAAGAAATTAATTATTTTCAAAAGTTGTTAATAAAATTCTTCGTAAAAATTAAATTTTAAGAAACATTCAATTATTGAAAAAATTATTTATTTTTGTATTTAAATAATTGAATTCTCGTAGAATTTGGTAATAAAAATTTATTCAAATCTTGAATTTCGGTTAAAATTTTAGATAATAATTTAATATTAAAAGCATTATCATAAAATAATAATTTTATCACTGGGCTATCTCTAATTATTATAAAAACATGAAGAAATCAATCACTCCGAGTCTTCGACTCGGATCGATATCTTCATGTTTTATAATAATAATAATAATAATAATAATAATAATAATAATAATAATAATAATAATATAATATTAGTTAGTTAATTAATAATATTAGTAAATTTTACTAATAAATTAGTAGAAATAACTATGTATTAGTAAAATGTACTGATTCAAAAACAAAAAGTCAGTCAGTAATTCAAATTAGTAAATCTTTTTACAAATTCAAATTGAGAGAGTAAGTTAAGAAAGTCAAAAAGATTAGTTAGATACTAACGAATTAGTAACTCATTACCTTCTGGCTAATTGACTTATTAGTTACTACACTGCAACTATAATTGCAAAAAATTTTTCAACATACAACAAATAGACATAAATTTCGTAAATTGAAGAAGGAAATAAAGAGAATATATTTTGAATAGTGAAATCGAATGTCGAACAATGCACTATACATAATAAATTGAAATGAAGTTTCTCCATTGACCTTTTCCCGACGCGATTAAAATCACTTATTTACATTAATTGAATGGATCAGAAAAAAATCCCAAGCATTATTTCTTCAGTCCGCGCACAAGACAAAAGGTGCAATTGCAATTTCACGAAAACTCCTTTATTTCTAATTGAATCGTTTATAAAACCCTTTTTGCTATTTATTTTCTCCTAATTGTTACAAAAATTTACTAATTACCAATACATACAGTTAAATAATACCCTAAATAATTATTACATTATTCCTAAATGAATTATATTTTCAATTTCAAAAGAAACTGAAAGAAATACAAAGATCAACACTTTCTAGCAAACGAGAGATGAACACTGAAAAGTGAAAGTGATGATAGCTGATAGAGTATGTGTTGTTAAAGAGAAGAAAAAAAAAAGAAAAAAAAAAACTGTAACGAACCCACATCCGGGCTGAAGTGACGGGCACGAGTCACGAAAGAGACTCCAAGCTGTCTGCTTGTACCTTCGTCGAACCACGAATGGTCCTATATATCCCCTCTTTAGGTTATTGCCGATGTTTCTTTTTTATTTCCCCGACAGTAGTCCTTGAACCAGCGGGTATTCGGCTCCTCACCGTGGTTGTGTACCAATCTTCAAAGCCAGTCCTCCCCCTCGAAAAAAAAAATCTATCCTCTCTTGAGAACAAAAAATCTCATCTAGTTCATATATGCACTCTAATTTTTCTTATACTCAATTAAAATTAATGTAAGATTTCAATCTTATAGTTGACACTCAGGGAACTCAAGAATTTCTGCTCCGAAGAATTAGCAATCAGAAGAATTGTTTGCTCAGGAGTATTTATACTCAAAAGTATTTTTATTCAGAAGAATTTTTACTTAGGAGTATTTTCACCCAGGAGTATTTACGTTCAAAATTATTTATACTTCAAAATATTTTCACCCAGAGGTATTTACGTTTAAGATTATTTATACTTCGAAATATTTACACCCAGGAATATTTATAGTCAGAAGTATTAACACCCAGGAATATTTATACTTCAAAATATTGACACCCAGGAATATTTATATTTCAAAATATAGACACCCAGGAATATTTATGGTCAGGAGTATTAACACCCAGAGGTACTTACGCCCGCAGGCGTATTTATACTTTGAAATATTCACACCCTGGAGTATTTAGAGCCAGGAGTATTAATACCTAGGGGTATTTACGCCCAGGAGTATTTATATTTTATACTTAGGAGTATTCACACTCTGGAATATTAGCACCCAGGAGTATTTTTACTCAGAAGAGTTTATTAATCAGGAGTATTTACACCCAGGAGTATTTATGCTTCGAAATATTTACACCCAGGAGTATTTATAATCAGGACTATTAACACCCAGTGGTACTTACACCCAGAAATATTCGAAGGGTGGCATGACAAAAGAGGTCAATCTATAATTTTTTAAAATTGAAATTTTTTTCATAAAATGAATCAAGTAATTTCATTTTCACACTTTTGTAAAAGGATTTTCTCCTAAATTGTGTTTTTAATTTCGTTTTTAATAAAAATTAGGAGAAAAAAATATCTTGAATTTTCACTTACCTATATAATGCAATTTAATTGAAAAACAAAAGAAATCAAGTGTAATGTGTAAATAGGTTAAAAAATGTTAAAAATACTCTTTTATTTTTGATATTCTTAAACATATATGTTAAATTTTGCTTCTGAAAAATTTATGTTAATTTAGAAATATATTTATTCATTGTGTAATTTAAAAAAAAATTTAATATTATTCTTGTGTTAATTTTTATATATTCCTGATTATAATATGCATTTATATTGTTTTTTTTAATAATTAATGTTTCAAAGAAAATATACGAATTTAAAACGTAACAGTTTTTTTTTTGTTTTTTTAAATGATCAGGAGAAATTTTAAATGTGTTTTGCTTCCTGTAAAATCTTCAAATTGTCAAATTTTTACTCAAGACGGTTCTTACTCAGTTGTATTTACACCCAGGAGTATTTATACTTCGAATTATTTACATCCAAGAATATTTATAGTTGGGAGTATTAGGAATTTTGGGTAATTACACCCAGGAGTATTTATACTTTGATACTATTTATACTTTATTACTTACACCTTGGAGTATTTATACTTTGAATTACTTGCACCCAGGATTATTTATACTTCGAAATATTTACACCCAAGAATATTTATAGTGAGGAGTATTAACACCCAGGGGTATTTACGCCCAGGAGTAAAGACTTTTTATACTTTGAATTATTTGCACCCAGGAGTATTGTTACTTCGAAGTATTTACAGCCTGGAGTATTTATAGTCAGGATTATTAACACCCAAGGATATTTACACCCAGGAGTTTTTATATTAAGGAGTATTAACACCCATTGGTATTTACACTCAAGAGTATTTTTATTCAGGAGGGTTCTTACTCAGGAATATTTACACTCAGGAGTATTTGAGGGGCTAGAAGCTATAAGGGGATACGCGCCATGGCGTGTATTCCCTTATAGCATCCAGCCCCTGAGTAGTATTTACACCCAAGGATATTTATACTTCAGAGTATTTACATTCTGAACTATTAGCACCCAGGGGTATTTACCCTCAGGAGTATTTGACTAAAATCCTCAATAATGTCGTATAACGCGAATTTGTAGTTTAAATTAAACAAAATAAGTTACCCAAATGAACTTCCAAATTTAGCCAAATTTAATTCAACTAAGTATTTGGTTCAGTCGATAAAATATACGGTTCGTTATAATTGTATCAACAAACAAGAAAACCCTTTATTTTAGAGCAGAAAAGAGAAGGAATGAGAAGAAGAAAGAGGTCCTTGATCTCACGGATGGTTAGAATAAGGATTTTTAGTGAGGACGTAAATCAGCAGAGTTGGGGAGAGTGAGGTAGGCAGCTATCGCGGCGAGGACCATATAGTATATAGTGTGTTCCCTCTAAGTAATAATTTCGAATTAAATGTTCGTGGTAATGTAATAAAGTCGTTCGGCGGATAAATTTAGTGCGGTTCCAACACGTCGTGATGATGCGGATCAGTATGAAGTTGAATACAGTTGTGCCGGCAAATGTAGGTAGGTGTTGGGACACCCAGCGGGGTGTATCGGGAGTGGGCGGCATCGTTGCACATTGCAGAGGTGCCCTGACAGAGTCCAGAGTGGCTCTCTCGCGCGTTAGTATAGACACCGTTCTCTGGTATCTGTATTTGTTCGATATACACTCTCTCTCTCTCTCTCTTCGACACCCACACACTACGACTTAGCAAGCGGCCATAACAATAAATAACTCTATCCTTCCATGTGTTACCGCCAGGATTCCTCTTCGCGGTAACCGCACCCTCTCTCTCTCTCTCTTTCTCTCTTCTCTCTTGCATTCGACTATCAAGAAGTCGTACTTTGCCTAGTGGCCCTGGGTGCCACCAACTCTCTCTCCTCCTCGACTGTTTTAATCGAGTTACCTCCTGTGTTGTGTGTGGAGGCTCCTTCTTCTTCTTCTTCTTACGACCGGATGCATTCATTCGCAATCGCGCATCACCCTTTTCTTCGCGAATGTACCTATACGATAAAGGCGCGTTTATAACTTGATACCGATAGAACACGGCGAGATCGTTTCGAGTACCAGGCGCGCAATCTCGAACGATTGCTCTTTCTTGGCATAACGACCAGAGCCATGCACTACCGAGAGGAGAGAAATGATCGCAACTTGTTCTTCTTCCTTCAACCCGATATAGAGAGTAGGGAACTTCCTTTTTCTCTATTTATTTATGTACCACTCCAGGAGACAATGCGGATTTGCATATATTGCATTTTGGTTTATGTTCTCTTAATAGAACTGGATTTTATACTTTTGAAACCGGAAAAAAAATTTTAACGGTCATTCTATTTTAATGTTTAAGTTATATCATAAAAGATTTTCTAAAAGGAGATGAAGAGTATACTGCGTATTTGACTTAAGCCTCAAAGTGGAGACTTCCTACAGGAACCTTAAATCGCACACTTTGGGTGTTTGACACCCAAAGATTTTAAAGTATGTGTTCTGTATGCTCCAATTTATTATCTTTTAGTAAAATTATCTTAAGTATGTCAGTGCATTTATTTTGGAGCAAAATATGTTTTCCTAATCAATTTCAATGGAAAGAAATACAGTTGTATAAAAATTGTATAAAAATTACCTTCTAAATTTGAAGCCACCACCGACTATGCGAATTGTTGATTGAAATTACCTGCAACAAAAATTAAAAACGAACTGATTAAAGAGTAATTAAAATTGAAATTAAAACTAATAAATACGAAAAATGTAGTGCTATTAACTTTATGGTTTATCGAGCTAAAAATGCTCTATAGTCAAAATGAAATATTTAAAAATTCAATCACAGAATGGCAATAATTATAAAACATAAACGTTTCAGCTCGAATATACCAAAATGATAAACCTCTCTCGTGCGCATATACATATATACCACTTGATACTTAAACAATGCTTTAAAGGAGAATATTTCGGTTGGCGAAAGTAATTCCTTGTGACTTACGGCCCTCGCGAACTCACACAGAATGTTTCGAGCGAGCATATATATATATAAACAGAATATAATGCTCGAAAGCGAGAGCAGAAAGACCGGGAACGTCATGAGTTCCGCTCCTTCGAAACTTGGCGAACGTATATATAAGATACAGAAAGAGAGAAAGAGAGAGAGTGGATATTTTTACGAGTCTGGTCTGAGGTTAGTCTCTCGAACTCTCGAAGGGTTCGACTCCTCGCGGTGGAGTTATAATTTACAGCCCCAGTCTCTTCTCGCGATGGCTCAAAACGTTAATAGTGTCCGTCCGTCTGTCTTACCCATCTCGAGAGTTGAGAAGGTTCTTTTACTCTTACGAATGGATATACATGTGGTGGGTTGTTAGTCGGGCAGTTTATGCCCCGTTTGCCCCTACCACATTTACTTCATCGTTTGCAAACTCTCTTCCTCCCGGTCGTCAATTGACCTTCTTGCTTTCTGTTGTTCTCTTAAATTTTCATTTTTTCCGCTCTTTCTTCTTTTTTCTTTCTTTCACTCTTTCTCTCTTTTTTCTTTCTTTCACTCTTACTGTCTTTTTCCCTTTTTTCGTTCTTTCTTCAGTCTTTCACTCTTTCTTCAGATATTTTTTTCATTTCTTCTTCCTTTATTCTCTCGTTCTTTAGCTATTTTTTCTTTTCTTCTTTCTCTTATTTTTTTCCCTCTTCTCTTTTTCATTCAATTTTTTTTCTTCACCTAATTTTTTCTTTCTTTCACTATTTCTTCAACTCATTTTTTCATTCCTTCTTCTATCTTTGACTCTTTCTTCTCCTCATTTTTTCTTTCCTTCTTCTATCATTCACTCTTTTTTCACCTCATTTCTTTGTTCTTTCTTCTATCTTTCTCTCTTTCTTCACCTCATTTTTTATTTCTTCACCTCTTTCTTCGCATTATTTTTTCTTTCTTTCACTATTTGTTTACCTCATTTTTTTCCTTCTTCTACCTTTCACTCCTTCATCACCTAATTTTTTTCTTTCTTTCACTCTTTCTTCACCTCAATTTTGCTTTTTTTCTTCTTTCTTCACCTAATTTTTTCATTTCTTCACCTCTTTCTTTCATTTTTTTTCTCTCTTTCTTCATCTAATTTTTCTTTCTTTCACTCTTTCTTCACCTTATTTTTTCTTTTTTTCTTCTTTCTTCACTTAATGTTTTCTTTCTTTCTTCACCTCATTTTTTCTTTCCTTCTTCTATCTTTTACTCTTTCTTCATTTCATTTTTTCTTTTTTCTTCTTTCGTCAACTAAATTTTTTATTTCTTCACCTCTTTTTTCACTTTTTCTTCACCTAATTTTTTCTTTCCTTCTTCTATCTTTCACTCTTTCTTCACCTCATTTATTCTTTTTCCTTCTTTCTTAACCTCTTTTTTTCTTTCTTGTATCTTTCACTCTTTCATTGCCTAATTTTTTATTTCTTCACCTCTCTTTTCTTTTTTCACTCTTTCTTCATCTAATTTTATATTCTTTCACTCTTTCTTCACCTTATTATTTCTTTTTTTCTTCTTTCTTCACCTAATTTTTTTTTATTTCACTCTTTCTTCACCTTATTTTTTTCTTTTTTTCTTCTTTCTTCATCTAATTCTTTATTTCTTCACCTCTTTTTTTTCTTTTTTCACTCTTTCTTCTTTCTTTCAATTTTTCTTCATTCACTCTTTCTTTTCTTTTTTGCCTCTCTCTCTCTCTCTTTTTCCCTTCTTTCCCTTTCTCTCTCCCAGTAAACAAGGGTACAAGAACGTTGACCTTTAGAAAATGATCGCTTGTGGTGTTTTAACCGATACACCTTGTGGTCCAGGGACTTCCGCAGTTTCTGATGTCAGAAAACTTTTGGAGGTTTTCGGCACTTGGAGGTCTTTTACCACGCCTATAATTAGTCCAAGTTTAAGGCTCAGGTAGCTAGGGTACTGACAAGGAAGATGGATGCCGTAGGTTAAGCGTCGAGTGTGAAGTGAGACGAGCAGCCTGCCCGATTGGCTACCAAACCAAATTTGCTTCTCTAAAAATCTCACGAAACTAAAACTCAAAGGAAAAGAAGGGAAAAATAGTAGGAAAAGTGGGGGGAAAAGAGGAAAAGTTTACTTTTCCCCTTTTTCTCTCACTTTTCCTACTATTTTTCCAAGAAGGAGAAAAAAAGAGAGGCAAAGAAGAGAAAAAGAAAAAAAAGAAGACAGATTAAGAAAAGGAGAGAAATTAGAGGAAAAGAAGAAGAAAGAAGAGAAGAGAAAAAGTAGAGAAAGTAGAAAAGCGGAAAAGAAGAGAAAAAGAGGAGAAGAGAAAAAGAGGAGAAGAGAAGACGAAAAGTAAAAAGAAGGAAGAAGAACACCAAAAAAAGTGATTCAGCGATGAAGAAAACGAGGAAAAAAAGGGCAATAAAGTGGTAGAGAAAGAGAGAGAGAGAAGCCTCCATGGTAGCGTCGGTAACTCGGCGGACGACGCGTCGTAAACTTTCGCCTCCATCGCGGGCGAGCGCCTTCGCGCCTTCCTCTTGACCTCTTCCTCTCACTTCCCTTCATCTATTTTCGCTCACCTCCTTCTCATACAATGTACCACATCGATACTTCCATCTCGTTCGTCTAGTGGTCCAGCAACGTCCCCCCACGCAAACAACACCTCAACTCTTGACTTCTATTCTTCTCGAAATGATTCAGCATCGTTTCGTTTAAACGCTTATGCAAATTGCCCACAGTATATAAACGACCAGGCACATCAACTCAAGGAATGCGTCTAATTTCTCCTCAACAGTATTTCTCAATTTTTATTCCAACAATCGACAAACATAAATATTATCCAAAAATTACTCTCAAAAAATTTATTATAATCAATTATTAATTATTGAACAAAAAAATTCATGTCTTTTTATAATTTAAACGCGAATTTTTATTCCAAAAGGAAAGGAAAGCAAACGAGTGGAAAATGAATAGATTTACGAATTAGTGAAAACAGTATATCAATAAAAAGTTAATTCACTGGCTGCGTGAAATTTCCATGAATAAGAAGCCAAGATCGAGTGCTTTTGTAGGGTGTCTAACAAAGTCTTAGACAACCGTGGGATTAGATCGACTTAAGAACTTAAGCCGGTGTCGTCCGTGATTTCGAGACCAGATACTCGACTCGATTATAAGACACAATTTTTTTTCTCCCCTCTCTATCTTTCTCTCCTTTTCTGTTTACTTTAAAACAGGGATGGCAACCGAATTTTTTTTCGTTTCGCTTTTCTGTATTCTTCTAAAAAAAATGATCCACTTTACTCAAAAAAATTATGGTTTTTTTGGTTTTGGTTACTCCTTTTCTGTATTCTTCCAAAAAAATTTGGTTTCTGTATTTGAGTTCTGGTTTTTAATGTCAAAAATTTTTGATATTCTTGGTTTCAATTTCCACTTTTCGGTAATTGTCCTAAAAAAAATTTGGTTTCGGTATTTGGATTCCGCTTTTAAACTCAAAAAACATTTGGTTTTTTTGGTTTCGATTGCCGCTTTTCTGTATTCTTCCAAAAAAAATTTTGGTTTCGGTATTTAGGTAACGCTTTTAAACTCAAAAAAATTATGGTTGTTTCGGTTTCGGTTTCCGCTTTTCTGTATTCTTCCAACAAAATTTGGTTTCTGTATTTGAGTTCTGATTTTTAATGTCAAAATTGTTGGTTTTTACGTTTCGGTTTCCACTTTTCTGTATTCTTCCAAAAAAATGTTGGTATTGGTATTTGGGTTCGTTTTTAAACTTAAAAAAATTTTTAGGTTTTTCGGTTTCGGTTTCCGCTTTTCTGTATTCTTCTAAAAAAATTGTAGTTTCGGTATTTAAGTTCTGGTTTTTTAATGCCAAAATTTTCGGTTTTTTAGGTTTCAGTTTCCACTTTTCTGTATTTTTCGAAAAAAAAATTTGGTACCGGTATTTGTGTTCTGCTTTTAAACTCAAAAAATTTTGGTTTTTTCGATTTCAGCTTCCGCTTTTCTGTATTTTTCTAAAAAAAAATTGTAGTTTCGGTATTTGGCCTGTGGTTTTTAATGACAAAAATTTTGGTTTTTTCGGTTTCTGATTTTCTGTATTCTTCCAAAAAAAATTGTAGTTTAGGTATTTGGGTTCTGGTTTTTAATGTCGAAATTTTGGTTTTTTCGGATTCGGTTTTGGTTTCTGCCTTTCTGTATTCTTCCAAAAAAAATGTTGGTTTCGATATTTAGGTTTCGATTTTAAATTCAAAAAAGTTTTGGTTTTTTCGGTTTCGGTTTCCATTTTTCTGTATTCTTCCAAAAAAAAATTTTGGTTTCGGTATTTGGGTTCTGGTTTTTAATGTCAAAATTTTTGGTTTCCGCTTTTCTGTATTCTTCTAAAAAAAAACTCAAAAATTTTTGTTTGCTCGGTTTAGTTTTCGCTTTTCTGTATTCTTGTAAAAAAATGTTGGATATGACAAAAAAAAGTATCAAAATAGTTGCGAAGCTACATTTTGATACTTTTTTTTGTCTCAATTTGATATCCTCAGGAAAACTGTTAATATTAAAAACCAAAAAATTGAGATTTTAGTTTTTGAAATGATTTTCAAATTTTTATTATAAGGGTTTCGGTCTTTTTTCGGTTTATCGGTTTCGGTTAAAAAAAATTGCCCCTAATTCTCCATTTTTCTTTTACACACATGAAAATAAGCTAACAAGAAAAAAATTGTAATAATTAATAAACGAGTTATCGTAAAAACCGAATATATACAGTATATTCGTGAAATAAATAAGCAAACAAGTAATGGAATACTATTTAAAAATTCGCCCTCGAAGACACGTCAAGTCGCTAAAAACGTGTGTCAACAATTA
Organism: Leptopilina heterotoma; assembly: GCF_015476425.1. Taxonomy (NCBI): domain Eukaryota; kingdom Metazoa; phylum Arthropoda; class Insecta; order Hymenoptera; family Figitidae; genus Leptopilina; species Leptopilina heterotoma. Next base: position 539,797 of record NW_025110999.1, read on the forward strand.
ACATATAGCAAATTCTTAATTATTCACGCCTCTAATTACCACGAACTAGACACCAGCCCCATTGGCGCAAAGTATATTGTATATTGGAAACAGAAAATATACGTGTGCGCTACTTAACTCTTTTCTTGCGTCACTTATCCTTAATTTTGTTTAACTACAAATACACATATATGTACAATATTCTCGACAAGCGTTAATTACTTAACGACATATAATATCTCTCGGCAAAGTTTAATAGACTTATTTAAAGATGAGAGAATATAAGAGAACAAAAAAAAGAAACTTAACTTTCGTCGTTTTTTTCTTCTTCTCTGTGTGTTAATTGTACAATGTAAATATAATAATTAATGCGAATATAATAATTGATGCGAAAATATAATTAAAAGCGAGGAATTATTCAATATTACGACTACGCTCTTTTAGATTTCAGATGAAAATTATTTTTTTTTCTTTTTTTTATATATTTTATCTCTTGTCGTGCGTGTCATTTCATCGTTTCCTGCGTTGTAAGATATGTAAAACTAATTGCCTCAAACGTTCTACAACGAAAAGCAATTAACGTTGAGAATAAATTAAGCGAGAGGTAAATAGATTTCTAGAAAATTGAAATTTATAAATTATTATTCAAAGTGAAAGATTAATTTGTGATAAGTAACAGATTTTTTTTAAATGAGCTGGAAACTGTATACATCAGTGAAGAAACATTTAGTCCGCGAAGGATCAAAATTTCGTTAGGAGAACAAAATAATTTTGTTACAAAAATTAAATTTATTCGAAAAAATAAATTTAAAAAAAAATTATTTGACTGCAGTAAACCAATACTATATTAGTAAATACCTTATTCTTCTTCTTTACTACTTGTCTGCTTGATATCTAACAGAAACTCGAAAACTTTGAATTTTACCAAAATTTATTTATCAATTTTGAATTTAGATAATTTTCGCGAATCATTAAAACGAACAGATGTTTTCTAAATATCATTAGCGTATGAAATCAATTTTTCTCGGTATATTTATTTTTTTCGAGGGGTGGGATTTTTTTTTCCTTGAGGGTTCTTTTTTTTACATCCAAAACTTGAACCAGTGAAAGTTTTTAAAAATACGGACTTTACGGATCAAAAATTAAAAATTACTTACTAAAACATAATCAAACCGAGTTAAATAAGAGAACATTGCACTTAAAAATATAAATGAATAAAATTATTATCTAAAATGTTAACCGAAATTCAAGATTAAAATCAATTTTTATTTGAAAATTCTACGAGAATTCAATTATTTAAATACAAAAATAAATAATTTATTCAACAATTGAATGTTTGTCAAAATTTAATTTTTACGAAAAATTTTATTAACAACTTTTGAAAATAATTAAATTCTGTTAAGGAATTGAATTAAATTTTACTAAAATTTATTATATTGAATTTTATAACAATTTTTGAAAATACTTGAAAACTTTTTATAAAATTTTATTAATAGTTTTAAAAATAATTGAATTCCCGAGAAGAATTTAAATAATAATTTATGAAAATAATTGAATTCCCAAAAAGAATTTTATTTACACGAAAATAATTGAATCCCTGTAAAAATTTTATTATTTATGAAAATAATTGAATTATTTAGAAGAAATTTATAAAAAAAATGTGTAAATAATTGATTTCCTGTAAAATTTATATAATTTTATGAAAATAATTAAATGTTTGCTTTGAATTTTATTAAAGTTTTTTTAAATAATTAAATTCTTTTGAAAAATTTGATTAAAAATGGTAGATATTAAAAATCATTGAATTGAGAAAAAGTTTTAGAAATAATCGAAATTTTTCCAAGAATTTTATTAAAATTTTTGAAAAAAATTAAATTTCGGAGAAGAATTTTATTATTTCTGAAAATAATTGCAATTTTGACGGGAATTTTTAAAAATTATGTTCAAAAATTAAAAAAAAGTTCTCGGCAAAATTTCAATTATCTTTTAAAATTCAATTATTTAAAAAAAGTTTTGATAAAATTCCCAGCAAACAGTAAATTATGTTCATAAATAATAAAATTCTTTGCAGGGATTCAATTATTTCAAAAAATAATAAAACTCATCGCAGAATTTCAATTATATTTTTAATACAATTTTTAATTGAATTTCTCGAAAAATGTTTTTTTTTCTTAACAATTTTATTAAAATTCGTCGAGAGAATTCAATTATTTAAAAATTTGTTGATAAAAGTCTTCATAAGGATTTAATTTTAAGAAACATTGAACTATTCAATTAATTAATTATTTTTATATTTAAAATTTTAAATAATTGAATTCTAGTCGAATTTTTTATAATAAAAATTGATTTAAAAATGAATTTCAATTAAAATTTCAGATAATAATTGAATATTTAAAGCATTATAGCATGAATTTTAAAAAATAATTGAATTTTGGATATTTTTGAAAATAATTACATTTTTCGAGAAATTTACTTAGATGTGTATTAAAAATAATTGAAATTCTGTGAAGAATTTTATTATTTAGGAGAATAATTAAATTCTTGCAAAAAAATTTTTATTAAATTTTTTTTAAATAATTGAAATTTTGAAAAGAATTGTATTATGTATAAAAATAATTAAACTCTTACAATGAATTTTATTACATTTTTTTACATAGTTGAATTTCTTTTCGGAAATTTTATTAAACTAGTAGATTTTAAAAATATTTGAATTTCAGCCAAAAATTTAATTATTTGTGAAATGTATTTGAATTCTTGCAAAAAATTTTGCAAAATAATTAAATTTATCGATGAATTTAATTAAAATTATTTTAAAAATAATTGAAATCCTATGAAAATTTTAATTAATTTATGAAAATAATTGAATTCTTACAACGAATTTTATTACATTTTTTTAAATAATTGAATTCATGTGAAAAGTTTTATTACTTGTAAAAATAATTGAATTCTAGCGAAGGATTTTATTAAAATTTTAATAAATAATTGAATTCCTGTGAAAGTTTTATTACTTGTAGAAATAATTGAATTCTAGCGAAGGAATTTATTAAAATTTTAGTAAATAATTTAATTTTTTTAAAAAAATATTATGGAAATTTAAATTATTATAAAACGTGAAGACATCTTTATGTTTTATAATAATATTCTGATAAGTTGTTGAATTTGGAATTTTTTGAATATTTTATTTCCTATAGAATAATAATAATATGTCAGGGAGAAATTCAAAATTTTGTCTGGAAATCAGGGAAAAACAAAATTAATTTTTTGTGGCAACCCTGCTTCTTTAAAAAACTGACTTTTATGGACTTGAAGCAAATTTACGGAATTTACGGACCTAGTGAGAACCATGCATACCTATTTTTTTATGGAGGAGGAAGGATTACTTTTAAAATTTTTTTCGAGGGTAATTAGTTTTTGGATGAAAAAGTATTTTCTAGTAGAACTCAATTTTTTAGAAAGCAAATAATTATTATTTTTTTTGGCTAGAGGTGTAATTTTACTTTTTTTCTCCCCCATGAGTGCGTGAGGAAACGCGTTTTGAAAATTGAATCGTACACGTGCGAGGGTGAATGATAAAAAATTCACAAGATTTTTGTGAAAATAAAAAATGTAACCAGACTAAGATGCGTTTTTTTTTTTTTTTGGGTACCATGACCGTGTCTTAGTATACCCCCGAGGGCAACATTGCCCGCAGGTCCAATGAGGCATACCGAGCAGGCATTACTTGATTGTCTCGCCCAGAGAAGAGCAGTTGCCTTTCGACTTTTCTTATTTCCTCTTATTTCAGACTTCCATCGCGACGTATATAAAAGGCCAACGTTCCTTCTAACCATTCGCTCACGAATGTCCAGACTCCTCTCGCGGAATACTCAAGTAACGACCCCTCTCTCTCACTCTCTCACTCTTTTCGTTTCGAACCCTCTTCTTTTCATCTCTTTTGCCTCTTTGCCTCCTCTCCTCAGTGTCCTTGTGTGTATATATACAACCACAAAGATTGGACAGCTGGGAATTACTACTTAAACGAGCGAAATACACGATAACTTTTGTCTCGACTTCTTTTTTTTCTCCTTTTGTCAATTAGTATTCCATTATTAATTCACGCCGAAAAATATCATTCTAATTAAAGATTTACTCACTGGGGGGAAAATTGTTTCCTCTCTTTCTCTCTCTCTCTCTCTCTCTCTGCTTTTCTTTTTTTTCTGAGAAAAAAGATTTAGTCATTTTCATTATCAATTTGAAAAATTTTTCTTTTCTTTCATTTTCACTTTGACAGATATTCGTATTTTCAGTTTCACTCTGACAGTTTTTTATTTTCATTTTTACTTTCACAGAATTTTATTTTCAAATTCAAATTTTTGTTGAAAACACTAAAAAAAAATTCAATTTTGGAAAAATTGAAAATAATTGCAAAAATTCAATTATTTTCAATAGCGATAAAATTCTTCTCATAAAATTCAATTATCTTTCAAATTAAAAAGAAATTCTCGTCAAAATCCCAATTATCTTTATAAATAACAAAATTCTTCCCCAAATTCTAGTAAGCTATTAAATTTAAAAAGGTTTGAATTTGAAATTTTTGAAATTCTTAATTCCTATGAAAAAATAATATTAATTAAATATTTATTTAAAAAAAAAGTTATTAATGTTTTCGAATAATTTTACAATTATAAAAATTCATAAATTGCAACTATCTTTAGAAATAATGAAAATCTTCTCTGAAATTCAATTATTTTCAAAAGTAATAAAATTCTTCGCAGAAATTCAATTATGTACAAAATTTTTTTTTAAATTCTCGGCAAAATTTCAATTATTTTCAAAAGCAATAAAATTCTTCTCTGAAATTCAATTATATTTAAAAAATTTTTTTTGAATTCTCGTCAAAATTTCAATTATCTTTATAAATAATAAAATTCTTCTCTGAAATTCAATTAATTTCAATAATTTTAATAAAATTGTTGTCAAAATTTAAATTATTTTCAATATTTTAATAAAATTCTTGACAAAATTTCAATTATTTTCAAAAATTTTCCTCAATTCTATGATTTCCAATATCTACTATTTTAATTAAATTTTCCAAAAGAATTCAATTATTTAAAAACAATATTCATAAAATTCTAAATATACATTTAATTATTTTCAAAAATAATAAATATTTCACAGGAATTTAATAAACAAATTTTTATATATACATTTCTTCGCAATAATAAAAATTGATTTAAAATCGAATTTTAATTAAAATTTTAGATAGTAATTGTATATTACAATCATTATAACATGACTTCTTAGAAACAATTGAATTTTGAAAAGGTTTCAAATTAAAATCTATGAAAATCTAAATTTTTCATACTTTTAACTATAATAATTCTGTAGAATTAATTTTTTTGAAAAATTTTATTTCAATTTATTTTGAAATTATTTGAAGTTTTTATTTTCTGATATACAATTGAAGAATTTTCGAAAAAGTGATGAAATTTCGTAAAGAAAATTCAATTCTTTACGAAATTTCATCACTTAAAAAATTTTAGTTAAAATTCTAGAAATTTTTCAAAAATTATTAAAAATAATTTATTTAAAGAAAATTTTTAGTTAAAAATTCTAGAAATTTTTCAAAAATTATTAAAAATAATTTATTTAAAGAAAATTTTTAGTTAAAAATTCTAGAAATTTTTCAAAAATTATTAAAAATAATTGATTTCATGAAAAATTTTCGTTAAAAATTCTAGAAATTTTTCAAAAATTATTTAAAATAATTGATTTAAAGAAAAATTTTCGTTCAAAATTCTAGAAAATAATAATTGAATATAAATGATGAAAATAATTTTGAATAAGTTACAGTAACAATATTTTTATAATATAAAATGATTTTATAACTTGGTCATCTATAAATATTATAAATTCAGTTAATACCGCCCCGAATAATTACAAAAATAATATTTACTTATTAAACAATATCTATTTTTCTTTAAATGAAAAAATTAAAGCATTTGTGAGTCAATGAAGTATATACAAAGCCACAAAAATACATCCAAGGGATGATTGTGTGCATATGTGTGTGTATTTTCCAAACGGAAAAGTGCTCGGGGGAAAAAGGCGTTTTGATGAGTCAGGGATTTTTTTTTTCTTTTTTAGTATCGACGATGATAATTTACGTGAGGGGTGTCCCGATACGATTAGCAATCAATACCTCGAGCGATACTATACCCCCTTTTTCTAGTTCATATAAGACCATTAAAAGCCCCCCTCCTTCACCCCTTGTACCACCACCTGCCCCTTCATAGTTATACCAATAAAATGTTATATAACTAAAAAAGGAACGTCTCGTCCCCATTGGAAAATAAAATAACGCTAGTCAGCTAACGCTTCTAAGTCTCACATATTATTCTCCAACCGACTACTATATATATGACATATTATATCATTAAGAATAGAAAAGTATATCGATTCAAAATTGGTTCACAGTGCAATCAAAAAAAAAATATTCATCTCGTTAGGTTTATTTCTTTTTTACTCTATCGATTCTGTCTTATTAAATCTGTATAATCGTAATTTGCTTTACTTGCGCGGCTTTTTCTTTCCAATGACATTGATATGCTAGGAGCGGACTATATATGTATTGAATATGCAAAAAAGATTTTGTCCTGATTGGTGTGTTTTTGAAAGAATAAGAAGGAGAAGGGAGAAGGAAGGGAAAAAAAGTGTTTTTTTTTATTTCATTTTAGTTAGCTGAGTTAGTTTTCTCGGATGGTATGTTAAGTTTGAAGTGAAAGACACGGAGGAGAGATAAATGTCAAGTATTCCTTTTGGTTTCGATTCGCTTCGGAATATTTTGATTTGAGCCTTGCAATGTCTACTTGCGCGGTCGCGTATACCATAAGAGGAAACGCCTAATGGCATTCCGATCAAAGAAGCCACCCTCGAGATAGCCGAGCAAATTTAAAACGCTCCCTTTTCAGCTAAAAAGAAATGCGCTCTCGCGCTCACTTCTCCCTATGACGAAAAAGGAGGGGGAGGGGATTTTCATGCCGATCACGTACCACGCGCGTATATACAAACCTCTTTCACCGCGAGCTTAAATCCTCCTATATACTCGTTTTCTGGCTTTGTCATATCATTTTCAGCGCTATTTTTCTGACACACAATTTCCTTAGGTCCTACCTTTTTGAAACTCTCTTTAATTATTTTTTTTTCATTCTCAATTTATCACAGAAAAAACCATCGAGAAAAGATGAAAATAGGAGAAAATAGTCAAGGTTGAACCACCTTTTGTACTTTGTTTCTAAACTTCGAAAAAAATTAATTTAGGCAATTGTGTTTTATTAAACTACCTTGACTGAAGTTCGTCGCTGTCTATGTTCCCCTACTTAAGAGAAGAAGAGAATATTAAAGAAAAAAAACACTGAAGAAAAGAATGCGAAAGTAGAAAACACTAAAGAAATTAATACTAAAGAAGAAATCACTAAAGAAAAGAATACTAGAGAAGAGATCACTAAAGAAAAGAATACTTAAGAAGACAATACTAAAAAAAATAATACTAAAGAAGACAACACTAAATAAATGAATACTAAAGAAAAGAATACTAAAGACGACGACACTAAAGAGAAGCATGCTAAAGAAAAAAATAATAAAGAAAAGTATACTAAAGCAAAGAACACTAAGAAAGTATTTATGAAACGAAAAAATAATAATGTGAACAAAAAAATACCAAAGAAGATTATACTAAAGTAAAGAATACTAATGAAGAAACTACAGAAGAAAACATTAAAGCAAAGAATACAAAAAACGAATATTAATAAAAAGAAAATATACTAATGCGAAGAAAATAATTCTAAAGAAAAAAACACTATAGAAAATACTATAGAAAATACTAAAGAAGAAAATAATAAAGAAGAAAATAATAAAGAAGACAACACTAAAGAAATCAATACTAAAGAAAAGTATACTAACGAAGGCAATACTAAAGAAAAACACACTAAAGAAAAAAATAATAAAGAAAAGTATACTAAGGAGAGCACTAAAGAAAAGAAGGCTAAAAAAATATTTATGAAAAGAAAAAAAACTAATGCGTACAATAGAATATCATAGAAATTACACTAAAGAAAAGAATACTAAAGAAGAAACACTAGAGAAGACATCACTAAAGAAAAGAATATTAAAGAAGAGAACATAATGAAAATTTTACTAAAGAAGACAACACTAAAAAAATGTTTATGAAAATAAAAAATACTAATGCGAAGAAAAGAATACTAAAGAAGAAAATACTAAAGAAAGGAATACTAAAAAATACTAAAGAAAATATACACTAAAGAGAAGAATACTAAAAAATACTAAAGGAAATATACACTAAAGAAAGGAATACTAAAAAAAAAATAATAAAGAAAATATACAGTAAAGAGAAGAATACAAAAAATACTAAAGGAAATATACACTAAAGAAAAGAATATTAATTAAAATGAAAAATACTGTACTAAAAAAAATTTACTCAATTCAAATATAATCGATTACTTGTCTATTATCAAATAAATATTTACTTGAATCAAATGCTTTTAAATAAACTAAATAAATTGTATTTTCTCCAGTAAATTACATATTTGAAGCAAATACCATTTAATTGATTTGAACAAAAAATTATTTTTTGATTCAAGTAAATATTTATTTGATAATAGATAAGTAATCGGTTATTTAAATTAAAATAAATATTTTTTCAGTGTAATACAAAGGTTAGAATACTAATAATAGTAAAGAAAGAACACTAAAGCAAAGTATACAAAAGAAAAGGATATTAAAAAAGAAAACAAAGAAAAGTATTCTAAAGAAAGTACTAAAAAACACTAAAAAAATATTTATGAAAAGAATAAATTCTAATGCGAAGAAGTGAGTACTAAAGAATATTGTACTAAAAAAATACTAAAGAAGAAAACACTAAAGAAAAGAATACTAAAAGAGAAAACACTAAAGGAAAGAATACTAAAGGAGAAAATACTAAAAAAATCATACTAAAGAAAAGATACACTAAAGAAGAGTATTCGAAAGAAAAGAATACTAAAGAAAAGAACATTAAGGGATAAAGAAGACTATGGAAAAGAATACTCAAGAAAAGAATACTCAAGAAAAGAACACTAATGGAAAAAATATTAATGAATACAAAACATTCTACACTGAAAAGAAAATTACATTTAAGTCAAATAACCGATTACTTCTCTATTATAAAAAAATATTTAGTTGAATCAATTAATTTTCATTAAAACCAAATAAATTATATTTTATTTGGCTTTCATATTTTTATAAATTGTACTCAAATAAATTTAAAATTAAAGTAAATACCATTTAATTAATTTGAACAAAACTTTTTTGATTCAAGTGAATATTTATTTGATAATTGCCAAATAATCGGTTATTTGAATGAAATAAATATTTTTTTCAGTATAATGCGAAGAAAAGAATACTAATAACAGTAAAGATAAAAACACTTTAAAAAATATACTAAATAAAGCACTAAAAACAAGAACACTAAAAAAATATTGACGACAAGCAAACATTCTAATGCGAAGAAATGAATACTAAAGAAAACAACACTAAAGAAAAGAATACTAAAGGAGAAAACACTAAAGAAAAGAATACTACAGAAGAAATACTAAAGAAAAGAATACTAAAGGGGAAAACATTGAAAAAAGAATACTACAGAAAAAAACATTAAAGAGAAGAATGCTAAAGAAGACAAAACTATGTAAAAGAAGACTAAAGAAAAGAAGACTAAAGAAAAGAGGACTAAAGAAAAGAATACTATGGAAAAGAATACTAAAGAAAAGAATACTAAAGAAAATAAATACTAAAGAAAATAAATACTGCTAATGAAAAAATACTAATGCGCAGGAAAGAATACAAATCAGCAGAAAAAGAATACCAAAGTGATGAAAAGAATACTAAAGAGAAGAAAAGAAGACTATTGATCAGAATACTAAGACTAACACTAATAGTGATATTACCATAAGTTACTGCAACTAAAACTGAAAAAATCAGTCTAATGAGAATACTAGTCGGAAAAAATAAGTTCTCATAGTAGCACAAATAATAAATTCCAATTAGATGACTAATAAGAAATTACAAGAACTGAAAATTACAATATGTATCGCGCATGGATAAATAATTTTATAATATAAAACGAAGATTATGCATGTATTTTATATATATACGCAATGTCAGAGAATTTATAGGCGGAATATTTTTAAGAGTCGCACACACGTCTTTACATTTCAAATAAGTCGAACGCTCTCTCGCGTCCCTGGACCCCTTATACGTATTCATTATTTGCTACGCGCGTCTCAGTTCGAATCACGCTGGACATCCGTTGTTGCTCTTCGAGATCGAATTTTCTTATTTGTCATAAATTAGAGCTCGATCGCGAAACCTTTCTTCCAAGATTCCAATGTTCGATTCTACATTTATACATATTCTCCTTTTCTCTCTTTCTCTCTACCTCTCGCTCTTCTTTTCGAAACTAAATGCGAATACGCCTTTGTCGTTGACGGATCTTTCCAATTTAACGTTAACATATGGACTTCAATTTATACATCATTATTGTTTTTCTGCGGTATCATTAAAAGTAAAAAGTATGGTTATAGTATATTAAAAATGAAAAGGGCATTAAGTATTTAAAGCAAAAAACTGTATTAAGTACTGAAAACAGAAAACCTGAAAAATACTGAAATACTGAAAAATAAACCTTTATAAAAAATAACACTATTAAAAAAAAACCTTACTAATTATAAACAATAATTACATCAACTGAATAAAATATTAAAACTACTGCAACCATCCCATTTTTCCAATGATATCAAAATTGAGACAAACAACGAATTAAAATTGTTGCGATTCGTTGTTTGTCTCAATTTTGATATCATTGGAAAAACTGTATGAAAACTATTATAAACCATAATTTCAGAAATAAAGAAACATGTAAAAAAGAAGATTGAAAAAAGGGATAATGTAATGTAGCTCTAATTAGATGTAAGATAAATGCAAAGTTCCTTGGTGTGTGTATGTATATGTATTTGTGTGGGGGTTACATACACGCGAGGGGGGATAAAGTTGAATTGGAGAATCGTAAATTTGTGAAAACAAATGTGGTATAGGGAATCTGTAACGCAGTGAATCGAATCCGCAAGCAAGCCCAACCCATCTTATACGTTTGTGGAGAACTGTCCTCGTTATCTTTTATAGATAGGCAACCCCACCCCCCTCCCCCTCCCGCCCTACAAACCGCCTCCATATGGAAGGCCCACCACTGCCATTATCACGTGAATCCTTATTTATAGAAAATCGATCGTATTCAAATCCTTTCCAACTTCTTTCTCCCATTCTCCCGAATGGCAATGCACATTCTTACCCATTCAGTGTGTTTTCCACCCTACTGCTAGATTTTTTTTTCTACCCCTTCTATTTTTTTTTCTTTTTTTATTCTCTGTCTCTCTTACTCACTCTCTGTCTCTCTTACTCACACTCTGTCTCTCTTACTCACACTCTGTCTTTCTTACTTACACTCTTTCTCTCCTACTTATATTCTCTCTTACTCTCTTTCTACTTGTCTCTTACTTTCTTTTACTCTCTTTCTGTCTATTTCTCCCTTTCTTTTACTTTCTATCTCTTTCTCTTATTCTCTCTATTTATCTTATTCCATTTCTATTTTATTCTCTGTCTCTTTTATTCTCTTTCTGTCTTTCCTCCTCTCTCTCTCTCTCTCTCTGTCTCTCTAATTCCTTTTTTATCTAGAGAAAGAGGGAGAACTCCCTTTCTCCCTTTTAGTCTCTCTTTATCTCTCTCTCTCTCTCTCTCTCTCTCTCTCTCTCTCTCTCTCTCTCTCGAGGAATAGTAGATCGATTAGGCAATTCAAATGATGAGACCGCATCCCTTTTTTTTATTTTAAATCCCACTTTCTTTGCAAGATTCATTCTTATTACTTATACTCAGACGAACAGGAATAAAAGTAAAGTTTCAGTTAAAAGAGTATTTGTTTCTAATGTATGATAACTGTTAACTGAAACTTTAACTATTCCTTCTTAAACATAATTTCTTTAAAACTCAACATTAGTATGAAACTGAAGTTACCAACGTTGATTCAACGAAAAAAAATTTTTTCTAAAAAGTTCAGGATACAAATTTTTCTTGCTTATTTTTAACCCAAGTAAACCCACCATTATGATTAGAGTCTAATAATAATAAGCTTTGTTGCAATTTTCGATGCGAGGACCAGCGTGGTTTTTCAAGACACACATTTTTTCTAAATCGAAAATAAATTTTAAAAAATATCTGATTATCTAGATGTTTTGAAAAAAATTTGAAACTACTGTAGTTTGCGCAGTTTTCGACAAAAATGGCTGGCTAACGAACTTGATCTGTATTTTAACACTAACTTTGTGCATACAAAGTTGCAAGTTGATGCAATAAGTTTTTCCAGAGTTATCGTAGGGACACCATTGTGTCTACAGACAGACACGAAGACAGACATACGGACAGACACTTTTTTTAGACCATGTTTTTCGGACTCAGGGGACCCCAAAACGTCGAGATTTCATGAAATTAGCGAAAGTCAATTTTCGACCAAAACTAATACTTTCTCATATGATGAGAATGTAATAAAAAATTAGTTTTTTGCAAATAAGTCGAAAAGTTTTAAGTTTAGTGAAAAGTTGTCAACAGCAAAGTTGTAGCTGATGGTAAGACGAGAAAAAAAGTCTCTGGCAGCAAGCTCCCATAGGCAATAGTTTTGGAGATAATTGAGTCGGAATATGGATTTTTTGTTAAAAAAATGATAAAAAATATATATATATACGGTGGTTTTTTCGGAAATTACTAGTTTTTGGTTAATGTGAGCATTTTTTGAGTACAATGGGGTGAGAATATGTGGAAATTAATGTAATAATTTTTTTCTCTTTGAGAAATTTTGATTTTTAGCTTTATTTTAGAATTTTTGAGTATTTTTTTACTATTTAAGAGCCTATAACTTCGAAATTTGACTTTCTATGAAAAAATGTTGTAGAGAAAAGTTGTTTGTATTTGTCTAATCTAAAGTAATATAAAGTTAAAAATAATGAAATTTGAAAAAATTGAATTTTCAAAAATTTGAAACTACTGTAGTTTGCGCAGTTTTCGACAAAAATGGCTGGCTAACGAACTCGATCTGTATTTTAACACTAACTTTGTGCATACAAAGTTGCAAGTTGATGCAATAAGTTTTTCAAGAGTTATCGTAGGGACACCATTGTGTCTACAGACAGACACGAAGACAGACATACGGACAGACACTTTTTTTAGACCATGTTTTTCGGACTCAGGGGACCCCAAAACGTCGAGATTTCATGAAATTAGCGAAAGTCAATTTTCGACCAAAACTAATACTTTCTCATATGATGAGAATGTAAAAACTCTTCTTTAATAAAAAAAGCTCGACGTGGGAACTTAAAACATCTCATATTAAGTTGTTTGTAACCCTAAGCATTTCACAGATTTATCAGTTTGATAAATCAAATTGATACTAAAATGGATCAAATGGATGACAAACATTTGCGGATCAATTTTTTATTTAATCCTCACATTTTTGGTATCAATTCGTTGCAATTTGATACTTTTAAGTTAGCAGCCTTTATTCTAATGAATAGCAAATAACATATAAAAAAAAAACAAACCTTGTTTTGATGTTGATGAAGACGATGCTAATGATGATGTTGATAATGATGATGAAGATGATGATGATAACGAAGACAAAGATGATAATTTTCTCTTGCAGTGTTGCGACGAATTACTTCTTCAACGAACTCCTTTGTTGATATTTTCCAATGACAATGTTGTAGGAACAAAAAGTTGAACCTTGAATTATACAAGAATTTGAAAATATTAAACGAGCATTACAAGAAATTAAATTTTACTTTCTTATAAATTTAAATTAATACCCAAAAAAAAGCCAAACTAAAAACCATCACCGTTTTTTCTAAGAATAATATCAAATTGAGACAAGCAACGAATAAAAATTGTTGCGATGCAGCAAATTTCTTTACGTTGTTTGTCTCAATTCTTTTTAATCACAATCTATCAAAATTATTGCTGCATCGCAACAATTTTAATTCCTTGTTTGTTTCAATTTGATATTTTGATATCTTTGGAATTTTGATAAGTTGTTTGTTTCAATTTGATATCCTTTAGAAAAACTGTCACAAGTTAGGATTGCATTAGTACAAAACGTGACAGGACCTAGAAATACGGCCCACAATTGGCCTATAGTTAACAAAGGGTAAAATTATTCACGATCAAGTTGGGTTTTCACACGAATATGAAATCAGATAATCATACAATGATGAGGCATTTTTATCTTGAAATCAAAACGCAAAAAAATGTTTCATGAAACAAATGGAGAGTGACTTTAAGTTTTAAATAACTTTCTAAACCTCGTTCGAATTGCGAGGACGAGAGCGAGAGAGAGAGAGAGAAAGAAAGCGTTTTTTAAGAAAACTAATCAAAAGACAATTATAGTTTGTAAACAGAGAAAAGTTGAGTAGCTTCTCTTATTTTTGTATGCATTAGCTGCTGGAAAGTCACAAAGTTGAAAGAAACGCGGATGAGTGGAGAGGTTTCGTGGATACACATATAGAGAGTGAGAGAGAGGGACAAAAAAGTGAAGGAGAAAAATAGAGAGAGACAAAAAAAGGAAAAAAAGTGAGAGAGAGAAAGAGAGAGAGAGATAAGCCAGTTCTCAGGTAATACAAGTCGGTAGCTTGTCCCGTATGAACTAATTTCAAATTCATTCCCCAACTCGCTTTCGGAGAAAAATCTCATTTTCTTGGCCCTAAGGGTCTCCCCCTTGCTCTCTCTCTCTCTCTCTCACTCTCGCGAAACCGGGCAATATTTGCCTAAGGAAATTCAAGAAAGTTTACACACGTGCCGAGCGCAGTACTTTCGGGGTTGTGGGACACGGGTTTCTTTAGTCAATTTTCCATCTTCCCGGGCAACTATATATATATGTGTATATCCAAAGGACCGACCCTCTTAATAATATCCAGGAGAAAAAAGTATATATGCTCACTAGAAAACGTATTTCCAGATTCAAGAATGTATTAGTGATTCTTCCTCTCTTTTTCTTTGCACGAAAGTGTGCACTAGACATGCGGATATTTATGCAAGAGCGTGTACACGGATAAACAGTTTCCCATAAGCTCTACTTGGCCTTTTTAAAGATCCCAAAAAAGAAGGAGCGAAAAAAAGATAAAGTATTCCATCGAAAATTATTCATTTAAAACGGTTACAAATATGATTTAGTTTTAATTTTAAGAAACATTTTCGTCATAGAAGAAATAAAGCAGAAAATGGATTATTTTAATCATTTTTTGGTGTAAATAAAACTTTTTAAGTCCTCACAGTTTACTGTGAATACTAAATCGAATAGAAGAATACTAGTGCCGTCAGATGATTAAAACGACAAATCTTCAAACTTTTCTTATTTATCTTCAGAAATCTTTAAACTATAATCAAAAAATGTTCTTCAGATTTTGGTTATAATTTTTTCTAAAATATGATAAATTGAATTTAAATTTCACAAACAATTTTAAAGAAATAATGAAAATTTTAAA
The DNA here is from genome assembly GCF_015476425.1 of Leptopilina heterotoma. Classification (NCBI taxonomy): domain Eukaryota; kingdom Metazoa; phylum Arthropoda; class Insecta; order Hymenoptera; family Figitidae; genus Leptopilina; species Leptopilina heterotoma. The sequence continues at coordinate 555,387 of NW_025110999.1, forward strand.
GAAATATTGTTGTGTTTAAATCTGTTCGCAGTTTGAAGTTAGTTTTTTGCACTGAAAATTACTAAATTCTTGCAAAGTTCTTATCAAAAAAATTTGTAAATAATTAAAGTCATTTGAAGAATTTTATCAAAATTTTTTTCAAATAATTAAATTCTTTTGAGAAAATTTAATTAAAATTATACTGGAAATAATATTGAATTCTCGCAAAAAACATTATTATTTATAAAAAGAATCAAATTCTTCCAAAGAATTTTATTAAAATTATTGAAAATAATTTAATTCTTAACAAGAATTTTATTAACAATTTTTTGAAATAATTAAATCTTTTCGTGAAATTTTATTAAAATTTTTTTGAAAATAATTGAATTTCTGCGATGAATTTTACTGTTTATAATATAATTGAAAGAAATAATACTATGAAGGAGAATAAAATACTAATGAGAAGAAAATATTACTATTCAGAAGAATAGAATACTAATGAGAAGAAAATAATACTATTAAGAAGAATAGAATACTAATGAGAATAAAAGTTTGAGACTAAATGGGAAGAAAAGAATACTATTGAGAAGAATGGAATACTAATGAGAATAAAAGTTTAAGACTAAATGGGGAGAGAAGAATACTATTAAGAAGAATAGAATACTAATGACAATAAAAGTTTGAGACTAAATGGGAAAAGAAGAATACTATTGAGAAGAATAGAATACTAATGAGAATAAAAGTTTCAGACTAAATGAAAAGAGAAGAATAGAATACTAATGAGAATGAAAGTTTGAGTCCAAATGGAAAAAGAAGAATACTATTGAGAAGTAAAGTATACTAATTGGAGTAAGAAAAAACTAAGGAGAGGAAAAGAATAGCAATAAAAAGAATAAAATATTATTGAGAAGAAAATAATATTTTTAAGAGGAATAGAATACTAATGAGAATAATAGTTTGAGGACAAATGAGAAGAAAATAATACTTTTGAGAAGAATAGAATACCAATGAAAGTAATAGTTCCAAAACAGATAAGAAGAAGAGAATACTATTGAGAAGAATAGAATACTGACGAAAGGAAAAATATACTAATTAGGAGAAGAGAGAACGAATAAATAGAAAAGAATACTAACGAAAAGAACGGAATACTAATGAGAAAAAAATACCAATGTGAAGAAAAAACACTATTAAATAATAGAATACTAATGTGATTAGAAAAATACAAAAGAGAAGAAAAGAGTACAAATCAGAAGGCAAGAATACTTTTGAGATGAATTGAGAGAGGGAGAAGAGAAGAGAAAGAATTTGTTAAAGAGCAAATCGCGCAAGAAGAATAATTATTTAAAAAAAGAACACTTTAGAGAATGAATAATGACGAACTTTCCACAGTGATAATACCTCTCCCCCTCCATTTTACTCCTCAATCAAAAAAAAAAAAAAAAAAACTCCAAAAAAAATGCGGTCACTGACTGAAGTAATTGCTCCTTCCACTGTAAATGCTTCCTCGCCTGGAAATATTCCACAAGGAAAAGTTTAATTTGACGACTCCCCTTTTCTGTTTTCATTGAATCGATTCCAAATTTACTTTTAGCGTAGCCATTGCATTTTAAAAGTGCGCGCGACAAGAAGGAAATCGCGTAATCAATCAAAATGTCCTTTCACGCGATTTTCTTTTTGTTTTCTCCCCCCTATACTCAAAATAAAGAAAAAACGGTCTTTAGTTTGAAAAAAAAAAATTCTTCTTCTCCCCCACTTAATTATAAAAAATCGTAATTTTATTTAGTACATGTATATAATTTATAGAGGACATTTTTGTTTGCTTTTATTAAAAAAGGAAAAACAGGATTCGTGCCTACCGCCATTCGCATCTAAGGGATGAGATGTTTTTTTTTTTCTTTAAATGCGTGCTATGGAGAGACACGGGAATAAAACTGGCACTTTAAAAAAAAAAAGCAGCGTCTTCTTGACATTTACGGGATAATCGCACGCGACGAAACGCGTCATTGCTTGTCTACGAACATATATAGAGAGAGAATATTCCTTCGTATATAGATACAAGGAGGCCTTTAAATGGCTCTCTACGATGAAAATTCTCTCTCTTACTCTCTCTCTCTCTCTTTTTTTTTCTCCCTGACAAAAAGCTCAATTATTACCGTATTATGCTCGTACCGCGTGTTTCTTTCGCGCTCTGTGGTCTCGGGTGGTCAAGTCGACAGTTTCCGCGCGGTAACCAACGTGTTATGTACGAGCGCAATTATCACACAAATACAACCTATCTCTCTCTTTCTCTCTCTCTCTCTCTCCAACAAATACGCACTTAAAACGTCCATCACAAAATTCCCGCGAAATATAAGTCTTTATATTTCAAGTTCGCAGTTAAAAAAATTTTTTTTAAGAAATATGACCGCACTTTTCAAGAAATAACTCAACAAATGAAGAAAAATTGTAGTCTTCATTTTGGCTGACTTAATTATACTTATTTATTTTTTCCACTAATTTATTATTCAAAAACACATAATTATTGTTTCTAACCAAATTAAAAAAAAATTTATATTTTCTGCAACAAAGGCGTACAGTCCAGCTGGTCAATAAAGTACTCATTATTGCCCTAGGGCAATAATGATCACTTTATTGACCAGCTTTATTGACCTAGGGTAATAAAGTACACATTTTTGTCCTAGAGCAATAATGGGCTCTTTATTGCCAATTATTGACCTAGGGTAATAAAATACACATTTTTGCCCTAGAACAATAATAGACACTTCATTAACCCTTATTGACCGCTAGGGCAATAAATAAATTAAAATAAAGTACACATTTTTGCCTTAGAACAATAATGGGCACTCTATTGACTATTATTGACCTAGGGTAATAAAGTACACATTTTTGCCCTAGAGGAATAATATTCACTATATTGGCCATTATAGACCTAGGATATTAAAGTACACATTTTTACCCTAGGGCAATAATCTGCACTTTATTGACCATCATAAGAGGTAACTTAGTTTTAGTTATATTTCATTATTAATATCATATTTAATTAATTAGTTAAAAGAAACTTTGTTTCTCTAATTGCTTTTTGTTGAATCAATTTTTAAACTATTTTTTCAAACAATTCTTTTAAACAATTCTTTTATATTCCTTTTATATAAAAAAATTTTTTTTTTCAAAACCTTTTATATAAGCAAAAAAAAAAATTGCAGAAACAAAAGAAAAATCGAATAAAAATAAAATTTTTAAAGACTGAGGAAAAAAATAAAGAACGATTTAAATTTTATTTAGAAATAAAAGTTAGATGAGAAGAGTGTATATATATATATATATACATGTATTTATGTAAAGGAAAAAAATAGCCTAGCACCGAATATTGCTGAAATAATTAACTTGGGATTTTTTAGCATGCAACTTGTATACAGTTACAAGGAAATAATGAAAAACTGGAGAGAGAAACTAATAACTCCTAATGTGCCCATTTCCCTGGAAATTGTTTTTACCCAAACGAGGTGATTAGCTCCACTAATGACCATGTAATTTTCTATAGAAATCGAACTTCTCAAACTCAACGGATAATATTATACACTCGAAAATTTTTTGATTGCAAAATTTTCTTATGGCAAATATTTCTCACAATTATTACTTTCATAATAAGGTTCTTCAAAGAAGAAGGAAGAAAAAAATATACGTGTGTGCATATATTCACTTTCAATCTGCATATTTATTCATTATAATTTCATTTTAATTTAATTTTTTTTACCTCTTCCCTTTTAGTCTGAAACTATTTACCTATACTTATTACATATGTTTGAGAAAATTTTTAATATTTCTTTTTTTTATTTTCTTCTTGTTCTTTTTTCTTATTTCTTCTTTTGGCAATAAATTAATCTATATTTGTTTATAATATATTTTTATAATATATTTACTTGTTTATTATATAAATCTCTAATTTATAATTTTTAATTTCTATATAAATTTTAAATATTTACGATTCGAATAGAAATACTCAAAAAATAAAATACACAAAATTTAATTACTAAGTGAATTAAAACAATTAAAATACAATTACTAGAATTAAATGAATCGAGAAAAATATTTAAATTTAAAAAAGCTCAAATTGCTTTGGGTTGATCCAAAACATTGTTTGAAAAAGCTCAAATGAATTTTTAAAAAAAACTTGGATTTAAAAAGCTCAATAATTATTGCATTTAAACTGGCAAATATAAACAATTGGATTAAAAAAGCTCAATAATTATTGGATTCAAAGTTGTGAACAAAAACCTTTAGCTTCAAAAAGCTGAAAAATTATTAGTTTTGAAGTGTCGAATAAAAAACGTTGAATTCAAAAAGCTCAATATTTATTGGATTCAAACTATTGAATAAAAACCTTTGGATTCAAAAAGCTCAATAATTTTTTGATTCAAACTTTTAAACAGAAAGTTTTAGCTTCAAAAGGCTAAAAATTTATTATTTTTAAAGTGTCGAATAAAAAACTTTGGATTCAAAAGCTCAATAATTATTAGATTCTAACGACTGTATAAAACTATTTGGCTTCAAAAAGCTCAATAATTATTGCATTCTAACGGCTAATTAAAAATATTTGGAATAAAGAAACTTGGAAAACCCAAGAATTATTTCATTTAAAAAAGACTTAAATAAAAAGCTCAATAAAAATTGGATTCAAGTGCCTAATTAAAATTAATTTATCACCAGATTCAAAATCTTTTGATTCAAAAAGCTCAATAAGTATTGGATTTAAATTTTTAATAAAAATCATTGGATACAAAAAGGAAAAAAATATTTTGAATTAAAAAAGCTCAATAGTTATTGGATTCAAACTAGTGAATGAAAACCTTTGGATTCAAAAAGCTCAAGAATCTTTCGATTCAAAAATTTCTGTAAACATTGAATTCAAATAAAGGAAAATCTTTGGATTCAAAAAGCTTCGAAGTTAAAATTTTTAGTGTTAAATAGCCAAAACCAGAACCAAAACTAAAATAACCAAATTAACCCAAGCATTTAAATCTTAATTAAGCTATTTATCTACAATAGAAATATTTATTAATTAATTTTTAATTTAATTTTTAATTTAATTTAATTCAATACTATAATTAATTCAAAATCTAAATATTTAAACATCTAAATCTAAATCAAAGCTATTTATCTATAAATAAAAAAGTAACCAAATTTTATTGAGCATTTTTGAATCCAAAGATTAAAAAAAAATTAATTAAATAAAAATTTAAATTAACAGAAAAATAAAATGCCACTTTCTGTATTTGAGGGGGGGGGGATAAAAATTACCAGCTAATGGAACTATTAAACATTCGCCCAAAGGGTGGTTTAAGAATGACATGTTGGCAAGTGCCATAAGAAAATTCCAAGAGCAAATGTCTAAATTACAGTCCGGAAGGAATCGCGGGAAGCCAAGGTGGTTCCCGTGGGTGAGGGTCGAATCGTCCGGGAGTGAATATATATGTATATATAAATGTATATATATACGGAATGGCAATCATCCCTACTTGATGAGTTTTTCTTATTTTCCCGGTGGAGTTTTAAAAAACGGCCGTTTGGCATGCAAGTCGGCGCGCGTTCTATGGTTCCTCCAGATTTATTTCGATTACTTTTTTTTTTCTTTCTTTCTTCTTATAACTGACACGACCCTTACAGTGTGTCCCCACTTCCCCCCCCCTCCCACTCGCAATCAAGTGCTCGATCGCGTTTCCCTTACGAAATAAAAAATTGCGTACAAAAAAGAAAAAGAAATTTATTTCATTTGTTACGAATTTAAATATTATCTTCTGTAATTATTCGTTCTTCACAGACTGGAAAAATATTATTTGATATAAATAACCGTTAACTTGTCTTTTATCAAGTGTGAAGCTTTTGCTTCAAGTTTACTTGAAGTAAAATTTTTTTTGAAATAAATTAAATTTAATTAAATCTAATAAATTTTATTTGAATTAATAATTTTGGTGTTTGAAGCAAAAGTATTTGCTTTAAAAACGGAAATTTAATTTTAACTTAGATAAAAGTTACTTATTCATACTATCTATTACAATATAATAAATACTATTTATAATAATTAGTTAACTAATTAATTAATTGACTATTAATTTATTAACTATTAATTAACTCATTACTATGAATTGTATACTTTCTAAATTTTAATTAGTAAAAATATTTACTAATTTGATTTAGCAGCTGACTTTTTGCTTAAGAATTAGTAAATTTTGATATTAAATTTTCATTTCTACTAATTTATTAGTGAATTTACTAATTCCAAAGCAAGAAGTCAGTCAATAAGTCAAATTAGTAAACTATTCTCTAAATTTGAATTAGTAAAAATGTTTACTAATTTGAATTAGTAACTGACGTTTTGCTTCTGAATTATTAAAGTTTACTAATAAATTAGTAGAAGTTACTATTTAATAGTAGAATTTACTAATTCAAAAGCAAAAAGTCAGCCATTAATTTAAATTAGTAAACATTTTTACTAATTCAAATTTAGAGAGTATAATATTTATAAAAATTAGTTAACTAATTAATGAACTATTAATTAACTAATTATCGTCAAGAATTATTGAATGCATATAATAATTCACTGTTTACAATAAAAAATTATTTACTATAAATAAGAATTCGCCATTTACGCCTGCAATAAATTATACAATTACATTTAACTAATATATAATTATATTTATCCAAATTATATTTACCTGCGTGGAAACTTGTTTGCAAGAAACAAAAAATATCGAAATTACAGTCGAGAGTTAATAATAATATGGAGACTCTAGATTCTTGAACTTTAACAAGTTTTAAAAATAATTTCACGATTTATGTATATATGTTACCGGCAAAGTATGTAATCAGGCATTTTATAAAATACCTAGGCAGTATATAAAATGCCTGTCTGTCTCAGGCAATGTGTATAAAAAAAAGATTTTCTATACATTGCCTAGGCATTATATAAAATGCCCACTAGACTTTAGGCAAAGTATAAAATTTAGTTTTATTTCAAATAATATACATTTTTCTGTTATAAAAATATTAACTTTCTTTTGTAATTTATTTGTTACAACACGGCATACTTGAATGACATTTCGACTGACACTGGACCTTATTTTTTATGCATAAATATTTGTTGCTTTGACAGTTTTTTACAAGAACATTTTACAAAACCTTGGCCTGTTCCTTTTTCTCGGTAGCTTTAACATTATTAACATCACTTATCAACTGCTTATACCGTTCGTCTGATAAAAATATACTGTTTTTTGCCATTGCATTTTTAATTTTAGAAAATTCGGAAAAAATCTATCCCTTGTCACTGAAACATTTCCTATTTCTGCACTCATTTTAAGTTCAAATTTATGTTTCTGCGACTGATTACCTCAAAATGTGAGAATTGACTGACAAAATTTGTATTTTCTGTTAATTAAGTATTATTCTTAAGAGTTAGAAATATTGAACTTCATTGTATAAAATTACTCACTGCTAACATGCAGCTATGTAAACATAGCTAAAATACTTATTGTTATATACTTATTATTTTCTATTTGTAATAGAAAAATCGTGGAAAGTGTTTATAGAAAAAGGTAGACGTTTCAAGCTGCTGAGACTATTATATACTTTACCTTATGCTCGATGGGCATTTTATAAAATACCTAGGAATTTTATAAAATGCCTAGGCAATATATGAAAAAATAATTTAATTATATACATTGCCTGAAATGGACAGGCTTTTTATATACTGCCTAGGCATTTTATAAAATGCCTGGATTTCATACTTTGCCGGTAACATATACATTTTAAGTCTAATTATTGCTCTTGCGATTTATTGCCATCGCTAAGTATTATAATATTTTATAGCGCGAAAAAAATATTCGCCCAATGAAAGTATATAAATAATATTTATAGACTGAGATTGGTATTGTTGAAAAAATAAATTATTGTCAATATCAGTCTGACTTTAGAAAAAACTTATTATAATTTGACGCACGCCTAACTTCTCAATATTTGTCATTCATCTATAACAGTAGAGCTTTTCTCTCTTTTATTGGCGGTAAAATAAAAAATTGCTTTTTTCAATGCGACAATAATTTTTTTTCTAAATTTACAACTCTTAGTAATGAATATTAATAAATAAAAAATAATAATTAATCCTTATTAAAATAATATTAAATAATAAATATTAATTAATATTTATTCAAACGGCTGAATACAACATTTAGATTCAAAAAGCTGCATAATTATTGGATTTAAACGGATGAATAAAAATTTATGGATTCAAAAAGCTCAATAGTTATTCGATTAAAACTGCTAAATAAAAATCGTTGGATTCGAGAAGCTCAAAAATTATTAGATTTAAAATAGTGAATAAAAACTTTTCGATTAAAAAAGCTCAATAGTTATTCGATTTAAACTGAAGAATAAAAACCTTCGGCTTCAGAAAGTTCAATAATTATTGGATATAAATTGGATTTAATGGTTATTGGACTTAAAAAGCTCGATAATTTTTGGATTTAAATTGTCGAATAGAAAACTGTAGATTCCAAAAGCTCAGAAATTATTAGATTGAAACAGTTGAATAAAAATTTTTGTATTTAAAAAGCTCAGGAATTATGAGATTATAAATGTTAAATTTATATTCAAAAAACTAGATATAATTATTATACTGAAACGATTAAATAAAAATTATTGAATTTAAAAAGGTTAAAGAAGAATTAGATTCAGCAATCGAAACAAAGATTTTTAACTTCATAAACCTCAATGGTTATTCTATTCAAAAAGCTCCATAATAATTGTATTTAAATTGAAAAAAGTATTTGAATTCGAAAAGCTCAATAAATAATTAAATATTGAATTCGATCGTCTGAATAAAATTAATTTAATGTCAGAATAAAAATCTTTGCAATCAATATGAGTTGAAGAAAAATTTGTATATTTTGAAAAGTTCAATAATAATTTGATTGAAAAAGCTCTATAATAATTGAATTCAAGTGAAAGAAAATATTTGGATTTGAAAATGTCAATAATTACTATTGGATTCATAATGCTGAAGAAAATCCTTTGGATTCAAAATGAACTAAAGTGGCTGAAAAAAATACTTGGATTTAAAAAGCTCAATAGTCTTTCGATTCAAAAAGCTCTGTAAATATTGAATTCAAACAGAAAAAAATCGTTGCATTAAAAAAATTTCGAAGTTTACGTTTTTAGTATTAAATAACCAAAACCAAAACATATAAATCTAAATTAAGCTACTTATTTAAGATAGACAAATTTATTAGTTAATTTAATATTTTTAATTTAATTAATTAATTGAATAGTTTTCATTTTATTTACATATTTGAAAATGTAAATACACCTAAATTAGCAATTATTATTAGACTGAATCGGTTGAATAAAATTTTTTGGATTTAAAAATCTCGAGAATTAGATTGTAAGTGGTGAATTTGAATTCAAAAAGCTCAATTAATTGATACACTGCAACGGTTTAATAAAAATCGTTGGAATTTAAAAATTATTCAAGATTAGCATTAGATTCAAGAACAGTAACTAAGATTTCAGTTGAGTCAATCAAATCCTATTTTCTTCAAATACTGAAATTATTGACTGACACAGTAAAAAGAAAATTTTCTTTTTACAGACGGTCGCTTCAATTTAAGACAGATCTTAAATCAAGTTTTCCTTTTCATTGCGAAATAAATACAAAGAATTTCCATTTTTAACAATTTCTTTGAACGAAATAAAAATTATCCGACTCAAGTAAATATTTCTTTTGCTAACTATATAGTAATTGGTTCATGTGAAATCAAATTAATTTTTTCCCTGGTATATATGCATTTGGTTGATTCTCAACAATATAAAATTTTCGTTATTTGCAAAATAAATTCTTTTTTTTTCTCTTCGAGGCGCGCGCACTATTAAATATTTCCAGGAAGTGAATATGTGTGACGCAATAAGAGACATGATCATTGAAGGGTTTTGATTGTTACGGGAATTAGTTAACGAAGAATAACAAGGTGGGTTTTGCGGTTTTGTCCAAGCGGTGAAACTCAATTAGGAGTACTGAAATATTGGATTGGCTGAAGTTGTGGGAACAGGGAACATTAGTTTTTGCCTTGATTGAGCTCTCTCGGGAGCACGTATGATGTCGTGAGTGCGCACACAAGGTGTGTATGTATCTGTGACTATAGTGTTTACGTACATATTTCCGTACTGTTCACGTTTGTCTGTGCATATTTCTTGAATATGTTTGTGTTTTATATTTCTGAATGTTATTTTTATTCGTATTTTTGTAAATGTTACAGTATTTGTTTATTAGTGTGCGTATTTGTACTTTTTTATGAGTGAAAGATTTTTATGAGTATTTGTATGTTAGTGAGCATATTTGTATGTTAGTGAGCGTATTTGTATGTTAGTGAGCGAAGTTGTATGTTAGTGAGCGAAATTGTATGTTAGTGAGCGTATTTATATGCTTGTGAACGTATTTATATGTTAGTGAGCGTATTATTTATTTGCTAGTGTGCGTATTTGTATGTTTTTGTGCGTGATTGTGTATAAATTTGCGCACATGTGTGAGTTTTTTTTCTGCGTGCGTGAATCTGTGACTGTGTGCACCACGTTTATAAGCCTCGTCTCTATGAAATATCAATAGCGTATTGCTAATGTAATCTTTTGCTCAATACTCGATGATTGCCGGCCGTAGATCTTCTGCTTTATCAAGGGAAAAGGAACACTTCTTAACCCCCTCTCTCTCGCCCTCTCTCTCTCTCTCTTTCAGTGATGTTATACACGCACTTTTCATTGCATATTCCATTTTAGTGCCTCGTTACAATTTCATCCTCTTATTTCTTTCTCAGACAATCATTTCTTGTTACAACTAATTGGATCAATCTCTATTTATACACATGATATTCATTTTTCCTTTTGCATTAATTTTTATCTTTTTTCCCCCATTTGGTTCTTATTCTTCATTTTCACTATTTGGTTTCCCTTTTGGCTATTTGGCTATTTGGCTCCTTTGAAATTTCTTTATAGAATTTTTTTCCACACTCTCTTTACAATAATTTTTTTTAATTTTTTACTAAACTTTTTTGTAATTTTTAAATTGAGACAAAAAACGAATCAAAAGTGTTGCGAAGCAATATTTTGATTCGTTATTTGTCTCAATTTGATATCCTTAGAAATACAGCCAAAAAAGTGTTTTAATTTTTCAAAAATTTGCAAGTTTTATGAGTTTTATCATCATCATCATCATTTTTTTTCTGATAGTATATAAATTTAATTTGTCCCTCGTCATTTAGAGGTGAAACTATTGTCTCGAGAAATTAAATTCGGTTGAGCAAATTTTTGACTGTGTGATAGTGTGTGTGTGTGTGTGTGTGTGTGTGAATCGGGAACAAATGTATACAAAGAGAGTGAGGGAGAGAGAGAGAGGGTAAAAAAAAGATCGGACCCTCGCGCATACCTCTAATAACTTGGCGCTCATAGGATCCCTTCGTTGAGAGTTAGCGGTTAGAAACGCAATGACGCGACACTACCGGACTTAAGTGGCGAAACTCGCGGACAAGAAATCGAGAGAAAAACGTAACCGAAACCGCGAAGCGGCTGAAAACAAAGGAGGTGATGTGGAGGTGTGACAAAACGACGATTTCAGCGAGAGAATGAACAGGTTTCAAAATCAAAAGGATTCCACCACTTTAGCAAAGCACAACTTTAAGTTAATTAATGATCAAGGCAAAAAAAAAATGTTTTTTCCCTCTTAATTGTTTTACATTCTCATTAAAGAAAAACATTTTTACTAATTCTTTGAGAGAATTACTATGAAAAAAAAATGTTGAGAAATATTTTTAGATTTTTACATTACTCGGAGATATTAGATTTAATATTACACCCTCCCCCCCCTCTTCTTCTCGTCGATTTATGCAACACATTCTCTTTCTTTATTAACTCCTCAAACTCTATATATATTTCTTTCCATTTTATCCCATATAGCATACATCAAGTCTATCTTTCATATTTTATGACCCGAATATCGTATCCCTAATAATAACACAAGTCTTCAATCTTTATGATCTTCGACACCTGTAACAAGCTAACAAACTTTGAGATTGATCCTTCAAGTGTTTTTCCTATATTATATGTATAATATAATATAAAAAAAATCAGTATCAGTCTCTGTAAAAAAGAAAATCAAGGGAAAAAAAATTCTTTCTCCCTACTCCTTTTCTTTTTTTATTTTATATATGCATTATCTACTTTCCTCGCCATTAAACTTATTACCATCATGAGCATTATGATTATTATTATTATTTTTTTTTCACTCTGAAAACATCTTTTCTGCCATCGTGGAAAATATCAATTTCCCATTTTCTCCTCATTTCTTTTGCAAATTCAACCTTCGCTCTAAATGTGAAATGTAACAATGATGCATCTCATCAATATATCATATTTTGTATATCTATAGACTCCATTTTTCTTCTCTCGGCAAATATAATGACCCCTTTCCCTTGCTTGTGTGTATACCATGTACTTTAAAAATGTATGTCTATTACATTTTTGAGATAATATATATGGAATTTATTTATATTTATATATAGACGTGTTTTCTCTCTGATGATGAAAAATAAAAGGGAAGAATAAGTGTTAAAGAAATAGCAAAATATCGTGTGGGTGGTTTTTCTTGTCCACCTACGTGAAAAATTCAATTTGATTATGATTCGATTTGAAATACTTTGGGATTTTTCCTATCGTCTGAAAATAAACATAAAATAACCACGACTGATTTTTGATTTTATAAATAGATAACCATTCGATTATTTAAAGATTGGAATTAAATTCTTTTTAATAATCGCTATGCTGATGAGAGTTTTCTGTTGGTCGAGTGCACTAATCGATTGAGGAAAGCAATGCCCTTTGGCAGTGGTTCGAGTCCTGCTAGAAACTTGAAAATTTTTACTAAACTAACACACAGTTTTTCTAAGGATATCAAATTGAGACGAAAAAAGAATGAAAATGTTGCTTCGCAACACTTTTAATTCCTTTTTCGTTTCAATTTGATATCCTTAGAAAAAACTGTGTGTCTAAAATTATAAATTTTGGAATTTCAGAAGATTTCTTTTGCAAGGGACCATTCAACTATTACGTAATGGTAAATTTATTTATTTTTCCTTTTTTCTTTAATTAAAGAGGAAAAAAATTTGAAAGAACATATAAGTTTTAAAGAATAGATTTGATTGTAATGAAATTTGCAAAAGTTATCCCTTAAAAAGCCTAGAAAATGAATGAACGTGTTCTGGCTCATTGATAATTTTAAAAAGAGAGGAATATCGGATTTTTTTTTCCTGAACAGATTGAATTTTTCGGGGGAAGTCTATAACTCTCGTCCAATTATCAAAAAACGTTCTTACAGTCCTTTCAGGTGGCTCTTTGCGTAAGTCATGTCGAGAGTCAATAATTTCCCTTCGTTGGTGAAGCACAAAGGAGCAGGTTTTACCCGGGCAGGAACTACGACGCACTGATTAAAAATTATCACCCACCGACTACAAAAGAGGCACTCACTTATCTCCTTCTCTCTTTTCTCTCTCTCTCTCTTCCTCTCTTTTTTTCTCTCTTTCGCGTCCCTTCCTCTATATACTTCGTTCTCCGGCAGCTTTTTATTTATTCCCTCTTGAGAGGTCTCTCACCAAAGGCTAAACAAGCTGTGGTCGTGCGGCCAGCCAAGTAGAAACTTAGCAGACGAATTAAAAGTTCCTCAAGAGAGAATGAGGACACAAGTTCTCACCCAAGGGTGTGGCGCAATGGTACTTAGAACAAACACAAGGGTTGAGATTGTATCCAAATGTTTCTAGTCGACAAAATTTTCCACTATTTTGCCTAATTTGTAATTTAATTTTGTAAAAGAAAAAAAATTATTTGTCACAACTTGTTTGCAAACTCTACAAGAAGTTGTATAGGTTGTAATAAAAGTCAATTCACTTGATTTTTACTCAATGAATCATTTTTCCTGTTTCAGATTAAATTTTCTTGGTAAAATCAACTCTTAAAATAGAAAAATTGTAGTTGTAGTAAAATTTTCTACAAGAATAGTAAAAATTGAGAGCAGAAAGCGCCAGGACAATTTCTTTGTGTTTTATATTACATACATATAGTAAAATTTACTCTTAAAGTAGTAAAAATTTCGAATAATTTGGGTTTTACTATAAAACAACATATACTTTATTCATTTTCTCCACATAGAATAAATTTCACATAGTAGAGAGAAAGAGGGAAAATATGTATATGTCCACATGCATGTCTCGCACATGTGTCGCGCACAAAGTTGCAACAATAATTGAAGGCTCAATGTTATAAGCGAATCGAATGTGAATCTTCTGTCTCATTAGACATTAAATTATTGATACTTCATGTCCCGCGGAGGTTAAGTTATTGATGAGTCAAGGAGAAACTTGCGAGCAGGAAATTCTTTATAAGAATCCTCCCAATAGAATCAAGTTCACGCGCGTTTCAATTTATTTCATTTTATTTGTCCTTATAATATATATATACCGGACATTTAAAACAAAATAAAAAGGCGCAAAAATATACTGCATAAAAATTATTATTATTATTATTATTATTATTATTATTGACGGAAGTTGATGTACAAAATTGAAATTTGAACATTTATGTCATTTTCATTTTTCTCTTTTATAAAAGTCATACGTACGTAAAAGATGCGTAAATAAAATCGATAATAAAACGATTGAATAAGTATTAATAAAAACGTTGGGTAAATAAAAATTTCGATAATAAAATTTTAGTTTAAATAACAAAAGTTATTTCTAAAATTAAATGTTCGTTTAGATAATTTGCTTCTAGTTGTCTTAAGAAAAATTTAAAGTAATTGCCTACATGTTTACTGATTTTAATTAGTAAACCCTTCCATTCCCTTTTTCCTATTTTTTTTTCTTTTTTACATTTCTTATCGACTAATAATAAAAGTTTCACGGTAAATAGTCCATTACAGTCTGTCAATCAATCATTATTGTTTTCGTGCAAAGATAAAATGGAAATGTGACATAATATGGTCGAAAGCATATAATGCAAAGGACAATTTCAGTTGCAGAAACAAAGAAGAAGCTAGTCACTCAAAAAATACTTTATATATAAATAAAGTGTCAAAGTTCAGTTGCATGCCGAATAGGTTAGTTATTTCTTTTATTTTTTACTCCCCCCTCTATTTATATGGGAATCGGTTGGACAAAATAAAAAAATAAGAAGAACAAGGATTCTATAAGTCAAAAGCATGATAGGTACGCGCGAATCACGTCGCGAGTCAGGTCTCCATTCGTGACTGATGATCGTGAATGCCGATGGGCGTATTCGTGCATACATTAAAGAGAGCGAGAAGGAAAGAGAGAAAAAAAGGGGGATAAAAGCAGTAAAGAAAAAAATAAAATAAAAAAAAGCAAAAAATAGAAAACAATTTTTGAAAAAAAAGAATCTTGGAGAACTTGTCCGCGCGTGAACATTGAGAGGACCATGCGAATTCGCTCTTTGGTGGCTCTTGAGTATTATATATATATATATATATATATATATATATATGAGTATTATATATATATGTATATATAATACATGGAGCGGTTATTTCCTCGCGTGCCGGTTAGCATAAATATTCTAGAAGCTTAGGCGGGTTTCTAAGACTCCCTCGATGTATGAGGACTTGGCTCTCGCCCCCTGTCAGTTTTCCATTAAGAACTTTATACGACTATATCACCTATACAGGTTTTCCTCTCATATCGAACGTGCCTCGCGAATATATACAGAATTCTACATGTAAATTTCATCTCATGTATATATGATGTATAAAATATTATTTATAATATGCTTTTTGTTGATGACCGCTAAATATAGTAATTTGTGTAATAATTAAAAAAAACTCATTTTCAAGCCTTCTTACACAAATTATTAATATTATCTAAATAATTTGTAATGTCCCAATGTATTTAATATTAATGATTTTTAGAAGTGTTTTTTAGAAGCTGAAAAAGTTCTATAGAATTTCACTAGAATCATTCTATACATGAATTCTAGTGAATAGTCTACTCAATTTCATTAGAATGATTCTATAGAATTTCTACATGAATTCTACTAAATTACAGTGATTTAAAAATTTTAAATTAAAAATTAAATAATAAAGTAAAAATTCGTGAAATAATATTTTTCAACTTTATATTATTGTGCAATTGAATTTTACATTTGATTTCTATGACAGATTTTAGGCAAAAATTGTTTATATCATTTAAATATATATATATAATTCATTTAACTTAGTAACAAAGCTCGAATCAGTGAAAGTATTTGAAAATACGGACTTTAAGGACCAAAAATTAAAAATTACGGAATTACAATATATTCAATTTTACAAATTTCAATTATTCGTAAATTCTTCAATTAAATATATAAAATGAAGATAGCGAGCAACTACGAGTCGAAGACTTGGATTAATTTCCATAAAATTTTTCAAAAAAATAAATTTATTTATTTAGAAAAAATTTTAATAAAATCCTTCGCAAGAATTCAATTATTTTTATAAGTAATACAATTTTTCATATCAATTAAATTATTTTTTTTTTTAAATACTAAAATTCGTTGTAAGAATTCAAATATTATCATAAATAATAAAATTTTTCCTAAGATTTAAATTATTTTTAATACAATTTTTAAATGAATTCCTTGAAAAATGTAATTATTTTCAAACATTTTTTGCAAGAAATCAATTACATTTCACAAATAATGAAAGTCTATGTTGAAATTCAAATATTTTCAAAATCTACTATTTTAACAAAAGTTCTTACAAGAATTTCAATTATTTAAAAAAAAGGTAATAAAACTCAGTTGCAAGACTTCAATTATTTCCCTAAATAATGAAATTCCTCACAGGATTTCAATTATTTTTAATACAATTTAAAGTAAATTCTTCGAAAAATATAATTAATTACAAACATTTTATTAAAGTTTTTCGAAAGAAATAAATGAACTCATAAATAAATAAATAATTTATCAATTATTTTTAATAATTTTTTCAAAAGATTCTAGAGAATTTTTAAATTCATTTGTTTACAATTCAATTTTACGAAATTTTCATTATTTAAAAATTCTTTAATTAAATATTTAGAAAATAAAAGCTTAAAATAATTTCAAAAAAAATTCAATTAAACTTTTTGAAAATACAATTATTTCTAAAAATTCACGCTATATTGTTTTTAATATTCAATTAACATCTAAAATTTTAACTGAAATTCATTTCTAAATCAATTTTTATTAGAAAATTCAACTAGAATTCAATTATTTAAATACAAAAATAAATAATTAAATCTTTTTTAAAATTCAATTCTCATAAAGAATTTTATCAACATATTTTTTAATAATTGAATTCTTTCGACGATTTTTAATAAAATTTTTAAGAATAATTATATTTTCCAAGAAATTTGATAAAAATGTATTTCTGCAATAATTTATAACTTCTCCAAAATTAAATTTGTTTTTAGTGTTAATTAAAATTTTTCTATAAATCCATTATTTTTAATAAATTTTTTGAGAATTTTCAAATTTATTTGTTTTTAACTGAAATTCATTTTTAAATCAATTTTTATTAGAAAATTCTACTAGGATTCAATTATTTAAATACAAAAAAATAATTTATTGAATATTTGAAAGTTTCTTAAAATTTGTATTCTCATAAAGAATTTTATCAACAAATTTTTAAATAATTGAATTCGTTTGACGAATTTTAATAAAAAAATTTAATAATAATTACATTTATCGAGGAATTCGATTAAAATTTTATTAAAAGTAATTGAAATTCTGCGATGAGTTTTATTATTTATGAAAATAATTGAATTCCTAAAAATAATGTTATCATTTAGAAAAATAATTGAATTATATTGCGAAGAAATTTATAAAAAATTTGTAAATAATTGAATTTCTTGAAAAATTTTATTAAAATAGTAGATGTATTAAAAATCATTGAATTGAGGAAAATTTTTGAAAATAATTGAATTTCAGAGAAGAATTTTATTACTTTTGAATATAATTGAATTTCCGCAATCATTTGTAATTTCTCTAAAATTCTCCAAATTATATCTTACAATTTACGAACTTAATGTTAAAAAAATTATTTCACTAAATTTATATTCTTTTTTTATTAAAAATTACTCGAAACGTAAAGATGTGGTAATTATTATAGTCCCAAAAATATTGCCAATTTTTTAAAAATTATTATTATTATTAATACCTCTCATTAATTATTATTACTTTTATTTAATAATACCAATAATAATAATTTGTTATTATTAATTAATAATAGTAATTTATCTAATAATAATTTCTGTTAACACTGAATTTGTTGACAATAAAATTTTGGAATTGATAAATTAACGATATGATTTTTGACAATTTGACAAAAAAAGAACAAGTGAGATAATAAAATAAACTGCAAGAGTTAAACATTAAAATTTCGCGGAAGTGTTGGTCCAGGAGTTATGCAGCATCCAAGCTTAGACTGCAACTTGAAGAGCGCCAACAACGCGGCTATTAAAACTCTCGAAGAATTTGAACTCCGAATTTTTATGAGGACACGCCAATAATTTTCATTCTCTCGCAAATTTATTCCACTCTCAATCATTCGTAAATTTTTTAATTTCCATCATTTTCTACGTCGTTCAAAATTCTTGAACCCTTTTTGCCAAATAACCATTTGCCATTTCATTACCAATTTCTCGAGAAGAATTATCGCCCAATACGCATAATAATTATTATTACGATTACAAAAATATTATGATCACAATTGTAAATTAAACACTTAATATAAATTTATCATTATCGTTACTTATTTAAAAGAAATAATTCCAAATATGTACTTATTTTAATTTCTAAAAGAAATTTCTTTTTTTGTTTTTTTTTGTTTAACAAGGAAAAATTTTACCTGGAACAGCGAAACTATATTAATTGAAACAACTAAAAAATTCGATAATATAGTCAAATTATTTTTCCGTGAAACAAAATAAAGATTACCAAAAATGAAAGGGCAAAAAAAAAAATTACTCCTTTTTAGAAAAAGATTCCGCTTAGCAGTCACGTTAAAGATAATTCATTCCACATTGGACAGATAATGTTATGAAAAGATTGAAAGTATAGATTCTAGGGAATGATATAGGATGCGGGAACGATTTTTCTTGGAATTCAGAGATCACCCGCTATATATACATATACAGATGCACGAAACCTCCGCGGGAGAGGAGACATTAATATTAAATGTGCCCCCACCCTGCTGAGATGGTCGATAAGATTTTTATAGTCCGCTCGAGCAATGTTCAGTTTGCGCGCATTGCCAAATCACGCGTTTCCACCCTTTTCTTCTTCTTCTTCTCCTTCTATTTCTTCCTCTTCGTTTCTTTTCTCTCTTTTTTTAAATACAACAAACAATATTTTCTCCATCACTATTTCTATATACATATTTTTTTTTAATCGAATATGTTCAATGCTGTGGTAAATAAATTTACCGTCATATAAATGAAAGGAAAATAAAATTGTTTTTGCCAAATAAATTGCAGAAAGAGAGAGAAGAAATATTCTGATGAGAAGTTATTCGCGGTTTTGAATAAAATATGAGTATTTTTGTTTATATTAAATATTTTAATAAAAAAAAATTTTCAGTGGAGCCATGATTAACCGAATCTGTTCCAGTCCGAATTAGTTCAGACAATCGAAGTTCCACTGTAAGGATATATTTATTAAAATATTTAACATTATATTTAGCAAAATATTTAACGCAATATTTATCAAAATATTTAACAATACTCCACACTATTTTCAAAAATTATAATCAAATTCTTTAAAACGATTCAATTATTTTCAATATCTACTATTTTCATAAAATTTCGCAAAAGAATTCAATTATTCTTTAAAAACAAATTGCTAAAATTCATTCAAAATTTAATTATTTTCACAAATAAAGTTTTCCACAAGAATTCAGTTATTTATAATAAAATTTTCAAAATATTTATTATATTTCAAAAAAATTAATAATTTAAAACAATGTTTATAAAATTCTTATGAAGAATTCAATTATTTTTAAAAAATAACAAAAATTTTTACAAAAATTCAATTTTTTTTAAAACATTTTAATAAAATTCAATTATTTTCATAAATAATAAAATTCATAACAGGATTTCAATTATTTTTAATACAGTTTTACTGGAATTGCTCAAAAAATGTAATTATTCTTAACAATTCAATTTCAATTCCTCAAAAAAATCAATTATTGAAAAAAAAGTTTTTTTTTAAATTCTTTAGAAGAATTAAATATATTGATTACAAAAAAATTAAAATTTTTCACAGGATTTCAATTATTTTCAAATATTTTAATAAAATTGTTCAAAAGAAAACAATTATTTTAAATACAATTTCAAATAAATTTTTTGAAATAATTCAATTAATTTTTTAGATTTTAATAAAATTCTTCCCAAGAATTCAATTATTTACATAAATAATTCTTCAAAAGAATTCAATTTATTAAAGATAAATAACAAAATTATTCCCGAAAATTCAATTATTTAGAGTCATTTTAATAAAATTCTTTGCAAAATTCAATTATTTTCAAAAAAAAAAAAAAAAAAAAAATATTTCACAGAAATTTAATTCTTTTTAATAGTAATCAATTTTTTCTTTGAAATTCAATTATTTTTAAAAATTCTAATTAAATCGTTTTGTGAAGTGTCTAAAGAAAATTCTTTGCCTCGAAAAAATTGCTTCCTTTCCAACAAAAGTTATTTTTCCAAAAAAAAAAAAGAAATAATCGCAGAAAATTGAAAACTGTCAAAAAGAATTGTTATTTAAAAAGAAAGAAAAAATATTCTCCCGCCTTTTTTCGCCAAATCTCGTAGTGCAGATCTTGTAATTCCTTTGTGTGCGAGAATTGATTTTAAGAAGAGATGGAAGTAGAAGTTGTTGAACAATGCATTCCTTCTTAGGGACTTATTACGGAATCGAACGCACTTATATCTGGTTCGAATCCATCGCTAACATATACAAGAATCCCATTACAGTGTTGATAAGTGTGTGTTTGTGTGTGCATGTGAGTGAGAGAGGACCAGACATGTTTGCGTATAAGGAGAATAACATCGGTGGTATGGGACGGCACATTCCAAGACCCATTCAGTCGGCCATGCTACCCGTTGTCAGACATGCTCACAGACAGACAGGCAGACGTTCGAACGAACCTTTTCTCAATCAGACCAATGCATTTTAAGATAATTGTCTCACTCGTCCCGATATCCTGTTGACCGTTTCACTCTGATTCAAAGCTTTCTTTAAAGAATTCACGACTCTCGGTACATTTTGCAAAAAAAAAAATTAAATAAATAAATAAAAAAGGGAAACAAAACTAACTCCATGGAATTTGAGTCTTCCCTTTAAAACATATTTATTTTATGCACAAAATTTATTTTCCTTTACAATGTCTTGTGGATTTTTTTTTTATTATATATTTGTGTCAAATTTCAAATTGAAAACAGTGAATTCAAAATTTATAAATATTTTGAAATCACTTTTTTTCTATTTGATATTTAGTTTTGCTGCTTCGAAATTATTACGAAAATTTAATTTTACTGTTACCGAAAATAAGTTTGAGGAAAGTTTAATATATAGTGTATTTCGATTGAAGCAAAATTTACTTTTGAAATCGTAAAATTTACTCCAAAGGTAGTAAAAATTCATGACTGAAATGCGCAGAAATTGCAGTCAGTTTAGTTTTTACTACAAAGTAGTACAAAGTAGCTTTCAAACCAAAAAAAAAGTTGTAAAAAAGTAGCTATCGAAAAATTTAATTTTGACGACCAAAAAAACTCAATTTGTGCAACACCTGCTGGAAAAGAGCTACTTTTCTTTAAAATAAATGCAGCACAAAGTGGTCAATTTCTGCACATTTGAAAGTGTACTTTCCTGCATACTTTTCTGTAAACAGTATAATATACACTATAATCAACATAAAACTATATTTATTGATTAGAAAAGTATAAAAATTACTATTTTCGGTAAACAGGTGTTGCACAAAGTGCTGTGTGCAACACGTACGAAAGAAGATTTTCCAACTTCGTGCAAATTACTGCCCTCGCTTCGCTCGGAGCAGCAAACTTTGCACTCGTCGGAAAACAGCTTCTTTCTGTACTTGTTGCACAATGTACTATTATTTATCTCTTTAAGAAAAAGAATTTTTTTCAATGAATTTCTCGAGAAAATAATTTCTAAGGATCAAAATTATTATTGACAATCAAAAAGTACTTTTCAGTAAGAGAAAACTCGAGAAAAACACTAATTGGTAACACTTGAAAGAAACTGTTCGTGTGGCATTTTCTAAAAGTAACTTTTTCTCTGTCGTGCGTGAGAAAAAAAAAACGTATTCTTAAAAACTGAAATTAATCGTATTTTCCCAAGTTGTGCGATAAATTGATTTTATTTTTCGGACATGTTGAAGAATTGTGTTTATTAGCAGAGGCTTTACATGAACGTCGGTTACGATTCGTCGAGGTATTTCTCGAGGTAAACAGTGACGATGCCAAGTTGCGTCTGTTCGACTAACTCTCATCCTCTGATAAAGTGGTTCCTGCGGACTTGGAACAAAATTGCAGGGAAACTGCGATGGAAAAAAAAATTGAAAACTAAAAGGACGAAGAAAATGAAATAAAGTGAGAAAGAAGGAGAGAAAAAGGAAAATGACAAAGGAAAGAGAGAAGGAGAGAGAAAATAAGGACAAGAAGAGAAAAAACGAAAGAGAGAGAGAGAGAGAAAGCAAAAAATTCAAGGAAAGTGAGAGAGAGAAATGAAGAAGGCGAAAATGCGAAAAAGGGAGCGAGAGAGGGGGGGAGGAAAAAAGGAGCTAAGGGTAGAAAGCTTCAAGAAATAAGGCAAGGATAATCGAAGCAATCGAATAGTGGCGTTCGCAGGAGACGAGGGCGTTGGGCCGCGAAATGAATTCCTCCCTAGTGGAAAGAAGGTAAGGAGGAGGTAAAAAGGTAGATGGAGAGAGAGAAGAAGGGAAAAAGTGCCCGACTCCAAGAAGCGAAAACGGGGCTGCTTGGAGAATGATAACGCAACGTTAGAACGAAGATTTGTGAATACATTAGAGAGGGACAAAGTACGAGCGAGAAAAATAGAAGAGAGAGAGAGAGAGAAACTGCAAGCGAGAAAAATAGCAAGAGAGAGAGAGAGAAAAAAACGAAAAAAAGTACGAGAGAGAGAAAGAAGAGAATAAAAACGAGAGAGAGAGAGAGAGAGTTAGAGAAAATGAGAGTAAGAGAGAAAAATCAGGGAATGAAAAAGTAAGGGATGTGTAGTCAGTCTTCCCCATGGAAAACGGACGCGAGACGAAAAGCGAGAGAGAGAGAGAAAACTCTCTCTCTCTCTTTTCGTCTCGCGTATTTTATCTTTCGGTGAATCGAACGATTCAAGAGGGTTTGCACACTCTGAAAAGTCCTACACCAAACTTTCTGGATCGCGTCTCCATTTCGTTATCAGTGTTTGCCACAAAGTGCAAACCTAACTCTTGGCAAGAAAGAAAAACGTCCTTTGACTGGACCATCATTTAAATTAAGCCGCGCACATCTTCGATTTGTTCAACACACACACACACTTTCCTCACATCTCACTTTAATCAATTCCTTCTTCAAATGTCGAAAAAAGAAATTCTTTCTTCAATTCAACTTGAGGTATATACACTCGAAAAGCGGATTATGCTAATTTAACCCAAAAAGCTTTTTTAACATGCCCTATTTTTCAAAAATTGAAAATACTCATTTTTAAATTGGAATAAAGTATATATTTATGGTAATGGTTTCTCAATGATATTTTGGAAATATTTTATAGTTCATAAAATTATTAAATATATATTTTTTTTATTTGTATGTTTAATGCAGTGCTGTCAGATAATTAAAACGACAAATCTTTAAACTAATTAAAAAATTTTCTTCAGATTTTGGTTATAATTTTTTCTAAAATATGATAAGTGAGTAATAAGTAATTTTTTTTTACTAATTGCTGAAAAAAAAAGTCAGCCAAAATTTTACTGGAAATTATTCATTTTTACCTAATTTAGATTTAGACAATAAATTAGACAAAAGCGAGAGAAAAAGAGGGAGAAAATTGTCCACTTGTGATTATTATAGGACGAGACATTCGTTCGGCATGTCGACCAGAGGCTAAGAATTGTTGTCTTTTCCTTTTTTTTCATTCTTCCCCCTATAGGACTTCTTGTGCTGTCGCACCTTCTTCTTCTTCTCCTCCTGCTTCACTCTCCCCCGGCGAGAGACTGATGGCGGTTTATATTACGCGGATTCATATTACTACCAATTAAATTCCTATACTACTCTTCATATATACGCGTTATACAAGGGGGTTTCTAGTTAGGTGCCTGATTTTCATGTTCCTCGAGTGTAAATTTACATATAAAACAGCCGCGAGAATCTCGCCCTCGCGAGTGGGTGTTAAATAGTGCCGTCTCTCGAATAGACGTTAACGCATTCTTAAATTTTGTCACTACCTGAAACACCTACTTTTTCTTCCCTTTCATCTCTTCATCAATTGGATATTTTAATTTTCGATTTAAATATTTTAAAAAATATTTTTTTTAAATAAAATTTTTTCTGACAATATCAAATTGAGATAATAAAATAATTTAGTAGGTTCTGAGTTAATTGTATATTTTCCGAATGTAATATAAATACAATTTAATATTGAATATTTGTAGAAAAAAAATTCCCACCGACAAGATTCGAACACTCAACACTTATAGGACTGATCCGCAATGCCTTAACGACTACGACCAACGCACAACCAATTTTGCGTTCTATTAAAAATGAGTCTTTTCGAATTTATTATCTGATTATCTCCTTTATAGAGGTAACTTTTTTTGAAATATTTTTCATACTTCACTCAAAGTGATCGTCAAAATCAATATTTTGAAATTATCTAAGAAGACCGAGGGAAAAAATCAAATAATTTTCTTTTTTGAAATATTTTTCATATTCAGATGAAATTTTCCATTAAGTATTACATTTAAAATTGTCGGGGAAAAATGAAACTATGAAGATTTGGGCAGATTCTCAGGAGACCTAGAATCAACATTACATTGCTAAAAGCATAGTTACCGTTTTATTCGGCGAAAAAAAAAAATAAATAAGTCGAAAGGTATAAGAATATCTTGGCAGGACACAAGGGGATTGAATTCGCGTCGTCATTCCAGAATATGAGATTTCCGCGGAAGCGTGCATAGGTCGAGGGTGGAGTCGTGTGTATTCAAGAGGAGCAGAATTTCAGGGACGGATATATACTACACTCGCGTGCAAGATTCTTTAGAATTTATCAGACACGTTCACAAATACATTTTTCACATATATTCCATTTAACACTACCTATATATTTTATAATAGAAAATTTTATTATAAAATTTATTTTTCACTTAACATATATTTTTCTATTTTTTAAATATGTTCATGTACTATATTTTATTTTTTACTTCTCCGTGAAAGCTTTTATTTTCGATTTTACTAAAAATTTTTATCGATTTATTTTCAATTCGGTTCACTGAAAAAATTACTAAAATTCAATTTACAACTTATAAAATTTACTGAGTAATTTAATGAGAACGTTATTTATCGTTTTTTTCTGAAATAAAAAAAAAGGTATCACATTGTGTGTATATGTATATGCAGATATGAAAAATATATAGTACAATGTGAATATAAAAGTTCACGAATCAACGTATATGCTCTCGCATACATGAGGAGCGTGATATGGGCGCATGTGGAGAGACGAGCGAAGACATTATTGGATTCTGAGCATTCCCAGAGTTATTAAAATTCGAAGCCAGACACAAGCGAGAGAGACGGTGAGTTCGAAAAGAAACCGCTGCTTCAAACACGGGGGTAAGACGATCTCGAGAATATTAAAGTTCTAATACTCTGACCGTCTTTTAAAGAATAGAAGAGACGATCCCCCATCATCTCTTCTCTTCCGGACGTCCGAATTGAATTAATCGCGTCAAAAAATAAAAAAAAAATGAAAATAAAGATAAAGATAAAAAAATGTGAATTTTCTTTTAAAAAAAAGAAGACCAAGAAAATTTGAATAAAATAAACAGGAAAAGGGAAAATAAAAAATAAAAACTGTAGCAGTGAAAAAGAAGTAGAAAAAAAGAATAGAAGGAATAGATAATAGAAAAAGAAAGAAGAAGAAAACAAACTAAAAGTATAAAAAGATGAAGGAAATTAAGAAATAAAACAGAAATAAATAGAGACAAAAAGGAAATTAAAGAAGAAAATAATTGAAATAAACGAATAGAAAGAAGAAGGGGATTAAGAAAATAAAAAAAGAATTAAACATAGATACATAGAAACTTACAGAAAATTAATCTTCTTTAACTCTCCTGTGACTATTTCTTTCAAAATTAAAAAAAACTAAGAAATAAACAAAGAAGAAAAGGAAATGAGAAAGAAATTTTTAAAAAAAGAAAGAAACTTAAAGAAAAGTAATCTTTAATTTTCCTGTCACTATTTCTTTCAAAATTAAAAAAGAATCTAGGAAAAAAAACAAAGAAAGAAATTAAAGAAAAAATTAACTAAAAAAGAAACAATGGCAAATAGTAAGTAAAATTAAAAGAGAAAGAAAATATAAAAGAAAAAACAAAACTTAAAAAAAATTAAAGAAAAATTATTGTTTTCTTTTTTTCAGTTATTTTTTGTTAAGAAACTAAAAAAGAAATTAAAGAAAGAAGCAATAAAATTAAAAAATGAAGAAAAGGAAAAAACTAAATAGTAGGGAAAAGGAAGAAATACAAACAAGAAAATAAAGAAATGAAGGAAAAACTTAGAAATATAAAAAAGTAAAAAGAAGAAGGAAACCAAGAAAAAATAAAAGAAAAAGATGATTAACAGTCTAAAGAAAATGAGGGAAGAGAGAAAAATTTCAAACAGAAAAAATAAAGTAGAAAAAGAAATTGAGGAAAATCAGAATGTGAGGAAGAAAAGTAAAAGAAAAAAATAAGAATGAAAGAGAATAAAAAAAGAAAAGAAAAAAGGAAATTAAAGATAAAAGATTAGGCATTAAAAGCAGAAAAGAAAGAAGAAGAAGAAGAAGAAATAAAGAAAGATAACTAAGAAGGAAAAATAAAGAAAAAAAGAAAAAAGAGAAAAAAACAAATTAAAAAGAGGAAAGAAACAAAAAAATGAATAGAAATTAGTGAAAGAAATCCATAAAAGAAAATAATAAAAGAAAAAAACTTAATAGCTAAAAGAAAATTAAAGAAAAAAGAAGAAACTCAAAAAGGAAAAAAACAGAGGAAAAATAGTTAAAGAAGAAAGAAGGAATCTAAGGAAGAAACTGGAAATGAGAAATAAAAAAAAGAAACTAAGAAAAAATAAAAGAAGAAAATGAAAAAAGAATAAGATTAAACTAATAAAGAAAAATCCAAGAATAAAGAATAAAAATAAAGAAATAAGAGAGGAAAATAAAAAATAACATCGGAAAATAAAAAAAGAAGCTACAAAAAAGAAAAAGAGAAAAAGCAGCGTAAAGAAAGTTAACAAGAAAGAAGAAGAAAAAAAGAAGAAAGGAAAAAGGAAACAAAGCCCAGAAAAATTTAGTAAAAGAAAGAAAAATGATTTTAAAAGAAAGAAAAATAATTTTAAAATAAAATCAAAAAAGAAAAAAGAGAGGAAGAAGAAAAAAGAATGAAAGAAATTCAAATATAAAGAAAATTAAACAAAATAAGTGGAAAAGTAGAAAGAAATAAGTAGGAAATTCAGAAAGGAAGAAAGAAAAAAAGTCCAGAAAAATTTAAGAAAAAAAGAAACATAATTATGAAATAAAAACAATAAGAAAAGAAAAGAGAGAAAGGAAGACAAAAGAAAAAGAAAATAAAAGAATAAAAAAAAATACAAACCGAATAAAAAAATTAACAAAAATCGAAAACTCACTTTTAAAAATACAAAAATATTTATCCTCAATAAATAGTCCTCATAATATTCCCGAATTAAAATCGACAAAATATTAATAGCAAAATATCGCTCCAACGATATTTGAAGACACTAATAATCAAACAAGGTGTAATCTATATTTTTTCCCCTACAAAAAAAAAAATTTTCCCCATCTCCCTCCAGGAATTAATAACTCAGATTAAAAAAAAACTACCGAGTATCACTTTACGTAATTTTAAAATATACGGGATTAAAAATTGACGATAGATAATGTAAAAATTCACCCCAGAACGGGGGTAAGGACCTTTCTCTCGTTTTTTTTTTTCAGAACAAAAAAAAGGGGAGAGAGAGAGAGAGAAAGAGAGACGAGATGGACGTTATACAATTCTGTCTCTCCTATCACGTGTGCGAGTGTTTGTGTGTATAATGATCAAATATAGAAATTCTCCTATAATCTGTATAATCGTTTGGCATCGTTGCTCATCAATCATACTTCACAATAAAGTTAATACGAAAAGGTAGACCTCATCGAGTATACAATATGTCGAAGTCAGTATAAAACTTGAATGTATCCAAGCATGCGCCATATCATTCGCCACTATATATATATAATCACTTGGGACATACATCGAACAATGTATAATATGTATACATAAAATACATCAGCTTGCAGTTTTTTCTTTTTTTTTTGGACGTACCTTATCGTTTTTATGCCTGTATCAAAACACTGGCGTGGAAACGAGATTCCCTTTCAATGGACTGTGGAAATTTGCACTTATTTTAGAATTTTTGTTTTTCTGAAAGGGTTTTTTTTTCATTCAACTCTACACTTATTTTTATACTTATTTTTATTTAATTCTTTACTTTATTTTTATTTCGTTCGGAATAATTATATTTCGATTACTGTAATTCAATTTACTTTACTTTAATTCAATTTCGTTTCTTACAATTCAATTTAGTTTGCTTTCAATCAATTTAGTTTATTTTAATTCAATTTTATTTATTTTAATTCAATATTTAAAAAAAAATTAAATTTTCAATTGATTTAAAGTAAATTAAACGAATTTGAATTAAAATTTAATTCCGATTACTGTAATTCAATTTAGTTTACTTTAATTCAATTTACTTTATTTTAATTCAATTTTCTTTATTTTAATTCGATATTCTTTATTGTAATTCAAAAATTTCAAAAAATCCAATTTGGAATTGAATTAAAGTAAACAAAATTGAAAAAAAATCGAATTGAATTGAAGTATTAAACTGAACGAATGTGAATAAAAAATCAAATACGTTAAATTTACTTTAATTTAGTTTAGTTTAATTCAATTTTCTTTATTTTAATTCAATATTTAAAAAAAATTAAATTTTCAATTGAATTAAACTTAAAGTAAATTAAACGAATTTGAATTAAAATTTAATTCCGATTACTGTAATTCAATTTAGTTTACTTTAATTCAATTTACTTTATTTTAATTCAATATTCTTTATTGTAATTCAAAATTTTCAAAAAATCCAATTTGTAATTGAATTAAAGTTAACAAAATCGAATTGAAGTATTAAACTGAACGAATGTGAATAAAAAATCAAATACGTTAAGTTTACTTCAATTTAGTTTAGTTTAATTCAATTTTCTTTATTTTAATTCAATATTTAAAAAAAATTAAATTTTCAATTGAATTAAAGTAAATTAAACGAATTTGAATTAAAATTTAATTCCGATTACTGTATAATTCAATTTAGTTTTCTTTAATTCAATTTACTTTATTTTAATTCAATTTTCTTGATTTTAATTCGATATTCTTTATTGTAATTCAAAATTTTCAAAAAATCCAACTTGTAATTGAATTAAAGTAGGTAAACTGAACGAATTTGAAATAAAATTCAATTTTGATTACTGTAATTCAGTTTAGTTTACGTTAATTCTATTTAATTTATTTTCATTTAATTTTCTTTATTTTAATTATATTTTTCTTATTATAATTCAAAATTTTCAATAAAAATCCAATTTTCAATTGAATTAAAGTAAACGAAATCGGATTAAACTGAACGAATTTGAATTCAAAATTAATTACGTTAAATTCAATTTCGTTTACTTTAATTCAAGTTAATTTATTTTAATTTAATTTCCTTCATTTAATCCTTCATTTAATCTAAATGTAAAGTCCTTAATAATGAATTATTTTTAGTCATAAATTAAGAAAGTTGAAACTTATTTCCATTAATATTGGCAATAAATTAAGAGTGTTGTAATTTATTTGTCTTCTTTTTAGTATTAAATTTAGAGAATTAAAATTTATTTTCAATAAAGCAGTGTCTTAATTTATGATCTATTTCATAGAATTAAAATTTATTTTAATTAAATTTAGTGTCTTAATTAATTGAAATGAAAATTAGAACTTATTCAAAAGAATAAAAATTTATTTTGATAAAATTCAGTGAGTTAATTTAAAGTTAATCAAAGACTTGTGTCCCTTTAAGTAAATTGAGTGTAAAATTAAGAGAACTAAAGTTCTTTCTAATCAAATCTGGTATTAAATTAAAAAAGTAGAGTTTATTACAATGAAAGTCTGGTATTAAAATAAGACCATTGAAGCTTAATTCAAAGAAATAATTTTTCTAGATTTTTAATTAAGATCAGTTTTAATTTCAAGGAGCAACATAATTTGGGACTTAACTTAAAATAAGTTTTCCTCTCAATTGTATAAAAAAAAATTCATCATTGTAAAAAATTTTACTTTCAGCCCACGTTTGACTAAAATCATTAGGAAACATCACAACCATTTTTGATTTAAGTTCATCTTAAAAGTAGGACTTTCAGACTTAAAATTCACTTAATCTGGCTTTAAGCTAAAAATAATTTATTTTTCACTTATTTTTGTATTAAAATGAAATAAATGATTTCAGACTTTGTTTTTTCTGTGTAAAATAGTTTGTTTCATCTGTATACCAAAACAATTGAAAAGTAGTATTTTTAAGCTTAAAACTAGATTAAGCGAATTTCAGGACTTGAAGTCATACTTTCAATGCTAAAATTCAGTCAAAAATGGTTCTAATGTTTTCTAATGATTTGACACAAAAGCGGGCTGAAAGTAAGCTCTATTTTTTGTGTATATCTCAAATTAATTATTCCCAAACAGAAAATCCATGGTGATAAAAATAAATTTAGTTAGAAATGAATTCCATTCATAGATAAAAATCGTAAAACAAATATAAAAAAAAATTCGACAGCTTTTACGCCATTGCAATAAGTCTTTAGTGTGGGTTAGCCGCAACTGTCAATGAGGAAAAAGAATTAAACAGTAGTCGAGACCCAGTGTTCGTAAACTGATCGATGGGTTCGACATTATATGACACCGATAGTGTGAGATACAATATACATATACAAATATATAAAACAGAAAAATCGTTACAAACACAAAAACCCGGTAGCGAATCCCTTCTCCTTAAATCATATAATATACATGATCCCCATATATAAACACAAGTTTCACGTGGGAATAGAAAATTTCCAGTTTCAATTTTATTACGTAGGCTGACCGATTGCAAACGAGACAAATTTCTAAGCAAAAACCATAGATTGTAAATTATTTGCCAACATACCTTGAATCCCGTCAGGGTTAATATATGCCATAAAGGATAGCTTTCTGCCAGATAAAGTAAGTCTCGCCTCTTTTTTTTTCAATTCCTTCTCCTCGGTACTCCGCGCTGCACATATTTGCTGACACTGTAAATCAGATCATGACAAGAGTGTGTTAAAATTAATTCAATATAAATAATATATATAGAGAGAGAGGAGAAAAAAAAACTTGCACAAGAATGTCATTTTTCTTTAGGAATGAAAACTAACTATATATATCAATTAAAAAAAAGCAAAAAAAAAATACCGCTGGCAATTTTATTAATGAATTGTATCTAATATCGAAAAAAACATTCAATGTATGTATCTTTAAATGGTTATATTATTGCAACAGTGATTTATTTCAAATCGATCGTTTCGTCTCTGTCAATTTCAAAGCGATTAAATTTTTCACCGAGAGAGAATTAAAAGAGTAGAGAGCGAGAGAGAGAAAAAACTATTGAGAACGTTTGACAATCGTTTTAGATCGGGGATCTTTCATTATGAAACATATAAACGTTTCTATGCTCATAAATATCGAATTATAGCAAAAAGCATTCAAAAAAATGGGGGGTTTGGCGAAACTAATTTTTTGTTCCCCCGTAACCCTTTTTTTTGAAATTTCTTTGTCGAAAAAATAATTTCTCGGCAGAAGAACAAAAAATCATTTGCTACTAAAAATTTTAAACTAGTTAATTTTTAAAAATATTTACTAAACTATTTTTTAAACTTGTTAATTTCTAAAAATATTTTCTAAAATATTTTTTTTAATATTTTAATTTTTATTAATATATAATTCTAATTTTTTAGCAATTCTAATTTATAATTCAAAGTCTCAGCTTTTTTTAAGTATACCAGTAGTTGAAAGCAGAAGTTAATTTCTGTTCAGTAATTAATAATTAGAAAATTAATAATGAGCTCAAAATTATTGATTTAAACTAAAAATCGAAATACATTTCTTTTTACTGAATTCAATAATTAATTTTCATAATTATTATTTTACGCTCATTCTGATGTTGGATTCGAAGTCCTTAACCCTATTTTAGTAGAAAAGTAGTACCATATCTTTAGAGTTTACTTACAAAAAAAATTCAAAATTTTTTTTAAAAATCAAAATTTCGATTTTTGAAATTTTAGACTCCACTCAGCAGTTTTGTGAATTTTTTAACTCCCAAAATTAGTTTCTAAAGAAGAAATTTACATTTCTTTGTTCGATTAAACTAAAAAACTTTCCAAGTCTGATATATTCTAAATTTTCAAAAATCAAAATTTTGATTCTAAAAATATTTTGATTTTTTTTCTTGAATAAACTCTATCGACATGGTACTACTTTTCTACTAAAATAACGTTAAGGATTTCAAATCTAACATCAAAATTCTTCGAAATTTAAGTTCCACTGATTCAGACTGATAATAGGTCGAATTTCACCAATTCAGTTCTAGAGAGACACTTTTAGAGACTATAAAGTAAATAACTAATGCACAAAAAATATTAAAATTCAACAAATAGTTACAAATTTTTCTTTTTCAAAGAGTATGAAATGGTAAAACGTCCCTTTTTCTCAATAGATCGTAAAGAAAAAAAAATTCGAGAAAATAATTACTTAAAATAAATCCATAAAATCGATACGAATAGAAAATTTCCGAAGCGTATGAAAAGTCAGTTCGGTTCGTGTGTTCCGTACAAAACGAAAATCTGTCGGACTATAGATATGCAATTATTTAAAACAGCAATCACGGAAATGAAAGTGGATAACTGAAGGGGTGGAGGGAGAGAGTGGGGGGAGATAGATAGGGGTACAGAAATATTTGGTTGAATTTTTCATGCGGAAAAATTCTCTAAAGATTTTTCCACCTCAGATGGCAGCAATGCAAAACCTAAAATCAAACACGAAGGACGTTCCTCTCGTTTTTGCCAAATATATACATATAATGCATAAAGGTAATGAATGCACGAGTTTTCGATTCGAATATAAATATATATATAGTAGTGTACTATGTATATTTGTACTATATACATGTTTAGTAGTGTAAAGTACTCTAGGTGCTTGGACTGAGCTTTGATGACGATGGAAGCCATGAAAATGTAACAATTGGAACATCCGGTGATGGTTATCGTGACTTGCCATCATGTAGATTAAATTAAATCATTAAGCGCGAAACAGGATGACGATGTGTGGTTTATACTGGGCCGCTTTTTTGTTTCAATTGCTAGTTAACGCGCTGAGACTTGAGCTCTGCGCTTTGTTAAACACAAACATGATTTATTCCTCTGCAATCAACTTATTTCAGATATTAAATCTAATCATAACCTTTACATATGTTTCTTTAAGTGCTCAATTATTTTTATTTCTTTACATTCATCTTTTCATTATATTCGCATTCATATTTTTTTCAAGTTTTCTTTCTCTTTTATTTTTGAAGAAACTTATCAAATTTACATTATAGCCAAAGGTAAAATTTCGATCAAAACGATTCAGGTAAATTTAAAATTTACGTTAGTTAAAAATTTACGTTAGTCTGAAAACTGCTAATAATTTGCTAATTTGTTTACTAATGACTAAATTCGTTAAAAATTTAGTCATTAGTAAATAAATTAGCAAATTCGTAACGAATTTAGTAACGTTAGGAACAAAAAATTATTTTAACCAAATCCCCTATTTAAAATAAATTTAATTCTTGGGAAATTTTTGAGTTCAATCTAACGAGGAACTGTAAAGATCCAACAGAATTCTGATGTTAGATTTGCAATCCTCAACCTTATTTTAGTAGAAAAGTAGTACCCTATCGATGGAGTTGACTAAAAAATTCAAAATTATTTTGAGATTCAAAATTTTGAATTTTTGAATTTTAAACCAGACTTGGAAAATTTCTGAGCTAAATCTAACAAAGAAATATAAATTTTTTCTCCAGAAACTAATTTTGAGAGTTAAACAATTCTCAAGACTACTGAGTGGAGTATAAAATTTCAAAAATCAAAATTTTGATTCTCAAAAAAATTTTGAATTTTTTTTGTAAGTAAACTCTAACGACATGGTACTGCTTTTCGACTAAAATAAGGTTGAGGATTTCGAATCCAACATCAGAATGACCGCAAATCTTTTACATCACCGTTTTATTGTATTTTTCAACTCTAAAAATGAGTTAATTTCAGTTCCTTATTTTTTACACTGTACGGAAAGTTTTTAGATTTTTATCAGAAGGCTTTAAAGAATTTTCTTAGTTAAGATCGGTATGTAAGAATCCTTCTATATTGGATATATGAAAGTATATTTTTTTCCTTGCTTTTTTTTGCTTCTTTTTGAAGAAAATATTTCCAAGAGCCGTGGAATATGGTCGTTTAGAGGATAATCGTTTCAAAGGGCTTAATTTCAAGGCGGCTGAAGGTATACGATTATAAACGCAACCCTCTGGATATAAATGCGGACAAAACGAAATAGAACTGCATATAACCGATCTCGTAAATCACGCTTGGCGATGCGTGCCCTGCAAAAGTGTCGGTATCATATATGCGAGTGCACTATTTTACACAATGATCACCCGTAGGCTGCTGCAATTTTATCATCGTATTTTATTGTAATATATATATATATATATTTTTTTTTATACACTGTAATATATACATATATATACTTACAAATACACATTTGACGTTATATCATTCCGCGGGCGTATACAAAATGTGTCGCCTGCCAAGATATGAACCTCGCATGACTCGCAAAAACTCGTATATGGATTTACGAATGACCAATTCTGAAAATAAGCCCTCTCACGCCCTCGACTTCCGTTTTTCGTATTTTTATATATTTGAAAGTGCCTTTCCCCCCTTTAAAAAAAAACCTTCTGTTCAAAAAATATTCGCCATATTTAACCTACTTTTCGCATATTTTATCGAGTGCATGAAAATGCGGTGAGAAAAAGAAACTGATAAAAAAACTTCACTGAAACAAACTGTTAAATTACAATTACAATTTATTTGTTGGAATAAAGTATAGTTTTGTTGATTTAAATAAAAGTTTGGTTCATTTTTATAATTAGCATTCATTTGACAATGTAAAAAAAAAATTAAAAATATATTTCTTTATATATACTATTTTATTTATATTATTATCTATTTTTGTTTATATACAAAATAAAAAATTTCAAACCAAAAATTAAAATTGTAAGCTCTCTTTGAGGCAGGTGATCATTTTTGTTCGAAAAATATTTTTAAAAAACGCTTAAATGTAACACGAGACAATTTTATTTCCCTTTGTATACGTTTTATAAATTTTATACATTTCTTACATTTTGTACATAACACTCCATATATTTTATACACTTTATACATTTTATTTATACAAACGTCGAAAATCGATCGATTAAACCCTAAACGAAAAAATTTATCGAAAGATAAACAAAAGCGTTTAAAAAGGAGGGTTTTTTTTCAGAACTAACATTTGATCCCTTATTAAAAGTTCCCTCGCGAAATTTTTCACTGGCATTGAATAAAATTGAATTCCCAAACTCGCGCTCCCTGTGTGTGTATGTGTATGTACATGGGGGAGGGAGGGGGGATCAAAAAGTTTGATCCGGCAACATTGGGAAAATGGTTCTCTCTTTTTTTTCAAAGAGCCTGTCTGTATATATATAAATTTGAGAGTGTATACACTTGGTATTGGATATTTTTTAACAAGCTGCGTGGGGAAAATATCATGTTTCTGTAAAGCTGACTTTCTCTCTTGCTCTCTCCTCACTCGTTTCAGCTAAGACACCCTTGGACCTATGAGTTCGCCCCCATAAAACGATCGATCGCCCCCTCCCACCCACCCCCTTTGCTTTTAAAACCACCCTTCACCATTGTTTCCAACACCCCAAGGCAAAAGAAAGTGAGAGAGAGAGAGAAGAGTGAAAAAAAGCTTAGAAGAGTTTCTGGAGAAAAATTTACATTTCGTTTCGAAGTAACCTTCAGTTTACCCTATAGGAAAAGGCCCCTGACGTTATATACGTGATAATGCGAAGGCGGTCAGGGAAGGAAAAACTTTATTTAGAAAACGTCGACGGCGAAAACCGCTTCTTTTGTATCCTTCGGGCTATTGCAAATAAACGAGTTTGGGTAATCTTCCAAGAGGAATTCGTAATTCTTCTATATATATATATACTTTTTTTCTTTCTTCTCTCGATTGATTGTTGTATGAAAATTACAAATTACAGAAGGATTTAGATTATAAATTTTTCAATTAGCTTTCTTTTAAAGTTTTCCCTCTAAATTGAAATTAGTAAAAATATTTACTAATTTGAATTAGTAAACATATTTACTAATTTGAATTAGTAAACATATTTCCTAATTTGAATTAGTTCAATCTAACGAAGAACTGTAAAGATCCAACAGAATTCTGATGTTAGATTTGCAATCCCCAACCTTATTTTAGTAGAAAAGTAGTACCATGTCGATGGAGTTTACTCAAAAATTCAAAATTATTTTCAGATCCAAAATTTAAGATTTTGAATTAGTCAAAATTAGTATTTATTTGTCAAATTTACTAATTCAATAGCAAAAAGTCGCAGTCACTAATTTTAAATTAGCAAACATTATTAACTATAATCTTCGAATTTAATTCTTTCATTCTGTCTGTTCACACTTTGAAGTTATTTATTTAATAATTGTTAAAAACCTAATTTTCGGTTAATGTTACTTTTGAAATTACCGCGCTGTGCGCAAAAGTTTCTGCGCATCCTGATAACTTTGATCACTGACTCGAAGATGGCGCAAAGATCTTTTTTTTCTCTCACAAGTGGACAAATCATTTTACTGAATATCAATCTTATTTCGAGAATTCAACCCTAATTCGAAAAGAAGTTGTTTCGCCAATTCGGAAAATAATAATCATAAACGAATTTGGAAAAAATAATGTGGGTTTTTAGTTTAAAAATAAAGTATAAACCAATCGAATTTGAAACACTAGACAAAAAGGGAACTTTGCGATTTAACCGCAAATTGAAAAAAAATTTCTACACAATCACTCAACGAAATAGATGCAAAGTCAGGAAAGAAAATGTCAAAAAGTATCAAGTATCGCTATATATATACTCGATTCGGAGGCGATGCTAAAGAAATCTGATAAATGTCAAGCCTTATAACGTCTCACTTGAATCGGAACATAAGATGGAGAGTTATATGTGCCACACGCTCCTTTCGGTAACATCAGAAAGTCAGGTGATTTTTTGCATGACTTCTTCGACTTTCTCTCTCTTTCTGTCATCTTTATCTCTTTTCCACTGTCGTCTTTTATCTCCCTCTCTCTGTCATTTTTATCTCTTTTCCTCTGGTACCTTTTCTGTCATCTTTTGACTCCTTTTCTGTTTCAAATCTCTTTCTGTCATCTTTGACTCCTTTTCTCTTCAAAATCTCTTTCTATTATTTCTCCCTTTCTGTCATATTTGATTCCTTTTCTGTCATCTCTCTCTTTTCGGCATTTTTGACTCCTCTCTGCCATTTTTCTCTTTCTGTCATCTTTGACTCCTTTTCACTTAAATCTCTCTCTTTCTGTCATCTTTTATCTCCCTTTCTCTGTTTCATCTCTCTCTCTTTCGGTCAAAGATGAAAGAGAAAACTCTTTTTCTCTTTCATTTTTGACTCCTTTCGTCTATTATCATCATCATTCTTTTATTTTCCATTTTCTTTTCGGAGTAAAACAAACTAGCAAAAGAGGAGGAGAAAGAGGGTGATAAAAAACAGAAAGAAACAAAAGAGAAGAGCAAGAGGATTAAATGTGAATAACCAGACTAAATTCTGATTGTTCCGTGTTTGACCATGGACCAGCTGGATATTTGAACGGATTTTACAGAAACCGTCCAACTCTGGTTCCTTACGATTCGAAATCGTCGTTGAGCATTCGTGCATGTGCACCAGACGAAAGAAGTAGTATATAGAAGACGCGATGAAGAACAAGAAGAAGAAGAATAAGAGGAGGAGGAGGAGGAGGAAAAAAGACTTTTGAGAGCGTGTGCTAAGCTTCCACAGTGTGCCCAGCAAAGCTAAAACCCAAGGCAGAAAGAAAGGTTTTATCTGCTCGTAGTTATTTATCGCTTTCCGTTGTAGCGCTGGCGTCGGGATAGGACCAATCAGGAGTCAGTATCCCCAGTACCAGTCCGCGCCATCCGCATACATTATCGTGCTGAGCCTCGGCCATTGTCTTTCCACCGTTGTAAATCACATTTTATTCCCTCGCTTACGGTTTTATTTTATTTATTTGTCGGAGAAACGTATCGCTACCGTACTCCTAAGCGAGAGAGGCGTATGTGCACACAAGACGGTGTCAATGTGTTTCGCATTTTGGGTCCACGCGTAAATAGGATGGGGCCTCTCCCTCTTTCTCTCTCCGTTGCTCCCTATTTCTCTCTTTCTCTCTTTCACTCTTATTCTCTCTATTTCTCTCTTATTCTCTGCTTTTCTCTGTTTCTCTCCTTTTTCACTCTCTCTATCCTTCTTTCTGTTTTTCTCGTTTACACACGAGTCTCCACATTGACGCTTGTGTGTTGGTTAAAAAAGGACCTTTTCCTGCCTCCGAAACGTGTGAGCAAAAGGGGGCCAAACTTCGTAACGAACGACTTGGATTTTTATTAAGTTTCGCCGATCGCCGCCGAACTGTTTAACCAAATTCTATCGCTTGATTATTATCTGGTGCACTTTTTTCTCCACCTTATTTCACTTTCCCTCTCTCTCCCTCCACCCTCTCTTACTTTTATTCTTCTCTTTATTTTGTATCCCTTCCCAAGTAGTCTTTAAGGCGATGTCACGGTCGATGCGATTTTACCATTCAAGCTTTGTGTAAAAAACGCGTCAACTTTGACAGCCCGAGTCGAAATTTAGACCCTACTTAGCCTCTGAAAATGTAGGGCTTATTCAGGTTTAGCAGTCGTAAAGTAGGGTCTGATTTCAATACAATTTTTAAAAACTAGACCCTCCTTTGACTCCCAAAATAGGCTGAAATTTGCCAATCTTCCATTTGGAGAAGCAAAGGAGGGTCTACTTCTAAGAAACCTATACCGTACTTTTATACCTCGTAGACCCTACTTTCATACTCCTAGACCCTACAATTAGAAAAAGAAAAATTTGAAGATTTGCTCAGATTCAATTGAAGCACTAGGGATGAGTAAAAGTGGAATTTTATGTGTTTTATAGCGTCTATATACACGAAGTGTATATAGACGCTATAAAACACATCAGTATTTATGAATTTGGAGTACTTTTTGCATTTGCAGTGTTTCAAGTAATGCATTAAAAAATAATTCTAAATTTTCTTTTAGAATGTAGGGTCTAGGAGTATGAAAGTAGGGTCTACGAGGTTTAAAAGTACGGTATAGGTTTCTTAGAAGTAGACCCTCCTTTGCTTCTCCAAATGGAAGATTGGCAAATTTCCGCCTATTTTGGGAGTCAAAGTAGGGTCTAATTGTATTAGAATTAGACCCTACTTTACTACTCCTAACACTCAATAGACCCTGAAAATTCAGGGTGAAAGTAGGGCTTAAATTTCGACTCGGGAGTTCCCTAATTTTTCAGGAAGCTTGCGGCAAGCTTGCAAAACTTGCAGGGTAGTAAAAAACTAGCTGGCTACTTGCAAATTTGCTACAAATAACAAAATCTTCTCCTAGGTGCATAGCACATAAGCTTTTCGCAAGCTTGACAATTTTCACAATCTCTTAAGTTTTCAGAAAGTTTGCAAAAACTTGCAGCAAATTTGCAAGATTTACAGGTAAAGCCTGCTGTAAATGGCAAAATACCTTCTCAAAAACAAAGATTGCAAGCTTGCGAGACTTTCCGCAAGCTTCCTCAGTAAACTAGCAGAGCAAACTTACGGTAAGCTTGCGACAAACTTACTTTCAGTTTTTCTAAAAAATATTATTATTCTAAGGATATCAAATTGAGACCAAAAAACAAATCAAAAATGTTGCTTCGCAACACTTTTGATTTGTTTTTTGGTCTCAATTTGATATCCTTAGAAAAACTGCGTGTTATTTTCAGGTACCTCTTCTCCATTTTGCCAAAAATTCACACGGGCCCAAAAATTTTTCCCCTTTATCAAAATTAAATTTTTTTTTTCTATTCCTATAATCTGTATTATATTGCAATTAAATTGTGCTTTGTAGTTAACGTGGCTTTAAACAATTGTAAACGAATTCTACAAATTAAAAGTTGGACGTATGCCGAGGGAGTTTGGCCTGATGGTCTCCAATAAAATATTCAAAAATTCCATAGTCTAAAATAAATTAAAATTCAAAGTTAACAGTTAATTGAAAGTTAACATAATTTTTCGAGAAAAAAAAATTCGTAGAGTTCCTTTGCTAATGTGCCAATTACTTTTTTTTGTTACTGCTGTAGTTGTCTTCTTTTTTTGTAAAAAAAAAATTATTTAAAAAAAAAATTCCAAAATCTGGAACGAAATGAAAAACAATGCTTGTGATAGTTTCAGCGGTGCAAGTAGACCATGCAGGCCAGGCTCTCTCTCAGCCACAGTCTCGTCCTGGCCATCAACAGGTCAGTAACAACGAGAAATATTTTTTAAAAAAAATTTTTTTCATAAATTGCATAAACAAAAAAATATTGTTTATTCTCTTTTTTTCAAATTGTATTCATTATTCATCTAAATAAAATATTCAGATGGATTTTCTCACAACGTCAGAAAATCTGTTAATTTGAAGAGAAAAAAATTATTTGAAAAAAAGATATTGAAATTTAGACTATTAGTAAATATCTGATTAAGTAATAACTAGAATAAGATTAAAAAAAAAGATCTTCAACCGGTTTTTTTAAATCATTGTTTGCTTTTTTTTCTCTCTTTTTTCCATATATGAATCTCACCCCGAGTCATTGAATCGTCTCTGGTTACCTTTTTTTTCTCTCCTCGTAACCTGTCCTCTCTCTTAGCCCCTTGAAAGTGAAACAATGCCCGAAAAAAAAGCCTCAAACTTTAAACGATTCCTATGGGTGTGTGTATCAACCCCCATGATTCTAAAGCCTGATTACTTTTGTCTCGACCCTTGAAATCAGGTTTTTTTTTTAATCTGTTACTTTTTGTCGCGTGCAAAATCAAGCAAACCTCAAATTAGTTGCCACCACCCATCGTTCTTGCAACTCGTTTGGTATAAATTCTCTTGTAGTTGAAACGTAGCGGGGTCTTTCGAGTTCAGAGAGAGAGAGAGAGGGGGGGTTTCGCCTTCAACACTTGGAATAACCCCTCATGTAAATCATCGTCACTTTTGTTCTATGAACATTAGGGTTGGACTGTTTAGAATACGCCACTTACTTCACCATGCGGTTTTTAATCCTTTCTCTCTCTTTTGTTTATTTTACTTTTCTCTTATTATGTATCTAGAAAGAGAGAGAAAAAAAGAGTCAGAGAAAAAAATAAGAGAGAGAGAGAGAGAGAGAGTAAAATGTTTTCCCCTCTCCCTTTTGTTTCAAAACACGAAGAAAAAAAGGGCCACGTACATTGTGACAATAACAAAAGAATTTCGAGTTAAATTTTCGAAAAGGGGATTCAATTAACCAAATATTTGATGTTGAAAATATTTTCTATCTTCTGAACAATGCAAATAGTTAGAAAAAATGAATGTCTTTGTAACAATAAAAAAGTATTTTTTTTCTCTCCCTTGGTACAATGAAACACACAATAATAACTTAAGGGAAAAGCGAATATAGGAACTTTTACCATATTTTTATAACAATAAAAAGCAAATAGTCTTAAAATTTCTAACACTTTGTTTTGCTAATTTTAACTAATTATTCAAGTGTAAATTCTTAACCTGATTTAATTTTAAAAAAAAAGCAAATTATACTCTATACAGAGAAAGAAAATTTGCAGTAAATTTGTTTGATGATTTTTTACTATTTTAAGAGAATTATACAAAATTTTTTTACTACGAAATTCAATTCTCAACGGAAAAAACAAGTAAAATAAATTTTTCTATACTTTTACGCAGTAGAACCTAAACCATCTGGAATTTTTACGCATTGCTGATAAAATATTTCACTATTTTTTTAGTGAATTTTGCTACCAAATTAAAATCTAAACTTAAACACAACAGAATTTATTCAACCCAGGAAAACTGGGATTGACAAAGTAATTTTTACTATACTTTTATAGAACTTAAATTTTCCAAAATTTCCAAGTAGTTTTGCTAAAAAATTTTACTATTATTTTTCGAAGTAAATTTCACTTCAGAACATAATTTGAAACGTAAGAAAATGTTACTTCACAATAATCTAAATTGGAACTTGAAATTTTACTCCTAAATTTAATTTGAAATAATGTTTATTTCTCGCGAAAATAAAAGAATAAAGTAACTTTAACTATACTTTTACAGTTGAAATCTGTACTGCAGTTTCTATTGAAATTTTTTACTGTTTTCGAAGTAAATTGAAATATAACATGTAATTTAAAACAACAAAATTTATTCAATTTAAAAGGAAAAAAGTCATTTTTTTCTATACTTTTATAGTACCTACAATTTAATTATTTAAATTCTGTAATTTCCGTGTATTTTTGTTAAAAAATTTTACTATTTTTGGTGAAAATCTTTTTTAATAATTTAATTTGAAACGTGACAGAATTTTACTATACAACCTAATTTGAAGTACCTACAATAAAATATTACCAGCAAATTTAATTTTGAAACAAAATTCATTTTTCACGAAAAACAAGGAATAAAGCAGCTTTTACTATACTTTTACCGTAAAACCGAAACCTTTTGGAATTTTTTTGCATTCCAGCTGAAAATTTTTACTATTTTCAG
Organism: Leptopilina heterotoma; assembly: GCF_015476425.1. NCBI lineage: Eukaryota > Metazoa > Arthropoda > Insecta > Hymenoptera > Figitidae > Leptopilina > Leptopilina heterotoma. The sequence continues at coordinate 598,766 of NW_025110999.1, forward strand.
AGTGAATTTTGCTACCAAAAAAAAAAAAAAAATTTTTTTTTTTTTTTTTTTTAAATACTAGAAAATTTATTTAACATAGGGACATTAATAAAGTAATTTTTACTATACTTTCTTAGTTAAACCTGAAATGTTTGTAATTTCTGCGCATTCCTCACAAAACTTTTATTACATTTGTAGTAAATTTTATCATACCCGTATAGTAAATTCTATTTATTATACATTATTATACACAAGTGTAAAATTTACTTTACTAAAATTGTAAATACTTGTCTATTTATCAAACAAAATATTTACTTAAATCAAATAATTTTTTATTCAAATCAATTAAATCTTTTTTGTTAAAAATACTTAAATAATTGATTCAAATATAATTCAATTGGACTCAAATAAAAATGATGTCATTAATTATTTTATTCAAGTAAATATTTTGTTTACTGTAAATACTAAGTCTTGTTTTAATCTAGATTTGGATTAAAACAACTATATTATAAAGTAACTATTAACTAAACCAAATATTGACGAAATTTTTTGATTAGAAAAGTGATTTTAAGACCTATAATTGTCTTTATTTTATTTTAAGCCCAAAAAATTATAAATAATAAAAAAAAGAATTGTTTTTGAAAAATTGCAGTATTTTCATAATTCGAGACTTAGATAGATAAAATAATATTAACGACAGATATTAGATGGCTTGGAGAGGAGTTGAAAGTAAATGAAAAATATACTGATGACATCGACAAGGTTCACTGATACCGGTGCAAAATATGATTATATGTCTTTTTTTCCCTTCTCTGCACACGTGCAATATTTCTCGACCAATGGAAAAAGTTGAAAACTGTGCGAAACGGGCACACTTTTATATATATATAAATAAAAGTGTACATATATATCCAGGGGGTAAGGTATCGCTGAGTTGCCAGGGTCAGGGTAGAACCATAACCTTAGGCAATAAAGCGAATGACAATCATTAATTTTTTAATGCCCTCACGATTCGATTATATTTTCTTCCAATATATATATATATATTTTTTTTTTCCTCTCGATTTTATTCAATAATTGCTGCTTTTATGTCCCATAGGTTATTCAATGGAAATCATAAAACTTTCAGACAGTTTGAAATTTTCAAGTTTCTTTTTTTTCCTCTTCACTTTTTTTTGATAAAAAATTTAATCGGAAAAAATTTATAGATGAGAAATTTATTTTAAATTTATTTTATATATTTTCTATATATGTAT